>NW_023494795.1:43419546-43717046 GCF_904425465.1 Colossoma macropomum | reverse complement strand
GTGTTGTATGGGTTCTATATAGCGCCAAACAGAACAGGGTTCTGCTGTGGTTGTGATGTCACGTTTGTATACAATAGAAGAACCCTTTATGGGAACCCTTTTTTTGCAGAGGCCCATTTAAGCATGCAAATGGTTCTTTGAGCGTTCATGGTTCTATATAGAACCATTGTCTTTGCTAAAGAGCCCTGGAAGAACAATCTTTTTTCTATGTAGAACCATGAACACTCTTAGAACCATTTGCATGCATGTAGGGTTATGATTCTTCGGATTGATAGATAATGTGTTGTACATCGTTCTAAATAGAACCTTTTTGAAAATGGCTCCAAAAAGGTTCCTTCAATTTTTCCATGCTTGACATCATAACAATAGCAGAACCCTTTTTGGTGCTTTATAGAACCATTTTCAATAGCACAATACCACAACCCTTTTTGGTGCTTTTTTTTAATGGTTCTATAAAGCACCAAAAAGGGTTCTGCTGTAGTTACAATGTCAAGTTTGTAAACAATAGAGGAATGCTTTTTTGCAGAGAACCATTTAAGCATGCAAATGGTTCTTCGAGTGTTCATGGTCACTATAGAACCATGTTTTTTTTTTTACCAAAGAACCACCTTTTTTAATTGGTTTTATATAGAAACATGAAAACTCAAAGAACCATTTGCATGCTTAAATGGTTCTCTGCAAAAAAGGGTTCACATTAGTGGTTCTTCTATTGTATACAAGCTTGACATCATAACTACAGCAGAACCCTTTTTGGTGTAGAACCATATACAACCCATTCTCCATCAATGAAGAACCATTTCACCATGCAAAGAACCCTTTAGGCATGCAGATGGTTCTAAGAGTGTTCATGGTCCTATATAGAACATATAGAGAACATTTTCCATTTGTCTGGTTGTAAAGAATGAACTAATATAACAATAATAATAATAATAATAATAATAATAATAATAGCACAGCACTATAACTGAGACATTATAGCATATGATGATACAGTTTACATTGAATACGGCTTTAGAGAGGCCTATAGCATCATTATTATCATTATCATTATTATTATTATTATTATTATTATTATTATTATTATTGTAGCCATAATAATATGATTGCACCATAGCTCACAGTTTCAAGACATGCTATGGTATGAATTTATGGTGTATTATTATATATCTGGGTTACAAACACAGTAAAATGAACAGTGCAGGTGTTTTAGTGCAGAAACTCAGCGTCACCCAAACACTCAATAAACACCAGCACTGATTTATTTTCTTCATCAATTATCTGTTGATACTGATATGATTCTGATTATTACTATTCAACCCTCGTTATTACTGCTGTTATTATCATCTTTCCCCCACCACAGCCACTCATATTCATACTTCACTGGTTTATTTTTTGCACATTTGTAAACATGGCATAAACTGGAGGTAATAAAAAAATATAAAACAACAACAATATTGAAATATGGCACGATTCGTCTCACAGGAAACCGACGTCACATCGTTATTTTCTCCATTTACAGCAGATATTTACACTGAGACACTGACAGGAAACACGTTACAGCCTCTATATCAGAGATGGACAGTCACCACACTCATCACCGTACACAGAACACTGGAAAATAAACACTGGAACTTCATATTCTCTCCACAGATAGTTCATAATTAATATTTGTGCTCTTCATTCTCCAGAAAATGAGCAATAAAGCTAAAACCTGGCCGAAACAGAGATGGACAGTGATGCAGCGAATGTGTCAAAGACCAGGAGTAAACATTATATCGGGACAACACCGGAATATTCCTGACGATACCTGTTTTCATATCGCAATATCAATATATATCAATATCTATCTATCTATGTATCTATATATACACCGTAATGTGGGCCGGCCTTCGTAAACAGACTGTAGGGTGAAGCACAAAGTCAACGACGAGATGGAAAGTGACCAGTTCAGTCAACACAGTACAAAAAAGTGCATAAACGAGCCCACCAATAAACGACGTCCATCGAGGAGGATGAATATCACCACGTTCCACACATCACCACCTGGAAGAGATGATCGGGTCACAGTAATGCTGCGCGTGTTGTGACTGTACAGCACATGCGGTGCAAACGACAAAGTCATGACCTCAGCAAATGGACCTCAACGAACCAGTTTTCGTCCCTGTTGGCGACTCTTTTCAAAAAAGGCTTAAAGTCGTGTGCAAAAGTTTTCAAATTTCATGTTTTTGTTGGTTTTCTAAGCATAATAAGTCCTTTAAATCAGTATTCTGCACAATTTAACACACAAACAACGTAAAATTTAACATATTGTAAACAAACATAAACAACATGTGGCCTGTGCAGGAGGCACATTTTATATTTAACGTTAATTTTGTTCCGATAGAATCAATTCGGCAGGAAACTGTGCGCTTATTTACACTTAGAAAACCTGCAACAGCAGGCAAGTTGATCAGGGTGCTGTAATTTTTGCATACGACTGTATATCTACAAATAAAGGTGCCAAAAAGTTTCTTTGCAGTGATGCTGTAGTAGAACCACTTCTGGTTCCCGTAGGTTCGGTGATCCCGTAATGAGAGTAAACACGTCTGGGGACGACTTGTTAAACTTTTGCTGCAGTAAACGAGGATCCCTCTAAACCCCGCCCCCCAAATTCCTCTAGTCTAGGGGTCCGGACCCAGATTCCAGTTTCAGCTAGTTAACTGAACCAGTGATGTCACTGATTAGCCACCTACACTGCAAAAACTAGTCTTGTCAAGTGAAATGATCTTAAATCTGCACTTAAGATGAGATTATCTGCTGATTTCTGGACACGATTTACTTGTTTTAGGTCATTTTATTAAGTAAGATTATCTCACTATACTGGCAGATAATTATGCTGGTTTCAAACTCGTTTCTTAAAACCAACACAGTGAGATAATTTTACTTCATAAAATCACTGAAAATGAGTGAAAATGTCTAGAAATGAGGTAAATAATCTTGAAATTAAGCTTACAACAATCTCAACATGAGAAATATTAGGTTTATTGACTATTTTTATAATAATTTAATTTACTATTTTTGCAGTGTAGCAGAAATGACAAAATCGAGGACTGGAAACGATTCGAGGTCCAGATTCGAAGATCTCAGCCTGGAGACTCAGACCTGGAGTAGAAACGATAGCAAAACAAACTAGCTAGCGAAGCACTATCGTTAGCTAATGAGCTGTTTGGAAGATTGTGACGTTTATTTTTACAACCAAATCACATCTAATTTGCATTTTTCAGGGGCTTTTTAAGCCACACTAACTTATGTTACATTGATGTGCTAACGACGGGCTTGTTGTTTGTCGGACGCTGTCAGTGAGCGCACCAGCGCCCCCTACTGTGAGCTCAGTGTTCACAAGCTGTCAGACTGGTCTATATATTTCACTCTCGGTTTGTTTCCACCCTAAAAAGGCTACATTTTACTTCGGACCTTCGTGGCTGCAGACCCTCAGTTCCCTGACCTGAACGATTTCTTGAATCTAAATTAGCGTGACATAAATAAAAAGTAGCTTTTTGTGGCTTAGCTTGTTTTTACGAGTAGCTCCACATTAATAGATCTAATAGATCACTTTCTAAAAGGGCGAGGACTGGACTGCTTTAAAGGACCAGTGTTATCAATGTGATCTGTAAACGTGAAGACCTGCCTGTTTGGACCCTTTTAGAATATTCTGCGCCAATAAATGGTTTCCTAGAAGCAAAGAACCCTTTTAGGAACCTTTATTTTTTTCTTGAAAATCCAAACCAGCTCTATAAAGAGTCACTTCTGAGGGCCTTTTATCCACGGGCCAAAAATTCTTCAGAAGATAAGCCTTCGTTCGCCTCACAGGGACAAAACGGCGTTTCAAAGACCCGCTTTCAGGTTCTAAAAGTGCATCAAAACATCAAGACGGTCATGCAGGTGTAAAATTTTTCTTTTTCTGTCCTTCTCTCAGGTTTGACCTTCATAAGGCCAGCAGGGTGGAGTTATCTGCGCCTGCTTTGGCCTTAGCCGCCCCGGCTTTCCCCTCAGAACCTTCCGAGTCTAAGTTTGGAAAGTCGAACACGGGCACGGCGCTGCTAACGCTAGTTCCGCAGGCTGGACTTAGTGTCGGAGTGCTGAGGGGGTCCAGACTGCCCCCCATTGTCATGTAGAGGGTCTCCCACTCAGTCAGGCCGAGAGATGCGCTGAGGTCAATGTCGGGCACCAGCAGGTCCATATCGTCGTCGTCATCTTCGCCGACCTTGGAGCCCAGGTCGTCCATCGGGACGTCTTTCACGTCTATGTAGGGTTCCAGTGCAGCGCTGGAGCACAGGAGAACATCGGAGTCTTCCGAGATGATGGGGCCAGTGGGCTCCAGTTCCTGGGGGCAGGTGGGTACCTGGCGGAGGCCCAGAGGAGAGGAGGGCATTTTGTCCAGGCTGATGGTGGAGGAAGGTGACTGGACGGGATTCGGATCATCCTGGAGCACGAGGGCAGATTTCGGAGGCTCTTCAGTGGGCTCCTCCTCCTCCTGCATCTCCGCTGGGATTTTGCAGTGGGGATTGTGGGTGGATAGCAGGAGCTCCAGCTGCTCTTTTTCCTTCATCAGGGTGCTGATCTCAGCCTGGAGAGCTGCTTTCTCCTCCTCTAGCTGGTCAGTTTCCTGAGGAACAACAAAATAAGGTCATATGAATACATTCTGCTTCATACAGTCTCACAAATCTCATTCGTCCAGTTACTCCCACTGTTCAGCCGAGACGTGTTTGGTGTCTGAAGTTTGATTCCTTAGTTTTAGCACTGGAGCTAGGAGGCTAATGTTGCTAACAAGCTAATGGAACCCATTATCATGGTGCTAACTCAGGCCTAAATCATCACAAACTCGTCTCAAACACTCTGATTAGACCTTTAAAGATGTTTTACGGACTGGACCACCATCAAACCTCACTCCTACAATCAATAATCCACCAAATAAATGCAGATTATCAAGACAAACGTCACATAAACACTGAACACTCACAGCCTGCAAACTGTCGGTGAGCTCACGGCGGCGGTTTCGACACTTCGCCGCCGCCAGTTTGTTTCTTTCCCTCCGAATTCTCCTCCTTTCTTCCTCCTCCGGGGACAACTGTTCAATAACGAGAAAAAAAACAATATTCAGATATTAACTGATACAATAAATCATGCTGTTTTACACCTGAAAGAAAACGTCTGTCTATTAGGAGATTCCAGAATAAGCAAAGTAAGAAGTATCTGAATATTTCACATCACGCAGCAAACAGTGTTTAATATGAAATACTGTTATTAACCTCAAAGTGTGGGATTTTGCTACCAGTTGCGTAATAAAGAATCATAATAAACAGAGTAAAATAAGCTTTATATATGCACAACTGTTGCTATTGAGCAATGGTTAGGCTTATTATTCACTATCTAATATGAATTATTTAGTATCTACTACAAATTATTCTGTATCAAATATTAATTATTTGCCACATACTGTGAATTATTCAGTATCTAATAAGAATTATTCAGTAACTACTATGAATTATTCAGTAACTACTACAAATTATTCAATATCTATTGTGAATTATTCAGTACATTTGACACTTTATTCAGTAACTACAATGAATTTTTCAATATCCACTGTGAATTATTCAACGTCTACTATGAATTATTCTGCATCTAGCATGAATTATTCAGTATCTACTACAAATGATTGAGTATCTACTATGAATTATTCAGTATCTACTACAAATGATTGAGTATCTACTATGAATTATTCAGTATCTACTATGAATTATTCAGCATTTAGTATAAATTATTCAATTTTTACGATTAATTATTCAGTATCTACTATAAATTCCTAGTACCTGCTCTTTCTGTCCCTTCCTGCGGCCTGCAGGGGCCCCGTGGCCTGCTTTGCGGGTGGACGGCTGAGCTTTCCTCTGTCCAGCCTGAGCTCTCTTCTGCTTTGCGGCGCCGCTGCAGGGACTGACTGATGAAATGTCAGTGGACAGGACCATCCACTTCAGATCCGGAGCCGTGGCTATGGCAGTGACCGTGGGGACAAAGGGGCCGTCGGCCGCGCCGCTGTCAGAGCCTCGGCCCTGAGCACGTCACACACACATCACACACCACACACACCAGACATCAGAGGCTCCAATAAGCTTTTTCACAGCACCGTCAGCAATGAAGCCTCCTGACAGCTCACCCAGCACTGCTCTGCTTTCTAGCATGCACCCCTTTGTCTCCGCATATCAACGACATCAGCCTCACTATGCAATCATTATATACATGCATACATAATCTTCACCATCACCATCATCATCTGTACCTGCGCACTCTTCATCTTGCTCTCCGGGCAGAGGGCAGCGCGAGACGAAGATTTAGGCATCTCCTCAAACTGCGAGCACCAAAACAACAAACAGCAGCGTCTGTGCAGTGAATCGCAGGAGCACCAGCCTTTCCCTGAGAGCTGCTTCTGCAGTCTTCCTCTTTTTTCTGAAGGGCTTTGTGTTTACTAGGCTACACCTGGATGCGCGAGCCCGCTCCCTCGCTCCCTCTCTCTCCTCTCTGATAGTGAGGGAGAATTTTTATGAATGAAATCTATGAGACGAGACCGTACCATGTTCAGAGCTGGAGGGGGGGTGGGGGTGGTTGGGATGAGGAGGGAGGGGGAGGGGGGCAGTGAACCGGACTGTTTCATTCAGCCTGTGCGCTGCAGAGGTGCTGAGGCGCTGGTGAAGATGGGAGCTGCCAGATTTCACTCAGTGTTCTGCTTATTTTGCGCAATGAAGTGAAACCCAGGCGCTTTCGCAACAGTAAATCAGAGCGTCTGCGTCGGTCAGCGCTGCTGATCGGACCTGCGGCCTCTTTGTGTTGCTCAGTGTAAATATTGTGTAAGAGGGTCCGGCGCACACAGCAGAACAGGCTCTAGGCTGACAGTGCGAGTAGAATGTGTCCCAGAGCCACCGCAGGCTTATACAGTGGGTTCTCAAGGGTTCTTTAGCAAGAGGACATTTCCCTGCTTAAATGATTCTTTGCATGGGGAAATACTGTTCAGATTTAAGCATGCAAATGGTCCTATATAGAACCCACGGCTCTAAATATGCCTAAATGGTTCTCTACATGGGCAGAAGGTTCTAATATGCATACACTAGCTCAGAAATGACTCCTGGCTCAAAAATGACTCCCCAAGGGTTCTACAGAAAGGAGAACGGTTCTCTTTATGACCATGAGTCCTGTATAGAACCATTTCCCTGCTTAAATGGTTCTTTGCATGGTGAAATTGTTCTTCAGTTGGGCAAATTTCTTCAGATTTAAGCATGCAAATGGTTCTATATAGAACCCATGGTTCTAGATATGCTCAAATGGCTCTTTGCATAAACCTTCTTTGTGCTTATTTAAATCTACGAGTTTTATATAGATCCCATGGATCTAGATATGCTTGAATGGCTCTCTGCTTGGGGAAAAGGTTCTAGTATAGGCTCCCAGAGCCACTTCAGGCTTATGCAGTGGCTCAGAGTTCACTGCTCAAGGGTTCTTTAGCAAGGGGAACGGTTCTAATTAGGACCGTAAGTCCTATATAGAACCATTTCCCTGCTTATATGGTTCTTTGTATGAGCCCTCTTTAAGCATATTTAGATCCAGAAGTGCTATATAGATCTCATGGTTCTAAATGTGCTTAAATGGTTCTGTGCCTAAACCTTCTTTAGGCATATTTACATCTATGGGTTTTATAAAGATTGCATGGCTTTAAATATGCTTGAAAGGTTCTCTGCATGGGGAAAGAGTTCTTCAGATTGATGGAGAATGTGTTGCTGGTTCTATATAGCACCAAAAAGGGTTCTGCTATTGTTGACATCGTAACAGTGCTATATTGAACCATTTTCAAAAATGTTCTGTATAGAACCTTATGCAACACATCCTCCATTATTCTGAAGAACGATTTTACCATGCAGAGAACCATTTAAGCATGCGAATGATTCTATAGGGAACTCGTGGTTCTAAATATCTCTGAAAGGCTATTTGCATGAGCCTTCTTTAAGTATATTTAGAGCCATGGGTTCTGTATAGATTGCATGGTTTTAAATCTGCTTGAATGGTTCTCTGCATGGGGAAACGTTCTTCAGATTGAAGAAGGATGTGTTGCATATGGTTCTGTATAGCACCAAAAAGGGTTCTGCTCTTGTTGACATTGTAACATTGTGTTATACAGAACCATTTTCAAAAAGGTTCCATATAGAACACATCCTCCATCTATCTGTAGAACCATTTCACGATGCAGAGATCTCCTTATGCATGTAAACGGCTGTTCTAAACGTGCTTAACTGGTTCTCTGCATGGAGAAATAATTCTGCAGATAGAAGGAGAATTTGTTCTTGGTTCTACAGCACTAAAAAGGGTTCTGCTGTGGTTACTGAGCCAAGCTTGTAACAATAAAAGAGCCCTGTCTATACATAGAACCATAGGACCCAGTACAACACATTCTCCATCAATATGAAGAACCATTTCACCATACAGAGAACCACTTAAGCACATTCAGCACTCGTGGTTCTAGATAGAACCATTCCCTTTGATCAAAACCCTTGAAGCACCGTGCACGGTACGTTTCAGTATTTGCCTGCTTCGCCCGCTCGCAGTTGCGCGAGGACGTGACTAAAAACGCTCGTGGACGTCGATAAAAGAGGTATTGGTGAATAATCGCGCGCGGCGTGATCCTCGAGCGAATCTCAGTCTCTGTCTCACACTTGAACCCACTGGAGTGACGAACGATCTGCTGCAGCAACAAGACGCGCTGTGTCGCCAGCGCCGGCGGCAGCCATTCAGCGGACGGAGAGCTCTCGCCTGCACGTGTAGCAACCAATCACGACGCGGCATTCTCCTCGTCCCTGAGCGAGGGGAGCCAATCGGAGCTGGCCTCTCCATATATGGAGTTTCCGGAGCGCTATTGCAGCAGCAGCGGCGGCAGCGGCGCCTATTTCTGTCTCATATGGGACTTAATTAAATGACATTGAAGTGACGAAAACGTCACCAAACATCCAGATTTATTTTAAAGCGTGATTTCTCCACGATCGCCCCCCCCATCCACCCCCACCCCACTTTTAATACTTATAACGAATCAGTGATGGAATATAACCCTGCTAAGCTATTTATTTCTCCCCTGAAGACCCCTTTGTCCCACGTTGGGGGGTCGTCTGGTGAGGATGACTCTATATTTAGCCAAAAATGAGATGAGGTAACCCCGGCCTCCCTCTGGAATCTGTGTGTGTGTGTGTGTGTGTGTGTGTGTGTGTGTGTGTGTGTGTGTGATTCCCGGCAGGCCCACGCCCCTACAGTCCAGTTTTCCGGCAGCCTGTCAGCCTTTCAGCCCCAGTGCAGGACAGCCTGTGTCGGTCAGCATGTCCAGCGCTACCGGGAAGTGGGTCCACTTGGTGCTGGGCCCCTCATGATAACCTTTCAAATGCAAAGCAAACCGCTTTGAACGCACTTTAGGTCTGAAAAGAGCACAGACCTGGTCTGAAAAAGCAACATATAGTCTTTAAGTCATAACTAGTTTGCATATGAACAAAAATACAATCTAATTTTGTGATTATTAATAATAACAACCTTTATTTGTTTAGCACCTTTCACAGAAGAGAGCAGCTCAAAGTGCTTTAAAGAGTGTTGAAAGAAAAAATGGCATTCAGAAATAATTAAAAAGTAATAAAAAACGGATTTTTCCACAAAATATATGATATACAAAGACATATTAAGCAATGCATGCTCGATTTCACTGCTGCAAAGAACAATGTTGTGCACATTTGACGCTATTTTTGAGCAAAAAGTGCCCCAAAAGTAAAAGTTATTAAAGTTCTGAGCGCCAGAATGGGTCGCGGGGTCATTCCTGAACGGAGAGAGCCGAAAATAGAGCGAAATAAAGGAGAACAAATGGAGTGTAAAGTTTTGCTGCTGCCAGTTCGCTCCAGTTTCAGCTGCACCGCGTCACTGACGCCAATGGGAGGGGCGTTGCCCGGACAACGCGGAATAGGAGGGGCGTTGCCCGGACGACGTAGAATGGGAGGGCCGTTGCCCGGACGACGCGGAACGGTAAACAAAACACGGCCAGAGCAGCGCAGTTAATCAATAACAAAACCTGTCTATTCCGCTAATTTCTCACCGTTTAGCGACAGAACATGGAAATGTGGGTGCAGATTTCACAAAAACAAGTGTTTATTTCACTCCGACGCAGCGAGGAAAGGCTGAAAATAGAAGGAAAATAAAAGAAAAGGCTTGATCTGATTATAAATAATGTACGGGATGAGCTTGTTTACTTTCACTGTACATAAAACCGCTGCAACCTTCTGAGTTTCCTGGGTACCTCAAAACTTAAAGTGATATTAACCAATATTTTCTCTTAACCTAATAATAGAGGTTCGGTGAACTCTGGGAAATTAAAAAGTTGCATATTTTTTCAGTATGTTTATTTATTTATTTATTGTTTATTTATTATTTAACTATTTTGCTTTGCTTATAGTTTGTTTATTTATCAGCTTTTGCTTTTAGCCTGTGTTTTTTTTTTCCTCTCATTTCCAAAGTCAGTCAGTTGAGCACGTAGAACATGTGGTGAGCACGCAGGTAAACCGGGACACACCTGCACGTTCCTCACAGGTACAAACCCCGCCCTGACCAATCACCTAGTTCTCACAGAAACACGACAGGAATGTTCATACATACACTAAATCAATCAATCAATCAATAAAATAAAAAATACACCAAACTTTAAAAATATAATCACAATCACAGAACAGATGAATAATTATATATATATATATATATATATACATATATATATATATATATATATATATATATATATATATATATAAACACAAACTACACTCTTAAAAAAGGTTCTTCAAGGGTTCTTTAGTAAAGACAGTGGCTCTACACTTAAAGAGTTCTCTGCATGGTGAGACTGTCCTTCAGACTGGGTTGTGTTTGGTTCTGTGTGGCACCAAACAGGGTTCTGCTGTTAAAAGCTTGACAAGCTGGAACCCTTTTGGTGCTATCTAGAGCCATTTTCACAAAGGTGCTATATAGAACCATACACAACAGAATCTGAAGACTGTGTTGTATATGGTTCTATGTGACACCAAAGAGGGTTCTGCTGTTACAATGTGGCACTAAAAGGGGTTCTCTTGTTACAAAGAACCATTTTCAAAACGGTGCTATATAGAAACATACGCAGCATAATCTAAAGAACCATTTCACAATGCAGAAAACAAAGCATGGTAAATGCTTCTTTGAGTGTCCCTGGTTCTAAATATAACCATTCCCTTTACTAGAGAACCTCTGGAGAACCATCTTTTCCAAGAATGTGCCTACCGTTACCACAGTGAGCTCTCGAACCAAACAAACGTCTTGTTTTGTTCTTTCAAACAATCCAAACACACACGGCAAAAACTTCACAGGCAGTTTTTTTACGTAACGTCTCTCTCTCTTTCACTCTCTCTCTCACACACACACACACACACACTCCGTACAGAGTGTTTCCCAGCAGCGCTCCGCCCTCACAGGATGCTTTCCATATAAGGGCAATGACGTCTTGGGATACCCTGCTATGGAACGTCACCCATAGAGACTAAAAACATACAAACGGAATATAAAATCATACATAAAATGATTGTTCTTCGCTTAAAATGCGTGGCGTGATTTTTAAGAAGGAATTTCAGCTTCAAAACGCAATAAACAGCGTTATTTTCCCGCTTCTGAATGTTTGTTTTTATTTGTTTGGGAGCTCGAACGTTCCGACGTAGTTCCCGCCCCTTGCCTGCGTCATTCTCGGGCAGAGTATAAATACGGCGCTGGCTCGCTGGTCTCGGCACTCAAACTTTGGACTCTGAGGGAGAAACAGAGAGACTTAACCAACCTAGACGCGATCTTTTCGCCGCAGGAGCGCTTTAACTCGCAGTTGTTGGACGTTTTGGACGCTTTCCGAGTGGGGAAAGGTGAAGAAAGGATGATGTTTACCAGTCTTGATTGTGACTCGTCTTCCCGCTGCAGCAGCGCTTCTCCGGCTGGAGTTTACAGCCTCAGCCACTCTCAGGTAGCTAACATTTTAGCTCTTAAAGCCGTGTTATTTTCGTCTAGCATGGATATTTTATGGTTATAGACCCGATAAGTTACGTACTTAAATGAATAAGCTCGGTTTTCTAACTTATTCTCATGTGAGCACGAATTCGAACGAGAATCTGGCGATTGTTTTCTAGAAATATATGAACTAAAATTCTGTTCTCTTTCTCCTTTTAGGACTTTGCTGACATGGCCGATTCCCCTGCTCCTTTCGTGCCTACGGTCACGGCCATCTCCTCCTGCCCTGACCTGCAGTGGATGGTCCAGTCGGTGGTGTCTTCAGTGGCTCCATCCACCGGCAGAGCTCATCCTTACAGCCCCAACACAAGCACATCTTTCTCCAGGGCTAGAACCCAAGGAAACAAGGCCCAGAGCTCCAGCAGGAGGGGCAGAATGGAGCAGGTAGATGTCTTTTTGTTGTTGTTTATTATTGGATATAGCCTCCCTGCTAATGCTCAATACCGTATTCGAATGTGGGTAAGCTAAATTTTTCTCGCTGTCTCTTACAGCTTGCTCCAGAGGAGGAGGAGAAGAGGAGGCTCCGCCGCGAGCGAAACAAGATGGCCGCGGCCAAGTGCCGCAACAGGAGACGGGAACTCACGGACACCCTTCAAGCTGTAAGTATCTTCGTTTTCGTAGCTAGCCGAACTTTCCGTTGACCAGGTTATCTGCGTGAAATCACATGACAACGAACTAATGAGCTCTTCTTTCTTTTCCCCCTAGGAAACTGACAAGCTTGAGGATGAGAAGTCGGCCCTGCAGAACGACATCGCCAACCTGCTCAAAGAGAAAGAGAGGCTGGAGTTCATCCTGGCCGCCCACCGCCCCATCTGCAAGATCCCGTCCGAGATGGACGCCACCACCGCCGCCACCTTCACCAACACTTCCTCGCCCGAGCCCATATCCGAGATCCAGAACATGGTGACCTCCACAGCTTCCAGACTGACCAGCACGACTTCGGTGACCACCACCTCTTCCTCCGTGTTCTCCACCCCATCCGTTGACCTCCTGACCTCCACTGTAAAGATCTCTGACCTCGACCCATCCCTGGAGGCTTCCCTGGAGCTCCTGACAAAGGCTGAGCTGGACACGGCGCGCTCCGTGCCGGACGTGGACCTGTCCAGCTCGCTGTACACTCAGGACTGGGAGCCCCTGTACACACCGGCCAACCTGGACCTGGAGCCCCTCTGCACGCCCGTGGTCACCTGCACGCCCGCCGGCACCACCTACACGTCTTCCTTCGTCTTCTCGTACCCGGACGGCGACATCTTCCCCAACTGCGGCCAGATCCACCGCCGCGGTAGCAGCAGCAACGAGCAGTCGTCCGATTCCCTCAACTCCCCCACGCTGCTGACCTTATGAACTTGACGGATGCGATTAAAAACGGCGGGGTGCAGATCTCTGACCTCAACGATTGAACGATTCGGCACGTCATGACCTCGCCGCTAATTGAAAATGGTCTGTATTGTAGTCAACACTTCAAGATTCCAAGTAGAAGATGGACGCAGTCGAAATGCCAGTCTGCAGCACCCCCGTCCACTATAGACTCGATCCTTATTAACACTGACCTTAAAGACTTTAACAGTGCAGGGCTACGGAACTGATCCACTAAGCAATGGTTGCTTTATATGTACTGCATATTTATCTTTTTGCATATGTAGCAAGTTTAAGCATGGTTGAGTAACGTTTGTTTCTAGATAGATAGATAAATAAATAGATATCATTATTATGCAGATTATAATGTATAGATTTGAGTTTACTGGTGCTAGATACCTGTAATGTGGTCTGAGCAATAGAACTGACCTATTTGTTTTCCACATGTGTGAACTGTGCATCTTCTTTATTAAACAGTTGTGCTTAAACATTATGACGGAATGGTCTGACGTCCGAGTATGAAGTTTTCTGTGAAAACGTTCTTTAATTTATGGATTTTTATTTTTGTACTGAAATGTGAAGGCAAACTGAGCAACGTTTGCAAAGCTAGAAATAAACATATTGAATGTATGTGTTTCTATGCTGTCTTGACTTCTTTATAAAGTTGTTTGCTTTAATATTTACTGAGACCCTTTAGGTCTGACCTTACTAGCTTTCTGAAGGCCTCAGCAGATGAGAAACCTGCTTTAGCGGGAGCAGTGTAATAATATTTGTGCTGATCTCAGCCCGTTCAGTCCTGGAGCGCTGCTACGTCACAGATGATAATCTGCACGTAGAGAGAATCTGATAAAAAAAACAGAACTTTCTGGAACTTTCCTACCCGAGCAGGCACTGGGAAACTTAGCCCTGTTGCTAAAAGCTTTTGGTTCATGGACTTTTTCTTTCCTTTTCCAGTCAGCCTACTTTTCAACCAGTTCCTCACTTTGGTGGAAAGAAAACCGACACCATGAGAAAACACAACCGTGTCTTATCGAGCAGAACAGACGGAGAAACCTTTCAAAGGAAAAAACAAACCACTCAGATTAGAGCTGCTCTCAGCATAAATGCATAAATTCTGATTCTTTATCCAGCCGTCGAGCTGAAGCTTTGCCGTTTCTTATCAGGTGTCGAGTGAGGAATGAAATACAGCTCCTCTGGAAACACGGCGGTGTGCTTAACAAAAAAACAGAGCAATAAAGACAATCCATGAACTGCTTAACACTCAACAGTTCCAAAACACTTCTCGCCGCAGACGCCTAGTTCTGAGAAACACCTTTACTTGGCACATTACGGAGTCTAAAGTTATTCATCATGCTTGTTTGCAAACGTCACTTTCAGAAACCATCCATTTAAAGTTCCTCCAGGGAAGCAAAAGCGCTTCTTCTGTGGCATCAGAACAATGAACAAAGACACATAGGCAATGCTTATCAGAAATGACGGCACACGGCTGAGTTCTCATAAATGACCAGCGAACCTTTCAGAATTAGAATTATGTTCATTTTCCATGAATATGGATGTATAGTAGGAATTTTCTGCATTCAAAACAATTCACATTTATACTCTAATATTACTGAACCTTCAATAAACCAGGGGGCAATTTACTACAGATGGGCGATACAGAATAAATATAATATTTTGATATTTAGACATTTTCACAATAATAAATATCCTAATGCAATTAAAATATCCTAACCCAGTTACTGCTGGTTACTAACTAAAAAATGGTTTCATTGTGAGTAGAGCTGGACGATACTAGAGTATTGTAATACTTCAAGAACTTTTCACAATACAGGATGTGTCATAATATTTTTTTTCTGGAACAGAGAAAAAAGAACCTACTTTAAAAAATACTATCAAAAACTGTAAACATCGTGATTTTGATTCAGTATCTGCCACTAAATCCAGTTAAATAGACAAATTCTGCTCTCTTTATAATGAAACATGCAGTTGGTCAGTGTCCACAAGCACTGATGATAAACACGATATGATCAGAAAAGCTTATTGTATTGTACTGTGACTTAATTTAGAAGACTTTTCTGAGAATTTGAGGTGATTTTATCTATGAAAATTGTCTAATTCCTTCAAGCTGTCTTGGAAAAAAAAAAGCCATATTCCTCAACACGTTATTTGCCGATGGAACTTGACGACGTCACTGGGCAAAATGACTTAACACAAGCTGAGATAGGCTGTAACCTTATAATGCTCTTTCAACAGCGTCATGGTGAGAAGTATTAAATGTACTGACTAGATTTCTACTTGACTTTTGCAGTTCTGCAAGTCCAAACTTAATGAAATGAAGAGGTTAACCCAAGCAGACGGTTCAGTGGAAGAGCCTCGACTTTATTTAACCCCTTAAAATCCAGGCGTATTTTACACTAAGGCTTATTATTCAGTAAGTACAGGGGCTTCAGTGCACTGGCTGAGACAGACAGACAGACAGATAGATACTTTATTGATCCTGAAGGAAATTTAGCAGCCAGTATCAGTCACGCAACACAGGACAGTAATAATAATAAAGGTGAAACAACATAAAAGGAAGGATAAATATAAAAAATCCTATCTGCAGGCAGATATACAAATAGTAATATACAAAAATCTGGAATAAGATCTATAACCTGAGATGAAAAAGGCTGTTATTAGGTTATAGAAGCGTGTAATAAGACTTCGGGCCCTGGCCTTTTAAGGCTTACAGTGATATTTTCACTTTGAGAGTTTGTCTACTTTCGCTCAGGTTGAGGATTCTCGCTCTCACAGCTCGGGCCTCAGACCGGGCCTAACTTGGCCACTTCCTCCGGCTGGGTTTCCTCTGATCTGAGCCGATTGCCCAATGATATCAGAGAGGAAACGTGTGTGTGCTCATGTGCGTAAGAGGCAGGCGGTGACGCAACCACGTCATGAAATGCTGAGCGGCCCTTAAGCTGCAGTCACTTCCTTCCTTTGTTTCCGCAATCTTGCAGCGAAGACACGCCCTCGCAGCAGAGCGCGCCGAGATAGAGACGCAGAGGCGCGGACACAGGGAGCGGCTCAGCAGCTGTTACCCAACACCAGTAAATCCAGAGCAGCACCCTGACCTGGTTCTGCAGCGCAGTCAGCCATGTGGTGACCCCCCGCCGCCCTCTCCACCCCTCTGTGGGAACACAGGTGCTTTACTGGGTGACCGCAAGAACAGAAAGCAGAAGCTGGAGAAGAGAAAGCAAAAGAGCCGCCGCAGGTTTGCAGGAGAGATTAAACACAGTCAGACAGAAACTTCAAAATCCCCTCATTTATCTTTGGGAGAAACGCAGGCCTCAAAACAGAGCAGCTCCCAGGAGGACAGTTACATAAACCACCTGTGACTGAACAGACTTTCATCTACAGCCCATCAGACCCCGAATATCCTCACATATTCATATGTTCAAAAAAGGCCACATCTGTGTCTGCAGGATTCTCTAAAAACAAGCCCAAAAAAGTGCATTTCACTCACTTAGGCTGAGAATAAATACAGCAAAAAGAAAACAAGTCATATTAAGGGTAAGCCAAAGTTGACCCATAAAGGGAAACCACCAATTTTTTTCCACCAATTTTTTCAAAAATTCCACATAATTAAACGGTTAAGGTGTAAACCGAGTCATTCGAAAACTTATTATTTCAGATTTTCCACTATTTTCCATCATCAACATCCCATATAAACTCAGAAGACTCGTGTAGGTTCACTGGTGGTTCTGGATAGTAAATAAAATGTCTATATCTGTGTTGTAGTCATGGTGACCCCTGGTTCCCATCACCACCACTGTAAAGACATCTGAACCATTTCACACCAAACCACTCTGAATCTCTCTGTTTACACCTCACACACTCAGTTATGGAGGAATTTTGAAAAATTGGTGGAATTCCCCTTTAAGTAATTCCATTACAGCTCTGAACAAGCATGATCTTCATACTCCTGAAGAACTGCCCAAAATGGCTAATCTTGCCCGGAGAGCTTAAAATCTTCAACGGCATACATTTTGTTTACTAACACTGAGAAAAAAACGAAAATGAATGTTTAACCAGGCATTTTATTCCCATTCTGATCAAAGGCAATTCGGACAGCTTCACCACATGCATGTGTACAAACTCTCACCTGAAGGATTCGCCACAGTGGCTGAAACCAAACATCTGACCAAAACACCTCTACTCACCAACACTGAGAACAAAACAGCTTTTAACCAGCCAAACAAAAACGGATCTGGAGTTTAACTTAAAAAGTAAGAAACTGGCTTTCAATTTTAACTTTAACTAACTTCAAATAATATTATCGGTAACATCGGTGACAGCGGTAAACACTGGAATAGGCACATATGATATGAGGACTACTGCCACCTGCTGAGCTTAGCTTATTAGTAAAAAACACTTTTTATTCTTTTAATAATTATATATTATTATTACATTTCAGTGCAATAGAATGTTTTTTACGTTTCCTAACTTGGCTTAAGTAGTTAAGTAGTACTTAATTAATTTATATTTTATACAATAACAATAAAGCTTTTTATTCTATTCTATTCTATTCTATTCTATAAGATTATTATAACAACATGATTCTTGTTCTGTTAACTTACTGTTAGATGTTCTGCGAACTGGAGATTTTAAGACAGACAGTTTTATAAGTTATGACTTATGCTAAAATACACACTGTCTGATTAGCCAATAAATAAAATCAGCCAAAAAATTAAACCAGCCATATTATTCATAGGTTAATAAAACCCAAACTCCTATAGAGCTCTGAACACATTCAAAACATCTGTGTCCTTCAAACTCCTGAATGGCTGTTTCAGCCTGGAACTGAAATCCTGCTGAGGCTGAAGAAAACAACAAAAATATTATTCATAGTTTGATAAAAAGCTCATTTTGACTCATAGGTGATTACACTAAAGCTCTGAAAGTCTTCAAAACACTCGAGTCCAACCTAGAGAATTGTCCGAAATGCCCAACTAAAACACTAAAATACTTTTCGCACCTCAGTGTTGCTGCTGGACGGAGAACCAAAACATCCAGCCAACAGCGTCCTGTGGGCAGCGTCCTGTGACCACTGATGAAGGACTAGAGGATGACCAACACAAACTGTGCAGCAGCAGATGAGCTATCGTCTCTGACTTTACATCTACAAGGTGGACCGACAAGGTAGGAGTGTCTAATAGAGTGGACAGTGAGTGGACACAGTGTTTAAAAACTCCAGCAGCACTGCTGTGTCTGATCCACTCAGACCAGCGCAACACACACTAACACACCACCACCACCACGTCAGTGTTACTGCAGTGCTGAGAATGATCCACCACCCAAATAGTACCTGCTCTGTGAGGGTCCATGGGGGTCCTGACCACTGAAGAACAGGGTAACAGAGAAACAGATGGACTACAGTCTGTAACTGTAGAACTACAGAGTGAGACTATAAGTCTTCATTCAAAAATGGGATATGTATATATATATATAGAGAGAGAGAGAGAGAGAGAGAGAGAGAGGAAAGAGTCACTATCAGCCCTGCAGAAACGCCGCTAGTGACGTAAAATAATCACGTAGACGTGAAATGATTCTCCCTCTATTAATACCGCTGGCAGATCCAGAGGGAGAGAGAGAGAGAGAGGAAGGGAGAGAGAGATAAGGAGAGAGAGGGGGTGCAGAAAATAGCAGGTGCTCCTTTTAACATCAGCATCAACAGCAGTAAAATTAGACCCGGCGTGTGACGCCAACCTGCGTCTACGCAGCAGCCCAGGGGAGGGAACTGAAAGAGGGAAAGGGGGAGGAAAAAGGAGAAAAGGAGGCAGAGAGAGCCCAGGCTAAAGATAGACTGGAGCGCAGATCTGAAGAGAAACAGAGAGAGAGAGAGAGAGAGAGAGAGAGAGAGAGAGAGAGAGAGAGAGAGAGAGAGGCAGAGGCAGACAGCTGTTTAGACGAAGCAGCGTCAAAAATGGCGGCGATCCAAGAAGAGTTCAGTTAATGGTGGATCAGCTGCGACCAAAACACGAAGTTTACCTCCTTCTGGGCAAAAATAAGGTCTAGATATGACTTTTAAGGATTAAAAATGTCTGTCAGTGATATTTGTAAGGATTAGCTGAGCAGTGTTTTAGTGTGCGTTCACAGGCAGTTCATGTTTACTGAACCAAAATAATCTTAAAGGGGAATTCTACTTATTTTTCCTAAGAAGTTACATAATTAATGTGATGAGATGCAAACAGAGTGGTTAAGAGTGGTTTGGTGCGAAACACTCCGTTCTAGAGAAACTTACTGAGTCAGAACTGTTCACAGTGGTGGTGATAGGAACCAGACGTCCACTTCACTGCCTGATGACTGAGACACTGTTTTATGATAGTTTTGTGAGAAGGTTTTGGCTTAAAACTTATTTTAAACCATTTATTTATATCAATTCATGGTGGAGAACGAATTCACTGCCTGATGACTGAGACACTGTTTTACAACAGCACTGATGCAAAAACATTCCTCAAATCATTTTTTATCACTGTTTTCCATCATCAACATCCCATATAAACTCAGAAGACTCGTGTAGGTTCACTGGTGGTTTTGGATAGTAAATAAAATGTCTATATTTGTGTTGTAGTCATGACCACTCTGAATCTCTCTGTTTACATCTCACACACTGAATCATTCAGAAAATTTGAAAGATTTGGTGGAGCTCCCCTTTAAAACCGGCCGGTGCTGGTGCCCTGCTCAGTTCTGGTTTATTTTCAGCACATATATAATTAGATGAGTCAATAATTAGGCTAATAAACCGTTCCAAACGCTAATTATTAGCCTACCCTCATTGAAAAAGAAGCCCATCTGCACAAAACACAATCTACGATGTGTGAATTAGCTGATTAGCTTATAAAGCTGTCAACTGGTATGAATCTACTACATCAGCACTGGCTGGTCTAAACAGGTTTATGCTGGTCTGATCAGGTTTAGCTGCATACCAAAACACAACGTTATCCTAGTCTGGTTTGCCTCAGATGGCCTGTGCTGGATTAGGCTGGTCTGTGCTGGATTATGCTGGTCTGTGCTAGATTATGCTGGTCTGTGCTGGCTGAAAACCAAAACACAACATTATGCTGGTCCAAGCTGGTGTTATCGGGGTAGAACGAGGTTTTCCGGTTCATAGGAACTCTCTGATGATGTGTCTTGAAAGTGATAGGAACTTTTGAAACAGTTGACCTTCACATTACTGCTGTGAAATATCTTATTGCAGCTGTATGACTGTATTAGCTGGGTTCAGGCCATCATTAAAGCGGAGAGAACGGATTAGGCAGTTGGCAGACATTACTCATCTGGCTAAAAGCTAAAGTTAGCAAGGTTTTGGCTCCTTCTCTCTGACTGAGAGGACAAAATCTAGTCTTTGGTGTCAATTCTGAGCTGAATAAAGACAGAATCACTGTTTTCTTAATGATTTTGGTCAACAACCGAGGTTAGAGTTACACTAACCCTACCCTTTGTTTGTTGTATCTGTTAGCCTACAGGTGGCTAGGCTAGCAGTCAGGATTGAGTGACACCGCAGGGATTCCCAATGGCTGTGTGATGTATTTGCATAAAGCATCCTGGGTCCTAGTGACAGAACATTGATCCAAAACATGAAAACAACATAAAATCGTGAATTCTGTCCGACTGTTGAGACTCAGAAATATGGAATAGTGCATAATTTAGCGCCAGATTGCCTCCTTAAAACCAGCCGCTTCTTGGGCTCTGTCCAGCTCTGGTTAATTTTAGCCAGATTGGGCCTTGCTTAGATAATTAGAGAAGTCGATAATTAGTCTAATACACCGTTAGCCCACGCTGATGGAAAATTAGGCCCTTATTATTAGTCATCTTCACACTTCAGCACAAAACACATTCTCAGTTTTTAAGCGTATGTACAGCTCGGGAGGGGTCATTTGTGGTCAGGTGTCTGTTGAACACTTAGGCTTTGTCTCACCGCTGTTGACCACACCCTCGGTCACTCCCACTCATGAGAGGTCAGCTGCAGGACGGGGAGGAGGCAGCAAACACTTCCACGGAAACATGTTTACCCTTCCCTAGTCTGCATACATATTACATAAGGAACCAAAGGGCGAAGCGAGTGTTCAACACGCCCTCGTTCACTTCCCCTTAACACTCAGCAGTGCGTAACCCCTACGTCACGCCAGCGGCCACTTGCAGGATTGCAGGGGAGGAAGAAGAACTTCAACAGGAATCAGCTTGCCTTCTGACTTGTTTCCTTGGCGATTCGCGCTCTCAAGATTCCTTGAAACTTCATGGAAGTCAGACTAAACTAACATGATGATGATGTAACTAACAATAGCTACATCACAAGCTTAGCTAACTGAAGAAAACCACAAAGTCAGATCAGCTGTCATGAATAGTTGGAGTAGATGGCTAAATAAACATTATTTCAAGCAAATGTAGCAAAGCAAATGTTATATATGTTCAAATGTTGACCCCTTAAATGGCCCGGATCCACCGGCAGGCCCCGTAGTTACCAAATAACGAGCCTTAGTATGTAAAAAGCCTGAGATTTTAAGGAGTTAAGTAGATTTAAAATTATAAATACACTTTTCCAGGACTGTACTCATGTTTCCAGGACATTTTACCAGGTTTAAAGATGTCTTTACAGTGGTGGTGATAGGAACCAGGGGTCACCATGACTACAACACAAATATAGACATTTTATTTACTATCCAGAACCACCAGTGAACCTACACGAGTCTTCTGAGTTTATATGGAATGTTGATGATGGAAAATAGTGGAAAATCTGAAATAATAAGTTTTCTTTAGGGACTATTTTGCCTCACAGCGCCCTGCATGTATCCCTCCACCATGAATAGAGTTTAAGTTCTCTAAACTATCATAAAACAGTGTCTCAGTCATCAGGCAGTGAATTCATAACCATTTCATGTAGTAACTTTCTGTGAGGGAGCTTTTAGAGGTGGACGTCTGGTTCCTATCACCACCACTGTGAACAGTTCTGACTCGGTAAGTTTATCTAGAATGGAGCGTTTCACACCAAACCACTCTGAACCACTCTGTTCACATCTTAACCACTTAAATATGCAGAATATGTTGAATTTTTTTCAAAAAAATGTTTTGTAAAAACACTATATAAAGATATTAATCTTGTGGTGTTTGTATATCTAACAATAGCTGTCCGGTCTAGAAACATCTTTGACTCCTCCTGTGCTGTAGGGGGCAACACAGCTTACCAACACAGCCGTATCTGTTTGCTGATACCTCCAGAGAGCAGCTTCCTCCTGACAGAGGCTTACGAGGACAGACATTGTGGTTTCCAGCGACAGCCATTTCTTATTCAGCAGTTCGGCTGTAGAAAAGGAATCGAGGCTGATAATACAAATTTATTAATAATATATGTTATATATTGTAAAAATCTAGTTCCTGTTTATATGCAGAGGTGGACACAGTGTCCTAAAGCTATACTCCAGTATTGTAAAAGCTGTTAAACAATGTCTGCAGTAAACTTACCTTTAAAAACGCTGCAGTAGAAAGAAATACAAAATATTAGGTAAACAAACTACTAAAAGGGGAATTCCACCACTTTTTCAAATTTTCTGAATAATTCAGTCCTTGAGATGTAAACAGAGAGATTCAGAGTGGTTTGGTGTGAAATGGTTCAGACGTCTTTACAGTGGTGGTGATAGGAACCAGGGGTCGCCATGACTACAACACAAATATAGACATTTTATTTACTACCCAGAACCACCAGTGAACCTACACGAGTCTTCTGAGTTTATATGGAATGTTGATAATGGAAAATAGTGAAAAATATGAAATAATAAGTTTTCTTTGGGGACTATTTTGCCTCACAGCACCCTGCATGTATCCCTCCACCATGAATGGATATAAATAAATGGTTTAAAATATATTTTAAGCCAAAATCAGGCTGCCTATTTATAACCATTTCATGTAATTTTTTTGTGAGGGAGCTTTTAGAGGTGGACGTCTGGTTCCTATCACCACCATCTCAACCATTTAATCAGTGGGGTTCCCGTTTAAGTATTGATTAACCTACAGAACTGCAGTGGAATGTCTTGGCAAATTTCATTCAGTATCTATCAGTGTGAACCAAATAAACAGAACTGTTACCAACCTAATGGAGTGAAATTAAATACATTAAATAAAAAGTAGATGTCTTTCTTTATTAATGGTACTTAAGTAGAAGTAAAAGTATTATCATTTGAAAACACTCAGAAAAGTACTATCAAGTTACTTCTCTCCTCTGTATATATTGTGTAATACATATTATCCAAAAATAATGACAGTTATATGATATATATATATGATGTCTGTAATTTACCTGATCAGTATATTATTAACCGGCTTGTTTTGTTTTCACTCGAGTTCCACTGGTTTTACGGTTGCCATGGTGATATAAATGACTTCTTAACTGTCCAATCGACTGCGTACTTGTGAAGACAAACTACTGGCCAATCAGCGTTGGACACGGCTGCTTCCAGCCAATAGTAGCGCAGGAGGCGGGACCTGTCGGAATACAGGTGGAGGGAAAGCACCACCCGTATTCCGGTACTGCAGTCAGTCCCGGCTCGGCCATGGCGCGGCTAGGCGCGTTGATCCTGCTACCGCTGATTTTCGACTCCGTGTTTTCCATCTCGTTCTTTCTACCGGTCCGAACGAGGAAATGTCTGAAGGAGGAGATCCACAAAGACGTCCTGGTGACGGGAGAGTACGAAATAAGCGAGCAGCCAAACACCAAAACTAACCTGAAGGTGAGAGTGTGGATTATCGCTGATGCTAATGCTAACGCTAAGGCTAAAGCTAAGGCAACGTCAGCTGTAACGAAGCCAGCCGTCGGTTAGTTTACGACTATAAATGAAACTACGGCTTAAATACTGTATAAAACCAAACACAGCTGAGTCCATAGCTAATGTTTAGCCTCTTCAGTCAACGGAACGCGTATAAACTGTGAGCTAAGTGGCTTAAAATTGTGTGTAGGCCTGGTTCTGCGCTTCCTGACTGGGAATTTTCCGTTCCACCTTAAATGGTGCAGCAGTTCCGTTCAGTTACATTACAGACTGCGGCGCCAGAATGGAACTGCTGCACCATTTAAGGTGGAACGGAACATTCAAATGGGAAACCAACTTGGAGAGCCAGCTGGCGGCACAGAGTACTGAAATACAAGGACGTGGACGCAAAAAGAGGGCATAAAAACACACTAGGTGGCTGATTTTATCTGTATATTAATTTACTGTTGCTCTAAACTGTTTGTGAATCGTAGCAGGATGCTGTTTTGCTCTAAAGTGGCCTGGTCCGGGTGTTACACGTCACTGCAAAAGTGCCCTGTGTAGCTGGAACTGACTCAAGAAGCAAAATAAAAGTCCCCGATTAACACTCTAATAATGTAATCTGAAGAATAAATAGAGATGTGTTCCTAACGGTGATGTGTTGCTTGCTTTGTTATTAGCTGTAAATGTTCTTTAATGCTGCAAAACATGTATGATTTGCTATGTTTGTGAATTAACTGCTTAGTTTTGCTCTGTATAAATATAACATGTAGGGTTGGGCCATATGACAATATACATCGCCATCTATACGTCCAGAACACTGACCAGCTCAACCGTATGTTTCATCATAAATAGAGCAGAATAATCCGTTTAACTGTAATTACTGCCAAATTTTAAATAAAATTTATGTTCACATTTTTTTATAATTTTTTGATTGTAGCACCACTGTTTCTTTTTCCTCTGTTCCAGCTAATCAGTTGTCTGAACAAATAAGTGTCATGATATACTTTTACCATATGGCAACCCTCTGATAATTTGCATCATTTATGGCTGCACAAAGCTGTTAATATGTCCACCCAGCTATGCTTAAACTAAAGTTATTGCATTATATAGACAACATATGCAAGATTTGTTGTGATTACACTGAAGTGTACCTGTTCATCCAGCAGGATAGTATGTTTTAGTGGCATATGTAGTATTTTCGGTGCTAATTCTTAATTTGTAGTATATTTAAGATATTCTGAATGTGCCAAGGCTATACCTGTAATTAATTTGCTGTGAACTGTTATAGATCACGGACTCCTCCGGCCACATCCTGTACTCCAAGGAGGATGCCACTAAGGGCAAATTTGCCTTCACAACAGAGGACTACGACATGTTTGAAGTCTGCTTTGAGAGCAAATCCCAGATGGGTGAGTCACTGTAGTCCCGGATAAAACGTTACAGCCAGTGATCTGAATGCATGAAGGTGCTTTGTGCAAGATTTTTGGTATTGTTCAGGATTAAATGTGAAAATTACTGTAAAACATACAGTTAAATATTTGGTACATATATCATGATCTGGAGGCCACAGTATCTGCTCACTCTGCTGTGGGATTTGATTGAACAGTTTAATAATTCTGACTAATAGTGAATTAAACACTGAACAACACTTCAGGTCACTCACAGCATGTGTAAAATTTATTTTAACTATTTATACAGAAATCAAATAATTAAATAATTACTATATGGAACTACAGGGAAAACAAACAAAAAAACAGTGAATTAAATGAGACACAAATTTAAAAAAGAATTGTGTATAGGAGCCAGTATGTGAGTGTTTGGTGATTTAAGGGCGTTTTCACACCTGAAGGTCCAAACCGGGGTTCATGTTGTTTATTACGTTGTGTACGTTTGATCTGGTTAGTTTTGGTTTCATGTTGCAGTTTATTGAGCGCATTAAAGAACTCTCTGTCTCTGTCTCCCTGTACTGGACACTGATCGGTTTGTAGGGCAGCGTCTGATGTCGTGGTCAGTTCAGTGGGCAGCCTTTTCCGTTCGAATGGAGAAAAATGAATATCCTCTCTTTCTCATCCTCTCAGAGAATCAGGGAGACGCTTCAGCGTTTTAAAGTCTGTTCAAGCTGACTTTTGACTTTCTTTTTGGACGAAATCACTTTTAAATATCTGGTCTCCTCCCTGTGAGCTACCGCGGCTCATTTTTACTCCTCTTCCAGTTCTTTTTCTTCTTCTGTTGCTTAACGGGTGATGATATCCTGCCCCAACTTCCTGTAATCTCGCCGCATTGCGTCGAGCAGTGACCAAACATTGGAAGCCGTTGTTTTTTAATGGAGGTACACGCACCAGCGCCAGCACGGCGCATTGACGTGCGGCAGCAGTTCATGACACTGGGCACTGTTCGGTTCCTCAGTACCACACCGCATTTTGCCATTCGTTCATTTATTCCGTTTATTTATTACTGGGTGGAAGGTGGAAAACACCCTGGACAGGTCGCCAGTCCATCACAGGGCAGACACACACCTAGGGGCAGTTTAGCCTGTCTTTGGACTGTGAGGACATTGGAACACCTGGAGCAGCATTTTGCCATTACTACATTAAATTAAAGCCATATCTAGGCCACAGAAAGCCACAGTAGATCACAGGTGGCTTGACATTTACCCAGAGGAAGGCAGCCAGATAAACAGACGTGTCCTGATGGTAACGGTTACCTTAACTAACGTCACTAGCCGAGCCTTTTTCAGCTCGTATCTTTCAGTGAAAACAGCCAGGCTGTGTAGTTATTGAGCTGAGGCCAAATGTGATGAGGAGCTGAACGCTTTATTTCATTCAGTTTATATGAGCAGAGTTAAGCTGAGCTAAAAACCTGGTGTTATCGGCTCTCCCTGCCGCCGTTCTGTAGCAGCGCTCCACTACATGCTGCGTGACACGTGTGGTGTGCGACGGCCTTCAAACTACCAAAGCTTCTAAACTACCACACTGGACAGAGCTTGCTGGTCTGTGTGGGTTATTCTCGTGAGGTCAGTCTTATGGTGTCAGTTCAGTCACAGCAGTGTTGGCTGAAATATAGCAATATTCCTGTTTCAGCTCCTTAACGCACTCGTAATTCAGAGGATCCAGTGACATTCGGAGGCAGGAGGTATCTGGGGTAGCTCACCCCAGGGCTCGACCGCAGCACTTTCCAAAAATGCTGTTTATTTTTCCAATAGAAACAAAAAAACAGCTTAAATCCTGAATTCCTATGCTGTGTTTAATAGTTATAACAGTGAGTGATTTCATTGTTCTCTGTAGGAACCGGGAGGGTTCCTGATCAGCTGATCAACCTGGACATGAAGCACGGCGTGGAGGCCAAGAACTACGAGGAGGTTCATACATTCATTTAGTTATTTATTTATTTATTCATTCATTCATTCATTTACTTACTTATTTATTTATTAATTAATTATGTTAAAAGAGAATTCAGACTCTTCACCCTGTTGAAATGGGTGGCTCGGCCTGTTTAACAGTGCAGATATGTTGTTATAAAAAATACACTTACAATTTTTATTATTAATAAAATAACTGTATGAAGAATTGCAATATAAAAATGTAATGCAAAAATAAATAGGTACCACTTTAGAATAAGACTACTCTTATAAAACGATTCTAAATGATTTAAATTTTGTTTGTTAATGGCTTAGTAAGGTCACAAACACTTTATAAATCATTATTAAGCAGTTATAACACATTAATATAACAGGCAAAAGTGAACTGTTACATCTGATGAATATGTGATGAAGCTGACTGATGGAGACAAAGCAAGATCAGTAAACATAAATCTGAGGTTTAGAAGTTTAAATGCACTGTTAGGCAAACGGCTGACCACTGTCACCCTTTTTATTTATGTGTTGTAACTGATCATTCATGATTTTGAGGTCTTTATGACCTAATTAATAACCATTTATGAAAGCTGAGTATAAGAGTAGTGTTATTTTGAAGTGGTATCATTTAAGTAGTTATGAAAAATAAGCATTCTTAGAAATAAAGGGCATTTTTGCTGTGAATGTAGCGCCTAATAAAACAGGCAGAGTTTTTGTGAGTTTTGATTTAGTTGTGCGTTTTCTGGGTGAATTTCTTGGTCAGGTCAGAGACGCTGATGCAGGTCCGTGTGTATCTGACCGCTCTGTGTGTATTTTCCTCTCTCAGATTGCGAAGGTGGAGAAGCTGAAGCCTCTGGAGGTGGAGCTGCGGCGCCTGGAGGATCTTTCAGAGTCCATCGTCAACGACTTCGCCTACATGAAGAAGAGAGAGGAGGAGATGAGGGACACCAACGGTAAGCAGGGAAATGAGAACACAGCATTGTACAAACTATATATATATATATATATATATATATATATATATATATATATATGTATGTATGTATATGTGTGTGTGTGTGTATATATAATAAATAATATAAAACTAAATTCATACAGTTTAAAATTTGTCACTTTAATTTTGGGATTCTGTTTTTTACCTTATACCCCTACACTTGGATGGTTCTTCAAGGGTTCTTTCGTAAAGAAAATGGTTCTGTATAGCACCAGAAACGATTCTGCTGTCGTTACAATGTCAAGCCGTTTAAGCAGGGTTTGATGAGTGTTTTGTGGCTCTATATAGAACCATCGAGGAACCATCATTTTTAAGCATGTAGAGAACCCACGTTCTCTGATGGCTCTTTTCTCTCCGCAGAATCCACCAACACGCGCGTGCTCTACTTCAGCATCTTCTCCATGTGCTGCCTGATCGGTCTGGCCACGTGGCAGGTGTTCTACCTGCGCCGGTTCTTCAAGGCCAAGAAGCTCATCGAGTAGAACCCGCTCCACCAATCAGAGACCCAGAATCCCTCTCTGACACCTCACTCTCCCGCCCCTTGTTTTGCTGCCCGGCGTCCGCAGGTTCGTGAAGGTTCTTTGGGAGGAGGGAAACCAGGAGAGGACGTCCATCAGGTCATTGTCTGGGCAGTCGGCGGCCATTTCCACTTACTCAGCGTCTGTGTTTTTGGACGAACCACACGTTTATCGCTTCACACCGTTTTTTTTTTTTTGGTTTGTTTTTTGTTTTTTTTGTTTATTACTACATGCAACCTAAACGGATCCTTAATATGTTTAGAAACGTACATTTGAACTTCCAGACCCGACGAGCCGCTTTGTGATGAGTGATTAGAGGTGCATCCATACCACAGTGTCTCAGTGATCTCAATAACTCTGAATAAAACTATATTAGTTTCCATTGTTATAGCGATTCTGCCCAGTATAAACACTTAATAACACTTCATTTGAAGGACGCCTACATAGAGACTCGCAGAGATGTTGAGTAACATACCTAAAAAGCAATATTGTTATAATAATTGTTACAATATAATAATGTGGGTACATATGAGTCAAAAACAGTAAAAAAGAGAATAATATACTATATTTAATCTCATATGGTTTGCACTCGTTATTAAAGGGGAATTCCACCAATTTTTCAGATTTCCTGTATAATTCAGAGTGTGAGATGTAAACAGAGAGATTCAGAGTGGTTTGGTGTGAAATGATTCAGATGTCTTCACAGTGGTGGTGACAGGAACCAGGGGTCGCCATGACTACAATACAAATATAGACATTTTATTTACTATCCAGAACCACCAGTGAACCTACACGAGTCCTCTGAGTTTATATGGAATGTTGATGATGGAAAATAGTGGAAGATCTGAAATAATAAGTTTTCTTTGGGGACTATTTTGTATCCCTCCACCATGAATGGATTTAAAGTTCTCAGAACTGTCATGAAACAGTGTCTCAGTCATCAGGCAGTGAATTCATAACCATTTCCGTGAGGGAGCTTTCAGAGGTGGATGTCTGGTTCCTGTCACCACCACTGTGAACAGTTCTGACTCGGTAAGTTTCACACCAAACCACTCTGAACGGCTCTGTTTACGTCTCAGTCAGTTAATTAAGCAGTTCTGGGTTTCTATTGGAGTCAAAATACAAAAGTGCAGTTTCTATTAAGTCTAAAATACTCATATTGAAATATCATCCAGTGCTTTCGAGTGTTGTGAAGTCTCTAGGCAGGTGGTCTTCAAATAAAATGTTTATAAATGGACCAGAGTGGTGCGTCCATCTGCAGGACTGGTAATTGAAGGTAAGTAATTGGGAAATTGGTGTTGGTGCATCTCTGCTGTTAATCACTGAAGCGCCTGTATGTATTTCCTCTTATTCTAAATGCTGTTAACTGTAAGTAATGATGGGATGACTGATTACCCTGAGCTGCAAAGCTGTTGTTGTCCAGAAAGTCCCGCTCTCAGCGCCATACATGAAGTTCATTTGCGCTCTGCTGAAGCTCAACATGGAAGAAAGCTCATTTTTACTTTTTAATTTTATAATTATTTTTGTTTTTTTGCTGTCAAAAAAGCACATTTCATGGTGCTGATTAGATCCAGCTTAGCTTAACTACGCCGCCTCTTCCTTTAGCTTTTTTTCTTTAGCTGTTTTGGTGGGACTTTTACACTTAGCGCACGTTGTTGTCGTAGCTTCCTGACACCGAGTGCGTTAACATGCACTCAATAATCTGATCATAATAATCAGATTTCTGCAGTTATCCATCATTCAAATGGTCATGTAAACACCACACTGCAACAATAAAGAGGCTGGATTTGAGCTCAGTAGTCAGACTTCTCAGCGCATGTGAACTCTTACTCTGATTTCTTTCGGATTTCTCAGTCTGATCAGTTTTTCCGTAAAGGAGTGTCTTCAGCGCTGGTTCTTTAACTGGCGGTGGATCCTACTAACAATGAGGCAACAAAGCGGAAATATTCAACTTTGGATGTGTTTAATTTTTTATTTTAATGTAATTATGAGATGGTGGATGTATTAACATGAAGATTCGGCTGGTTTGCGGGGACTAGGCTCATTAGGTGGTGATGGTTTTTGTTTTGTTTTGTTTTTTGCTGCCGGGCCGTCATTTGGTCACTAATTTTTGATCTGTTTTGTGGACGTTACCATGTTGGTTTCAATTTTGCGGCAATTCATTTTAACAGTCGAATTGTCAATAAATTGTTAGTAAAAAAGGTTTTGAGTGATTTTTTTTTTTTAATTATATTTTTCAATAGTCCTATCAAACATCTGTATTTACCAGAAACAAATGTCAGTGTGCAATAGACACATTTACAAACAGTTATCTAACATATGATGTGTGATTTGCCGTGTGCTGGATTTTGTAGGGCAGCATTTTTTCCTTCACCCTCATCAGTTTGAAAGAATCCATCATGTATCACTTGTTTCTGTGCATCAGTGCTCTCTCACTACAGTACCCAGCATGCAATGCCAAAACAAACAAACAAACAAAAAAAAACATCCAACAGCTAGGACACACACACACACACACACAGAGGCAGGCATGTTATAACAGACGTGGACCATGTACACTCAAAAATGTTTTTTAAAGACAGATGGAGAATGTGTTGTTATATGGTTCTGTTGAGAACCTTTTTGAAAAGGGATCTTGTTACAATAGCAGAACTGTATTAGGCACTATATAGAACCATATACAACACATTCTCCATCAACCTGACGAGCCTTTTCACCATGGAAAGAACCATTTAATCATGCAGTGGATCTTTTGAGTTTTCATGATTCTTTATAGAACCATTTTCTTTACTAAAGAACCTTTTTTTAAGTGTAGCCAGCTACAAATAGCCAATTTGGTTGATTGTGATCATTTCATGGCCAACCGTGTTGTTACATCATCAAGTCCTGATCTAGCAAAAGCTGGAGAGCCGACTGTAGAAGTTGGTTGTGCAGTTTGTTGCTGTTTCTCTCCATCTGAAGGTCACAGAAGCGCCGCTGCCAGTAAAGCAGGTTATTGTGAAACAAAAATCATTAGATGTGTCGAAGTCAGCTGGCTGGTACATTGTTAAGAAGCTAGAACACAGCTGAGTGGAGCAATATCAAACAACCTGCTGCCCACAGAAGACCACCCCAGCAAACGTGCCCCCAAATATGACTGTGGGCAGTGCAGACCTGGGCAAACCTAAATGGGCCTTGCATGGGTCAGCCCACCCTGGACTCTACCAGGGTTATTATAGTTCACTAAAACTAAACTAACAGTGACAAATGTGATTGTTAACTGTAATAAATCAAAACAAGAATAAATTGAATTACTTAAAAAAGGGTTTTGTTTTAGTCTTTTCAGTTCATGAATGAGAGTTTAGAAGTGGAACTCTTAAGAACTGTTCAGCTGTTTCTAATGAAAGCTGGAGCCGAGCTGAGCTCCGTCTGCTGTCGAGTTATTTTTATTCTACCCTTATCAAATACCTGCTATTACAGTGTTTATCAGTGAGCAAAATCTGCTGGGCCCTGCAGGCCGTTAATCCAGCATTAAGTCGTCCCCTACAGGGCCAGTTCAGGCTTGTATGAAGGGACTGCAGTGGATAAATGAAATAAAACTAAAACTTGTCATTAGGAACCAACAGATCAGGAATAACCTTCAGAATGTGAGTCAGGAACATTCATGAAGATAATATATCAGCATGGCCTCATAAACAAATGCAGCCAGTATCAAGAACAGCAAGTCCTGGTTACCCTTTTCTGAAAGGTACACAGCACCTGCAGGATTCAGGGACAGTTCTGTGGACAAATGAGTTGAAGATTAACCTGAAACAGAGATGGAAAGAGGAAAGTGTGGAGATAAACACTGTGATCTCAGTCCTAATGTACATTCAGATCATATTTACAGAGCTTTAATATGACCAAGAAGACCTTTTTTGAGCCTAAACACTGAAAAGTGGGGATTTTCCGTTCCACCTTAACCTAAATGATGTAACCGTTGCATTCTGGCGCCTCATAACTGCTACGTGGTTTAAGGTGGAACGGAAAATTCGAATAGTAGCCGGGTGAAATTAGCTCTTCTAGTGCAGATTTTAGGTAAAACCACCCGATCTGTGACTAAATTTGACTGCTAATGTTCTGCATCATCGAATATAAACGCGCCCAGATGCGGTTTGAGAAGATTTCAGGAGGAAATCCGCAGATTAGCAGCGATGCTAACACACGCAACACGCTATCGGACTACATTACCCATGATGAACCGCGCTGTCCGATTCGAGGAAACTGTCGATGACAACATCCGGAAAGTGAACTGGCGTGCTGCTGACAGGCTGCGCTCCGATCACGGATTGATATCGCTACCGATAATCATCGATAAGGCGATCAGGGAGGGACGATGCCCGGCGCGGATAAGGAGACGGACCTGTGCGAGCGGATCGAGGCGTTCCTGGCGGAGCTGAAACGCGGAGGCCGGGGCTCCGGAGAGACCGCCCGCAGCACAGCGGCGCTGCTGCGCCGGATCACCGCACAGGCGCGCTGGAGCAGCGCAGGTCCGTAACCAGCAGCACGGCACACCGCAATAACACCCAAACTACACCAGAGCCGCACTAAACTACAGCAAAGACACCAAAATACAGCAGAGCCGCACTAAACTACAGCAGAGCCGCACTAAACTACAGCAGAGCCGCACTAAACTACAGCAGAGCCGCACTAAACTACAGCAATAACACCCAAACTACAGCAGAGCCGCACTAAACTACAGCAAAGACACCCAAACTACAGCAGAGCCGCACTAAACTACAGCAAAGACACCCAAACTACAGCAGAGCCGCACTAAACTACAGCAATAACACCAAAACTACAGCAGACACACACTGTTACTGCACTAAACAGGATTTACTAGGCAGACAGATAACTTAAAGGGGAATTCCACCCAGTTATCAAATTTTCTGCATAATTGAATGTGTGTGAACAGAGTGATTCAGAGTGATGGTGATAGGAACCAGGGGTCACCATGACAACAACACAAACATAGACATTTTATTTACTATCCAGAACCACCAGTGAACCTACACGAGTCTTCTGAGTCTATATGGAATGTTGATGATGGAAAATAGTGGAAAATCTGAAATAATAAGTTTTCTTTGGGGACTATTTTGCCTCACAGCACCCTGCATGTATCCCTCCACCATGGATGGAGTTTAAGTTCCCCAGACTATCATAAAACAGTGTCTCAGTCATCACTGTGAACAGTTCTGACTCGGTAAGTTTCACACCAAACCACTCTGAACGACCCTGTTTACATCTTAGCCATTTAATTGTGTAGAAATTATTCGTGGTGTTCCCCTTTCAACCTTAGAAGTCAAGCCTTGGCCAGCAGGAGAATAGGTCAGCAACATTCCAACTGGACAGTCCTGACTATTATCCTAAATTATTATGTTTATTATGAAAAATCCTGTTTGTAATTCCACAAAGCAGGATTTCTCCGTTTGGTACACCTGAAGACCAGCACTGCTTCTGACCCCTCTTTCTGTTGGATGAGGCAGGAGTTCTCAGTCAGATCAAATCAAGCTTAAAGTCAAGTCTGTCCAGTCAGAGAAGAGAAAAGGTCAGAGACAGTCCAGTTTACTTCACTTTTAGCCTCAATGATGCAATTCCTCGGTAGTATTTCACAATATCACCACATATTTCACATTTCTCTGCTGTTAAGCCTAAAAGTGAGGGCTGTTCTTGTTCTCTTATTGGACAAACACAGGATTTCTCAGTTAGCCAGATAAATCAAGCCCAAAGTCAAATCTGCTTAATAGCTGGAAAGAAAAGGTCATAGATGTTCCAGTTGACCTCACTTTTGGCCTGAACGATGCATTTCACAAAGCAGGATTTCAAAGTTAACCAGATAACTTAAGCCCAAAGTCAAGAATGTCCAATAGGAAACAAGTCAGGGACTTTCCAACTGGACAGTCCTCACTAATGGCCCAAATTATCACATTTATTGAGAAATCCTGGGGGTCATTTCACACAGCACATTGTTAAATGAAGGTGAGGAGTGTTTCTGACCAATCTTTCTATTGGACAAGGCAGAATTTCTTTATTTAGCCATATAAATCAAGCCCAAAGTCATGTATGTCCATTAGGAGAAAAGGTCAGGAACATTTCAGTTGACCTCACATTTGGCCTAAATGTTGTAATTTATTGACAATTCTGTTTGTTATTTCACAAAGCAGAATTTCTTGGTTTGGTAAACATAAAGACCAGCACTGTTTCTGACCCCTCTTTCTATTGGATGAGGCAGGAGTTCTCAGTTAGCCGGATAAATCAAGCTTGAAATCAAGTCTGTCCAGTCAGAGCAGAGAAAAGGTCAGGGACAGTCCAGTTGACCTCACTTTTGGCCTCAATGATGCAATTCCTTGGTAGTATTTCAGAATATCACCGCATATTTCACATTCAAGTCTGTCCAATAGGAACAAAAGGACCTTCCAACTAACTAATGACCCAAATTATTACATTTATTGAGAAATCCTGGGGGTCATTTCACACAGCACATTGTTAAGCCTTAAGACAAGCACTGTTTCTGTCTCCTCTTTCTATTGGACGAGGCAGAACTTCTTTATTTAGCCAGATAAATTAGAAAAGACAAGGTCAGGAACATTTCAGTTGACCTCATATTTGGCCTCAATGATGCAATTCCTTGGTGGTTTTTCACAATATCACCACATATTTCACATTTCTCTGCTGTTAAACCTAAAAGTGAGGGCTGTTCTTGTTCTCTCCTCCTATTGGACGAACACAGGATTTCTCAGTTAGCCAGATAAATCAAGCCCAAAGTCATGTGTGTCCAATAGGAGGAAAGGAAAGGTCAGAGATGTTCCAGTTGACCTCACTCCTGGCCTAAATGATGCAATTTACTGAGAATTCTGTGGGATGTTAAACAAAGCAGGGTTTCTCAGTCAGCCAGATCTTTATATAACCCAAAGTTAACCCCTGTCCAGTAGGAGGGAAGGTCAGGGACATTCCAGTTGACCTCACTTGTGGCCTAAATGTTTCAATCTGTTGAGAAAGGCTTGGTGCTGTTTCACAAAGCAGGATTTCTCCGTTGTTAAGCCTGACAGTCTGACCCCTCCCTCTGATGGATGGGGCAGGACTTCTCAGTCAGGAGGAAAGGGAAGGTCAGGAACGTTCCAGCTGACCTCACCTTTGGCCTAAATGATGCAGTTTATTGAGAAACGCCGCTGTGTGGTGTTCTGTGTTTGTGCAGGTGACCTGATGGAGATAATCCGTAAAGAAGGCAGGAGGATGACCGCCGCTCAGCCCTCAGAGACCACCGTGGGCAACATGGTCCGCCGAGTACTCAAGATCATCCGAGAGGAATACGCGAGGTACCGCAGGCTCTGATTGGTCTGATAGCGAATCAGATTCAGTTGCGTGCAAACAAGCAGCTGCACACGAGCCCCTCATTTACATACCATTTGCAAATGATGGGCCCCAGTTTATCATCACATACATGAAGCTACACAGAACACGCCCTGAACTGTATGGGCGTGGCTTAGGGGAGTAAATAAAAGGAGGATACAGGTAGAAAATGAAGGGATGGGGAAAAAAAGTTTTAGTAAAGTTCATACGGAGGTGCTGCATATAAAGAAGGCGATGGTGTTACTTTACAACAGCAAGACAAAAATAAAAAAATTAGAAGTGTATGAAAAACATTTATAATTTCTCTGATGACTGAAAAAATAAAAAGAGCACAAATTGAATTACAAAGAAGAATAAACTAAAATTTAAGTGTTTTTCAAGATTTCAGGAACATAATTTAAAAAAAATGGATAAAATGATGAAAAGTAATCTCAATACGTTCACACAAACACAAAACCTCACACCCAAAGGGAGAGAGGAAAAAAGAAGAGAGGAGAGAGAGAGAAAGAGGGAGAAAAAGAAAAAAAGAGAGGAAAAAGAAAGAAGGAGAGAGAAAGAAAGAGAAACAGAAAGGAAAGGAGAAAGAAATAGAGAGACAGAAAAGGGAGGAAAAAGAGAAAGGGAAAAAGAAAGAAAGAGAGAAAAAAAATACAGAAAGAAAGAAAAAGAGAGAAAGAAAGAGAGAGAGAGAAGAAGAAGAGAAAGGCAGAAAGAAAAAGGGAGAGTGTGTGAGTCGGTGTGGTGAGGTGAGAAAACCTGCAGGTGACAGTCTTGGTCAAACCAGTCATATCTTTATGCAAATTGTATGCAAATTTGACAAACTACGTACAAAACAGCTGATTCATCATCACTAATAAAAACTACTGAATGCAAACCTGGATTAGTTCAGAACTGAATCTGAACACAGTGTCACAGGAGAGATTCAGTCACAGACAGCGTCCCTCTCAATGACGCCAGAACGAGTCACTCAGTCAGACTGAAAGCCTGGAAGGTTCTAGATAGTCACCTTTCACCCATTTCTACAGTGATACACCACAGGAAGTGTAGGGGGCGATATGGCTTCTACTGTTTCATTTAAAAAGCTCTACAATGTTCATATGATCCACAGTCACTCTGACAGACTGTAATACACTACAGGAAGCGTAGGGGGCGATATGGCTTCTACTGTTTCATTTAAAAAGCCTCTATAATGTTCATATGATCCACACAGTCACTCTGACAGACTGTAATACACTACAGGAAGTGTAGGGGGCGATATGGCTTCTACTGTTTCATTTAAAAAGCTCTATAAAGCTCATTTACCCCCCGCGGTGCTGCTGTTCTCCTTCAGGTCCCGGGGCAGCAGTGAGGAGGCGGATCAGCAGGAGTCTCTGCACAAACTGCTGACGTCCGGCGGCTCCAGTGAGGAGAACTTCAGGCAGCACTTCGCTCCCCTCAAAGCCAACGTCATCGAGGCCATCAACGAGCTGCTGACTGAGCTGGGTAAGACCACCTTAACGCAGACAGACCACCAGAACTGCAGACGCTAATACTCAGGGGTGGGTAAAGAAATAGGATAGTCTTCACGCACAGTATAGTTACAAAGTTTGGAATCACATCGCTGATGGAAAAAAACTCATATCTCCAAAATAGAAACTTCTAAGAAATATTTTTTAAATTTTAATAAAAGTCTCTAATAAAATTCTTTTATTCCAAGTGATTTCGGAGCATTCCTATTGGTCCATTGATCATGAGAAAAGGACAACTGACATGGTCACATTATGTGAAAACAAAGAAAAAAAATTTATACGCTCCTCAGCAAAAAAAGTGGGCGGAGCCCCCAGTATGAGCTGTGATTCTAAGCCGTATCTGATTTGAGTTCTGTAAACAGAGATTTAAATGAAAGGATTAATTCGTCTTTTGGTCACTAGAGGGCACCACAGACAACATTGCCATGCAGGCTCTGGAACACATCCACTCTAATGAGGTCATCATGACCATCGGCCGCTCGCGCACAGTGGAGGCCTTCCTGAAGGACGCAGCGCGCAAACGCAAATTCCACGTCATCGTTGCAGAGTGCGCCCCCTTCTGTCAGGTAACAAAACACTGTACAGGTGTGATCAACAGTAGAAACTGATATTAACTGCTAATCAGTTTTCTTATTTTTATGTAATTCAGCTTCTACTGTGCAAAAATCATAGAGCACCCTTTGTTTACTTGATATCCAGTCAGTTTGACTACAGGTTATTCACTTTTTCAGAAGAGATTAGATATAAGATGATCCAGTTTCCAAAACCGGAGATGATTAACAGCTCCACAGAAAATGTGTCTCCTAACAACCACCTGGGAGACCTGGTAGCCACCAAAACTGCCCCATCAGATAAACAGCACTTAAAGCTTTCATCTCTGAGAGAGATGACGACTGTGAGAAGACGACTCAGCGCTGTGGGTCTGAAAGGATGTGTAGCTGATCAAGAAGAACCTCACTGAGAAAAGGAGACGGACACATCAAACAAAGAAGCTGAACGATGGACTGACCACCCCAGAGTCCAGACCCCAACACCACTGAATGTGTTTGATTACTGATGCTGAAAAATGAATAACTTGTACTTAAAGGTGGTTTTGACTGTAAAAGATTGAATGATGGTGTCTGATTTTTCCTCAGTGCTGTTTTTAGGCTGAAATCATCGATTATGAGAACCTTTAGCTCCTTAATCTAAGTATTGGTGGTAATTTCCATATCGGTCGAGCCCTGTGCCGCAGGTGACCGGTGTCTGAGTCAGAATGACTGGCTCTTTTCCTCCGTTTCTCCTCCGCAGGGTCACGAGATGGCCACCAGTCTCTCTAAAGATGGGATCGAGACCACGGTGATTCCTGACGCCGCCATATTCGCCGTGATGTCCAGAGTCAATAAGGTGGGAAACACTGAGCTCTTCTCAGAGAGAACGAGTCACTCGGCACACTGCTGGTCAAACGTTTGGAGGCACTTCTCATCCTAATGTGTTTTTACGTACAGTAATAACTTAAACTGTAGATTTAAATATTATAGACACTACAAGATCATTTTAGATGTTTGTAGTATTTTGTGAACACCAAATTATTCAATAAGCTATATACTGTGTACACACACCAATCAGGCGTAACATCATGACCACCTCCTTGTTTCTACACTCATTGTCCATTTTATCAGCTCCACTTACTATATAGGTGCACTTTGTAACAAAGCAATTGAACTTGTTTTCAACTCAAAAATTACACTGACTCAAAGAATCGTTTATTCAGTCTTTATTTAGGTTGCGTAAACTAGTTAATTTGCTTGTGACCATGAAGTCATTTTTTAGGTTGATCTGACGAGACACTTCGTTTAAACACAGCAGTAGAAAAACTCCAAAATGAGAACAAATCTATATTAACATCGAATGTAAAGAATGTTTTCTTTTCTCCTTTAAACTTAAACTTTTTTTTTTTTGGACAGAAAAGATAAAAGAAGTGACTGTGAACTTCAGAGCGGCGGTGCTGGTGTTCTCTGTACATCAGTGATACTTATCTGCTCATCTCACTGAGTTTATTTTCCTTTTCAGGTGATTATTGGTACTCAGACGGTTCTAGCTAACGGAGGACTGAGAGCAGTGAACGGAACCCACACACTCGCGCTCGCCGCCAAACACCACTCCACTCCGCTCATCGTCTGCGCTCCGATGTTCAAGCTCTCACCTCAGGTACCCAAACAGCCACTATCAGACACTTAAAAGCGACAGTTGGACCAGAAAAACTCATTTTCAGCCCCAAATTTAGTTGATCAGCCAAGATATTAGCATCAGCGCTGGAGCTACGAGGCTAACAGAGCTAATTGGTGGACTATAAGCTTCCGAAGTAGTGGAAGCTTATAGTCCACCAATTAGCATGGTGCTAACTGCAGGCCTAAAACATCACACACTCACTTCAAACCTTGTGGAGCTGTTCAGTATCTCTGATAGTCTTCATTATGTGGTTTCTGACTCTGTTTGACTCTACAAGTTTGATATCTACAAACTTAAATATTTACATATAAACAATTTTTTGCTAATTACATTTTGATAAAAGAATGTAAATTAGATTTTTGGCCAAACTGTCGCTTTAAAAGGGGGGAAAGTTCTACATTATTAACTGGTTATGATGTAAACATACAGACGAGTCAGAACTGTTCACAGTGGTGGTGATAGGAACCAGACGTCCACCTCTAAAAGCTCCCTCACAGAAAGTTACTACATGAAATGGTTATGAATTCACTGCCTGATGACTGAGACACTGTTTTATGAGAGTTTAGAGAACTTAAACTCCATTCATGGTGGAGGGATACATGCAGGGCGCTGTGAGGCAAAATAGTCCCCAAAAAAAACTTATTATTTCAGATTTTCCACTATTTCCCATCATCAACATTCCATATAAACTCAGAAGACTCGTGTAGGTTCACTGGTGGTTCTGGATAGTAAATAAAATGTCTATATTTGTGTTGTAGTCATGGTGACCCCTGGTTCCCATCACCACCACTGTAAAGACATCTGAACCACTTCACACCAAACCACTCTGAATCTCTCTGTTTACACCTCACACACTGAATTATGGGGGAATTTTTAAAAAGTGGTGGAGCTCCCCTTTGATCCACAATAGCAACACAAAAGCTGACTGTAAAGCCAGTTTATTCATCTGTCTGTACATTAACATTCAGCATCATGACACTCCAGCCTCACTGACTGACTGAGTGAGTGACTGAGTGAGTGACTGAGTGACTGACTGAGTGACTGACTGAGTGACTGACTGAGTGATTGACTGAGTGACTGACTGAGTGACTGACTGAGTGACTGACTTAGTGACTGACAGTGAGTGACTGAGTGAGTCCTGCAGAACCTCAGACTGTACTCTGTTCTCTCTAGTTTCCTAATGAAGAGGACACGTTCCACAAGTTTGTTTCACCACATGAAGTGCTGCCCTTCACTGAAGGTAACACCGCGACCAGCCTTTGATCCAGTTCTGTTCACTGTTTACTGGGATAACAATATTTTAATACTGGTACCATCTTAAAAAAGATGGTTCTTCAAGGGTTCTTCAGTAAAGACAGTGGTTCAGTATAGAACATTGAACACTCAAAGGACTATTATGCATGATTAAATGGTTCTCTGTATGGTCATATGGTTCTTCAGGTTGATGGAGAATGTGTTGTGTTTGGTTCTATATAGAACGTTTTTGAAAATGGTACTATGTAGCACCAAAAAGGGTTCTGCTATTGTTACAATGTCAAGTTTGTAAGAATAGCAGAACCCTATTCAGTGCTATATAGAACCCTATATAGCACATTCTCCATCAATCTGAAGAACCTTTCACCATGCAGAGAACCATTTAAGCATGCAAAGGGTGTTCATGGTTCTATAGTGAACCACTGTCTTTACTAAAGAACCCTTGAAGAACCATATTTTTAAAAGAGTAATAATTATGAAAAAAGGGAACATTTAGCAGTTTTAGAAGTTTTAATGGAAAAAAAGTTTTATTTCAAGTAATTTATGTAAATTATGTAAAAAAAAAAAAACATTTTAGACATCAGCAATAAGAAATAACTCGTACAGTGTAGATATAAATATTAAACTCTTAATTTAAATATTTACTACAGTTTAAGTTTAATATTACATTTTATTGAAGGTTTTGATTTATTACAGCTAATCTGTTCTCAGTGGTCGAGTTTATTGATTTATTGAATGATAAAATAATGTAACAGAGTTTTTAGTTATTTATGCATTGTACACTCCAAACTACTCAGGCCTAATTTGAATACATAATCAATTCGACGAATAATAAGTTTTGGTGTCCTAGTTTTTGGATAACCACGCCCATCCCACCAACACTGGAGTAACTAATGAACGATATATATTACTATATTAGTAATTAATAACATATAGTAATGTAATAGTCATCTAACTGTGTTGCGTATGTATTTATATAATATGGAACATAAGTAATATTTACAGTGGAGCAGCTTATGAATTTGTCAGACTTGATGCAGCTGTACTAATATCAGTAATGTAGTACTTAACCGTATTAAGTGTATATATAGTTGTATAATATGTAACATGTTATTATAATTAATAAGTTTTCTAATGTAAACTGTACCAGAAAAAGTGTAAATATATGCCAGATTGTCAGGATTGTGAACAGTTTGACCTCTGTGTGTCCTCAGGTGAAGTCCTGTCGAAGGTGAACGCTCACTGTCCGGTGTTCGATTACGTTCCTCCAGAGTTAATCACGCTGTTCATTTCCAATATCGGCGGAAACGCTCCGTCCTACATCTACCGGCTGATGAGTGAGCTGTACCACCCGGAGGACCACGAGCTGTAATAAAGACGTAAATAAAGCCCTGACCAAACACGCTGTGTGCTTTATTTCCCCAACACGGAGATACGGAAACCTGGAGCTGCAGGTTTTTATGGTTTTACCACACGACCTGCTTTTCAGCTCTCACCCCTGCAAACACAGATGGGTCGTTCTACAGAAACGTCCACTTTTCTGTCTGTCCATAGGAGTCACTGGTGTTACTGATCCTCATTGGTGTTCCACATAATAAAGGAACACCAGAGACATTTTTAATGAACAATGCATTTTACAGAATGGCTGCTACAGAGCATCAAACCACATGTGGTCAATCAGGGAATATCCACTAAAATATGGAATTTAATCCATTTGTATTGTTTTTTCACAATGACCTCAGAATAAAGTCGGTCACACCAGTGACTTCAGCTAAAAGCTTCATATGAAATCATGAGCTGAATGAGAAAATCTCTGATAACTGAAAGACACAGTGGATTCACCATGTGCTTTTCTTCATAGATCCTCAGAAAACAGGTAAAAGGAAGTCGAGTGATGTCATCAGTGTGACTTTTATTTCAAAATAAGAGATTTTCTGTTATGCAGTAACACCAGTGACATGACTCCTGGGGACAACGACTTTCATTATATATTTTATAATATTTATTTGGCATTTGTTTTCTTTATGTGATTTAATTTATATATTCCACAGCCGTGTATAGATTATTGTAGTTAAAGTTGCAGAAAAATGTGTTTCTTTCTTCAAAATATGGCCTCAGCCTTCACACATGACTGAGGACGAGCTCTTCAGTGGTGCCTGGAATTCTAGATAATTGATTTAAAAACCAATATTGCTGAATTGAGGCTCAATGTGGTGTAACTGATAAAGTAACTTGTTTAATTTTAAAATATAAATAAATTTTAACCCTAACATGTTTTTCAAGTGTAATATATCTGGAAACACTAGGGACACAAAAATGGGTGTTCCTGTAGAATGACCCAGTTACGATCTGACGACGTTGAAATGCAGTTCCTCAGTAGGTTGTGACGACGTTATCTGGCAACACTGTGACAACGTAGAGGCAACGTTGTCACTACGTTCTTACAACCTCCTAGAATCCTCATAAGTTCAATTACGTTATGTATGGAACCCCATCCACAGATTTTAAATGCAGAGACTTTTATTTTTGAAAGTAAACTAAGACAAATATCACAAACAACTGAGAGAAAAAAAGGCCTGATACAAAATGAGTTTATAGAAAGTGTAACTGACTCTGAGCTGGGTTTAAAATATTTACTGAACTAATTTACAAAGTAGAACTAAAGAAATGAAGGAAGGAGAAATCAGCGAACTGGACTGTGAGTGAAAATGAGTGATAAGTGGAATTTAGTCTAGTACTCTGTTTAAACACCGGTGGGCCGCCCAGAAAACAGAGCCAAACGCCAGGGGACCGCCAGCTCTGCCGTCAGTGGGCCGACAGCGGCTCACTGTCCTCTTACTATCAGGGTGAACAACGAGGTTGTGACAAAGTTGTGAGAACCTTTTTTAGGCAGCGTAAACAGCGCCACCTTTTGACAACGTTGTAGCAACACTAAGAAAGTAGACAACGTTGTGTGTTTGCTGGGACTCAGATCAGCATTTCAGTAAACACACATCTCGGCTACGCTGCAGTCGACCAGCCAACAGGTTCGCTTCCTTAGTTTTAGCGCTGGAGCTACAAGGCTAACGTAGCTAACAGGTAAAGGAAGCTAATACCCCACCAGTTAGCATGGTGCTAACTGCCTCATCACTCGCTTCAAACTGTGTGGAGTTTTTAAGGAATCGCAATAAGACAGTTTGAGAAAAAGTGAATCGTCGCTGTTCAAATAAAAACATCTCCAAAATAGTAACTTTTCAGGAGAGGGCAGAAACGGTCAACTTTTGATGTACACAAGGTCAAAGGCAACTGCTGAGCTCAGATTCTGCAGAGAACTGAGAAATGGACAGCAACAATATATTAACCATTCTCTTTGGATGTTATTTTGTTTTCTATTTTATGTATTTTTTTATTCTGTAATTTTATTTTGTACATTTTAGATTAAAAACCCAAATCAGAGCAGAAAACGATGCCATAACCCTTCTGACTTTTACAGAAAATGCCACCGTGTTTTGTTGTGAGCGCTAAACTCTGAGCTTTATGCTAATTAACCTGGTGGTTGTAGCCGCCTGTTAGCTCGTTAGCCACATTAGCCTTGTAGCTTCAGTGCAAACCTAAGTCGCAGCTGCCTGGTCCACTTATTTTTCTGTAAAGTCGCTTACAAATATTCGTGGTCGCGAATGACTTGGAAAAAAAGTCTGGTTCCACTGACTTACATTAAAAGTAGTTTTTTCCCCATCTCCTGTAAAGATATATATATATATATATATATATATATATATATATATATATATATATATATATATATATATATATATATATGAATGAAATATATACACACACACACACATCTCAAAGTTCAGTAAGTTACAAAAAGGCAGTCCCAGTTTTTTTTTGGTTTGTTTTTTTACTACATTAACTTGAATAACCCGTTATTCAGTCATTTTTTTGTGAAAATAGTCAAAACATATAATTTAGTGGGTTTTGTTAAAAGAAAATTGTCAATTTGGTAATGAGACTCAATTCAAATTACTAGTACGAGAAACGAGTTATATATATATATATATATATATATATATATATATATATATATATATATATATATATATACACACACACACATATGTGTGTGTATATATATATATAAAGAAATATAGAAAACATTTCTTTGAAAAGTTCTAAAAGTATTTTATGAATACATCTTGCTAGAAAGTAATAAATCCAATTAACACAGGCTTTTAAATGCCATTTACAGCCTACGTTTGCCTAAAAATTGGCAACAGAGTTGCAAAGAATTCTGTACGTTTCAGAAAAAACAGCTCATATTTTCTAATTTGATGGCCTGAAGTTGGTAAATAACACTTTCTGAAGGTTTAACAACCAACTTTGATTTTTTTTTGTCAAAAAACACCAAAGAAAAAAGTACATTTTTAAAAAGTTTTGAGGCCTAAAATGAACTCTATTCATGGAAAGTATCAGATACGTTATCCTCGTAGCTCCAGAGCTAAAACTTCAGACACCAGACATGTTGGCTGGTCGGCAACGTTTGGAGTGAATAGGACGACCATAAATATGATTTTTGCCTTTTTTTGCAATGCTGTCCTCCACAGCAGCTGCTCCATCATACCTGATTGGGCTCACACAGAGCTCACTGACCAACAGACAGAAAACACACAGACAGATAACAGCACACAGGGATCAGCGGGACAGTCATTTAATGCACTAACGACGTTCTCTAAAGAGTTCAGGAAGTTACAAAAAGGCAGTCCCAGCTCTTTAAAAATCCAAAATACAACCAAAAAACAAAGTAAAACCAGGATGACCGTGTGATAAAAGAAAGAGGAAGTCCTGAGGCTCAGCCGAAACGGTGCAGGAACGTTCAGGCTCGCGGGAAAAGGAAAACGATGGAGCTCCTCTGCGCTCCCGATTACCTGCAGGAGGAGGAAGAACAAATAATCTGAGGTTAATACAGAGCTGATTAAATCAGATCAGCCTTTAAAGCAGGGGAGTCAAACTCAAACACTGGAAGTCCGTATTAAAAACCTCCACAAGTCTGTGGGCCGGAGAGCGCCTGTGATTTTATTAGACCGTTAAACAGCAGTTTGCTGTAACCTGAGATGGTCATTAGCTACGTTCACATTACAGGCCTCGTTGCTCAAATCCGATCTCTCTGACTCGATGTTCACACTCGTTTAGATAAGCGACTCAAATCTGTCATTAATGTGACGAACCGGCGTCCTGAAATGACCCTCATGAGCTCATCCTACTCAGTAACGTCACGTGAATGAATCACGTTCATCATCAGCACAAACTAACGAGCAGAACGAGCTTCGCTGAGAAGATAATTAACTCTGATCAGCTCTCAGCTTCATTATTAGAGCGAGACGAAGGAGAAAAAGGTGAGATGAGCTGCTTTTCCACTGTTTACAGGGTTTAACTTCTGTCCGGCGCTGTTGCCATGGTAACGCTGAATGATGGTGCAGTGGAAAAAAGCACATGAATTCCGATCTGAGCGTCACATTAAGGTCGCATGGCCACGAATCAGATACATATCTGATCTAGGACCACATATGAAAGTGGCTCAGGTCGGATTTGAAAAGATCAGATTTGTGTCCACACAGCTCTGAAAACATCAGATCTGAGTCACATTAGGGCCAAAAATCAGATTTGTGCCACTTCAAGCTGGTAATATGAACGGAGCCATTGTTTATTCAAAATACGCCAAAACATCATAATAAAGGCAGCTGTCGTGAACCTTGAAATATCACATAATTAATACTTGAAATATTCAAAAGGAAAATTAAAAAATGAATAAATATGTAAATGGGCTACAGTACACAACATTACTGACATTACAACATTACATTATACTACACTACATTATATTACACTACATTATGGCGCAGTGGAACAAATATTGTGACTAAAAGAGAGGACGTTTCTGTAATGCGGCCCCGGAACTGTAAATCTGAATAAAACTTCATCAGCACAATTTTGGTAGGACATTCTCTGAGAGTCAGAACTGTTCACAGTGGTGGTGATAGGAACCAGACGTCCACCTCTAAAAGCTCCCTCACAGAAAGTTACTACATGAAATGGTTATGAATTCACTGCCTGATGACTGAGACACTATTTTCCATCATCAACATTCCATATACACTCAGAAGACTCGTGTAGGTTCACTGGTGGTTCTGGATAGTAAATAAAATGTCTATATCTGTGTTGTAGTCATGGCGACCCCTGGTTCCTATCACCACCACTGTAAAGACATCTGAACCATTTCACACCAAACCACTCTGAATCTCTCTGTTCACATCTCACACACTGAATTATGCAGACAATGTGAAAAATTGGTGGAATTGCCCTGTAAGGACCTGTTGCAGTGTAATGATGCTAGTGGGCCAGATTTCACAGCTCCATATCACTCAGATGAGATTGTGAGTTACCCTGTTTGTGTTTTAGTCCACTTCAGCGCGTGTCTGGGTGGTACAGAAGTTGCTGGATGGTAGAAGGTGCATCCTGCACGTTTACAGTGCCCTGCAAACCTACACGGCTAAAAAAAGGAAACAAAACAACAGAGAAATAAGCGCCGGCGTTGGCATCGGCCCACAATTCCCATATTTATACACTCTACATGCCTATAACAGCCTTATTAAAGACTGTATAAACTACAGAAAGGCTCACTCAGACCGACTGAGCGGTATAACACTTACTTTCGGGTGGTAGAAGGTGCAGTCCATCTTCTTACAGTCAGGAAAGAAACGGCACACACTACTGGACTGAGGCGGTACTGCAGGCAGAACGAGAGAAAATATTTAGAATGAAACTGTTATCTTGTTACATTAACATACAGTAAAGAACCCCTCACTTTCCATTTTATCAGCTCCACTGACCATATAGCTTCACTCTGTAGTTCCGCAGTTACAGACTGTTGTCCAACTGTTTCTCTGCATACTTTGTTACCCTGTTCTTCAACGGTCAGGACCCCCACAGTGGATGTGGTGGTGGTGTGTTAGTGTGTGTTGCTCTGGTCTGAGTGGATCAGACACAGCAGTGCTGCTGGAGTTTTTAAACACCTCAGTGTCACTGCTGGACTGAGAACCAGCCAACAGCGTCCTGTGGGCAGCGTCCTGTGACCACTGATGAAGGACTAGAGGATGACCAACACAAACTGTGCAGCAGCAGATGAGCTATCGTCTTTGACTTTACATCTACAAGGTGGACTGACAAGGTAGGAGTGTCTAATAGTGGGGGTCCTGACCATTATGAGTATGCAGAGAACCAGATGGACTACAGTGTGTAACTGTAGAACTACAGAGTGAAGCTATATGGTCAGTGGAGCTGATAAAGCAGACAGTGAGTGTAGAAAGTTGTTGAATCTGGATCATAATTATTGGAAATATAAAATCTATTCTGCAGATGGTCACTAACTGTCTGAATTTACATTATCATATAAGCTCACTGCACACACAGACCTGGTCTGGCTGGCTGGACGAGCGCTCTGCGGCTGACGTGTGTGTACGGACAGTCTGGTTTGGAGCACTTGGCGTCGTATTTGCAGTTTGGATGGATGAACAGGCACTTCTCTCCAAACACACAGCTGGGAAAAGTCCTGAAACACACATCAGCCACTGATTACACACACAATTACACACACACCTTACAGAGGAACACCTTCACTCATAAACTTAACCTGTAACTGTATCAGTGGAAGGCAAAGCCCACGATTTTTCAGTGGCTGAGATGTGAACAAATGGTTCATTATAGAAAACAGATCTCTTTACAGTGGTGGTGATAGGAACCAGGGGTCGCCATGACTACAACACAAATATAGACATTTTATTTACTATCCAGAACCACCAGTGAACCTACACGAGTCTTCTGAGTTTATATGGAATGCTGATGATGGAAAATAGTGGAAAATCTGAAATAATAAGTTTTCTTTGGGGACTATTTTGCCTCACAGCGCTCTGCATGTATCCCTCCACCACGAATGGAGTTTAAGTTCTCTAAACTATCATAAAACAGTGTCTCAGTCATCAGGCAGTGAATTCATAACCATTTCATGTAGGAACTTTCTGTGAGGGAGCTTTTAGAGGTGGACGTCTGGTTCCTATCACCACCACTGTGAACAGTTCTGACTCGGTAAGTTTATCTAGAACGGAGCGTTTCACACCAAACCGCTCTGAACCGCTCTGTTTACATCTTTATCATTTAATTATGCAGAAATGTTGAAAAATCACTGGGGTTGCCCTTTACATCTGACCATATGTTAAGTAGGCGTATGTTATTACTTGCACTGTGTCGTGGGGTGATGGTATACGCAGTCGTCTCCACTCTTGCATGCGGGCCAAAACCTGCAGCGCTCCATAACCTTCTGTCGTTTTGCCTGAACAGGTTCGACCTCCATCTCCATCTCATCCATTCCCTCCATCCCTCCATCTGTACAGAAGAAGAGAGAAGGTAATAACAAAAGCTGAACTGAGCTTTTTAAACGAAACAGTAAAAGCCATATCGCCCCCTACACTTCCTGTAGTGTATTACAGTCTGTCAGAGTGACTGTGTGGATCATATGAACATTATAGAGCTTTTTAAATGAAACAGTAGAAGCCATATCGCCCCCTACGCTTCCTGTAGTATATTACAGTCTGTCAGAATGACTGTGTGGATCATATGAACATATGAACTTATTCAGCCGTAGTTTTTGTTTTCTCACCATCAGACGGGAGGTCAGTGTTCAGGCTGAGCTGCACTGCTTGTTTGGGTCTGCGCATCGCTGAAAGGTCAGAGGTCGTGTTATTGAGGGCAGAGTCATCAGCGTCCATCTCCTGCTCTGTCAGATTGGCCAGTGGACTCGGAACTCCATCTAACGTTACGATGAACTTCGGACTGGATCCCCCTACTGCTTCAGCTTTCTCTCTGAGAGAGAGAGAGAGAGAGAGAGAGAGAGAGAGAGAGGAGATGAAATTCAGTATCCACTATAAATAATTTGGTATCTACTATGAACTATTCAGCATCTACTATGAATTATTCAGTATCTCCTCAAAAACATAAGTGCGGGTTCTGTAGTTACGAGAGGGAGGAACTAACATTTAAAGACAGAATGAACTGTGGCAGATACTGAATCATTCTTAGTAAGTACTGATTCAAAGCAGTGACTGAGTGAGAGAATTGACATGATTCAAACAGAGATTCAAACAGAGATTCAAACAGAGATTCAAACAGAGATTCAAACAGAGATTCAAACAGACTGTGACGCTCATTTTTTTAATGATGCACACAAGGCCCACCTGGTCTGGACCATGCGTGGAGCAGAGGGCGGGGCTTCCTCCGGAATGACAGTGTCCAGCCTGCTTCTGATTGGCTGAGGCTGCTCGAACTCCGGTTTCCTCATGATAAAGGAGCGAGTGTCCAGAGCCTTCAGCCGCGCCGCCTCGAACAACTGCAGCTCTAAAAAAAACAGACAGACATCAGAACAGCAAGCTGGAGTTTAACACACTTAAAACCCAGCAAGACCTGAACGTTTACATCAGGACGGCGCTTCTTAAAGATCTTCAGTCGAAACTTGGGGTTTCAGTGGTGTGGTGAAGTACTCACAGCTACAGACAGAGATTAGGCTGAAAAATGCGGAAATACTCCTTTAAGGCCAAAATGAGGATTATCCAATAAGAACGGCCCTTTGCTCTACACCGACTGGACAGTACTGAGTTTGAGCTTAAAGACTCACGACCCAAATCTGTGTCTTTCTAAGTAGGTTCATCTTGTTCTTGCAAGCAAACAGTAAACATGTACCAAGTTTACCCTCTAAATAATGTTACATATATAGTACACCATATTTCTCTCCTCTCAGTGTAAACTGGACGGTCCTAATCTTAAGCATCCCTCTGACCAATCACAGGGCTGCGTCTCTGGCCCCGCCCACACAAAGCAGTTTCAGAGTCAGCCTAACCAAAAGCTAGCAAGCTAGATCACCTGTCTGTAGCTGCCTGTCGTCCGTTCACTCGTTTATGCATAAAAATTGTTCGTCTGTCTGTTCCTTCATTCGCGCTTTGGTTCGTCCGTCCGTCCGTCTGCACATCTGTTCGACTCCTTTTGTCCAGTCAGTATCACATAAAAGCTGGATAATGACGTAAGCTCTGTATGAGGAGCGGGGCAGAGCTAGGAGTGTTGGACTGACAGCTGTCAATCAAGCTGCTCATTAGCCACGCCCACACAGTCCTCAGATCCGATCAGCGGTTTTTAAATAGTGTTTTATCATATTTCCATCTTATATTGTTCATCCCAGCTTTGTTGGATGTTTAATGTAACACTCAAGTTCAGTATCATAAAAACATGAATTATTTTACTCCGCGTTTCCTGCGACTAAAGTTATCTGGCTGCGCGAGAAATCTACACACTTAAAAAAGAGGGCTCTTCAAGGGTTCTTCAGAAAAGAAAATGGTTCTATATAGAACCATGGACACTCAGAAAACCTTTGCATTATTAAAAGGTTCTGCTACTGCTACAATTTTGACATCGTAACAATAGAAGCTTTTTGGTACTTTATAGAACCCTTTTCAAAAAGGTTCTATCTACTACACGTTCTCCGTCAATCTGAAGAACGCTTTCACCATGCAAGGAATCCTTTAATCATGCACAGGGTTCTCTATACAGAACCATTTCTTTTACTAAAGAACCCTGTGAACCCTGTTTTGGTCCCTCACCAAAATCGTTGGTCTGCTCCCTGGTCTCCTCCTCTGGAAGCTCCAGTTGCAGCCGGGACGCCAGAGAGCGCGACTGAGCTGCAGGAGGAAGAGAGGGAAACAAACAAAGGACAGAGAAAGAGACGGATGAATAACGAAGAGAGGGAGACAGTCAGACAGACAAGCAGCAGTTCAGACCTGCTCATTTAAAGCGAGCATTTTGGTGGATTATCTTGAGTGTCCTGAACAGCAGGGGGCGCTATATCAGTCCACTCTGGTCGAGATTAGTCCTCAGGTGTGAGTTATGAGACTACATGCTGTGTAGTCTGTTTCATGTGAAGTACACTCTTAAAAAAGATGGTTCTTCAAGGGTTCTTTACTGAAGAAAATGGTTCTAGATAGAAGTATGAACACTGAAAGAACCCTCTGCGTGATTAAAAGGTTCTTTGCATCATGAAAGGGTTCTTCTATTATTACAAGCTTGACACCGTAACAATAGAGGAACTCTTTTGTGTGCTATACAGAACCATTTTCAAAAAGGTTCTATATAGAACCATATACAGCACATCCTCCATCAATTTAAAGAACAATTTCATGATGCACAGAAGTCTAATCATTCAAAGGGTTGTTCGAGTGTTCATGGTTCTATATAGAACCATTTTCTTTACTGATGAAGCCTAGCGTGTGATCCACTTAACAGATGGACTGTTATATTTTCCAAACTTCAGCAGCGCCGGACGGTCAAGCGTCCAGGACGCATGTATCAGACAAAAGACTTAAGAAATTCGGTAAAGCTAAATTTCCCGTTCCACCTTAAATGGCGCAACAGATACATTCAAGTGCCTGTGCAGGTGCCAGTATGTGATTGCGGCTTCATTTAAGGCGGAACAGAAAATGCAAACAAAAAGCTGCCAAATAAAATGTATTTTTAATTTTATTATTATTTCTTTTGTTCATATCTATTTGTTCATATCTATCTTTAATATTCACTTTTTGACCAAAACTGATGGAAAACTTTACTGAATATTATTATAATTTCAACAGTCTAAAACTGATTCAGACGCACTGTATGGTGGTGAAAGCCAATATTAGCCTCTAATTCAAAGTGGCTCACTACAACATTCAGTGCTGTTTTTTGGCCGTGCACTCAGAGGTTCATCTATATACACTGGTTGAGTTTCCTTTTTAATATTTTGCACAACTTCGGTTGTTTTAAATCGTTCTTATTAAAAAGTGAAGGCACATCCCAGAATAATAAGCCAGTTAACCTACAAAAATAGGTTTACTTAAGCATCTAAAAGTAAAAAAAAAAAGAAAAGTATATAAATAAAATTATACAAACACACCCAAAATCTCGTCTTACATTCCTAGTGAGGACGTCCATTGATTTCCATTCTTTTTTGTATTATTGCAGCCAAATTATACCACACCTACACCTGACCCGGACCTCGACCTCAGTTTCACAAATTTTTCAGCTTTTTAGTTTTTCCAAAAAAATGTAATTTGTGATGAAAAACAACAAAATGTCATGTCGTCCCATCATTGCGAGGACCTGCAGTCCTCACAAGGATAGCCAAACATGCACATACACACCCCAGCCATGATATATACCGAAACGGTGTTCATTTTGGAGTCTGGGGTAAATTTTATGCCATTTATTTGTCAAACTATCGCGTTAAAGAGGCGGAGACTGACCGCTGTGTCTGCTGTCCTGCGTCTCTTGAGGAAGGAGGGCGTGCAGGTGCTCCTGGACCAATCGGATCGCGGCTCTGTTCATCTCATCGCTCGCCAAACGAGTCCGCGGTGCCACGGGAACCGTCTGTCGCTGGGGAACTGTGCCGTTGCCGCGGGAACATCATGCAAACGAACACACACACAGAAAAACACAGCAGTTTATAATCCAGCTCAGGGTCAGTGATACAGAGACGATGATGATGATGATGATGGGAAATGGAGGGTTTATCCGCAGTTAAATCTGTGACCTCACAACCATTCAATTACAACTGAGTGCATTATAATATTTCACCATAGTTCAGTTTGAATATTTTGGTACAGTATATTAAAACCTGCATAACTTTAAACATGTACTTTTATTGTTTTATTATTATTATTATTTATTTATTTTTAATTTATATATATTTTTTTAAATGTTCATATCTTTACAGTAAGATTCACATATTCGTCTCTTTAGCTCCCTCCACACTGGCTCTTTATTACTTTTTGTTTACAGTCTGTAAACTTAGTGAAATTCTGATTAAAATTAAAAAATATATAATACTGTTTTTGCCCAAAAATTGAAGGAATACTTTACTGAATGTTATTATAATTGGCTATAATGAACTCACCAGCATCAGAAACATTTAATGGTGTACATGCATGGTGTGTGTACCTTTGGCCCCAGAAGTATTTGGACACTTTAATCTTCAGTATTTAATGTTCTTTGATGTTAAGCTCTTCAAAGACTAACCGGTGGAGAACGGCTGGAGTTTTACTCACAATGTCGTTGCTGAGCCGGAGCCGTATCACAAAAACTTCCTCTCTTTTTGGTTAAAGTTCAGATCTGACAGGTCAAGATCAGATTTTTCACAAATTCACATTACAGAAGAAAATCTGATCTTAATTTAGGACTTTTATGGTATCTTACAGCATCTTATCCTAAACTTAATCGATCAGAGTCAATAATCAGCTGTCATGTCTGTTTCCTAGCAATAGACCATAAACACACACAGCTGAAACGTAAACATGTCATCAGAATAATATAAAAATGAGTTAAGCTGCTGTTACTGATGTAAAACAGGTCAAACAGAACTAAAGAGTGATAAACTGTAAGTAGTGAATACTGTGAGAGCGCCCCCTGCTGTTTATCAGAGCGTCGCCGCTCCCCAGTTTCAGTCTCCATTTCCCAAACGCTTTAGCCGAGCGCGCTAACGTTACTCCTCCTAATAAACAGACACACGTTCAGCTCCGTCTCCTCATTATTCACCACCATCACTGTAATATTTCATCATCAACATTAACACACGAAGGTGATCAGAGGGGCGGTGGAGATCGAGTCTGCAGCGTCTGAGATCTTTAAAACGCAGAGTTAGAAAAGAAAATCATCTCACAGTGAAAGCAGCGTTTTACAGTAGAGATAAATGGAGCTCATTATGCTGGTAGTGAACTATGCTGCTGACTCAGCTGCCTAAAAACCATAGAAACGGACCTTAAACAGAAGTGAGGACCCTGTTGGGGTTCATCCTAAAGTTAGGACAGGATTTAGGAGGTTCAGTCTAGTTAGGATGTTTGTGTGATGCTGTTTTCTTATCTGGAGTTAATGAAGAGATTATGAAGGTAGGAACTGATATTCTGGAACAGAATGTCTGAAATTCAGTCTGTACTGAAGTCGTCATGCAGATTCTAGAGTTGAGAATGTGTGAATGCTTTTGGGGCCACTGTATGTTTATGGTGCGCGTGAGACTGACTTGTGTACACGGGGGTGGTCTTGTTGATGGACTCCTGAGCCTCTGAGATGGCCTTCAGGATCAGGTTCTTGTTGGCCTGCTTGGCTGGAGGTAGAGTCGGCCTGCGGGGGGCGACAACACAGAACAAACAGACTTTCAAATACACACATTCTGGATTTATTAGCTTCACTTCACTTATTAAATTAGAAACACTGACATTGTTCTCAGGTTTCACATCATAATACAAACAGGAATTCAAACATCTACATGGACTAACTGATCACAAATGATCTCTCTGAAGACACTTTATTCATAAAGAACCCCGGCACTGATTAAACCTGCTCTTTAAATACAGGACAGTTTCACAAAACAGTCAACACTGGAGAAACAACGCACTTGCGCTCTGGTTTGGATGGCAGTGAAACTCGGCTGGGCAGGCCGTAATCCTCCTCTTCATCATCATCCTCCTGCTCGTCGCTCTCCTGATCCCGCTCGTGCCCCCGGTGAACCCGGACCACCGAGCTGGCGACAGGAGCCTTCCGTTTCCGCGACAACTCCTCCTGCACCCAATTTATATCACAATACCTACATTTAGAGTCGGTTATTCATTCAGCCTAATGAGAAACTGTAGAACAGACTCAGTTTATATCACAATACCTACATTTCTCACCTTGCTGCTTCCCTCTCTGTAGCTCCGCCCATACGATGAGCTCGACCTTTCCTGACCTCTTGTGACCTCTGATGACCTGTAGCTGTCTGTGCTCCGTTCTGAGCCGCGATTAGACGAGCCGCCGGGCTGCCGCGACCTGTCAGACGTGGAGCGGGCCGTTAAAGAGCGCAGCGGGCCAGAGGTCAAGGGGTCCTCGGCGATGAGGTCGTCGTCCAGGTCGGGTTTGATGTCGATGACGGCCTCGGCGGAGACGGGCTCGACCAGAGGCTTCACTGCAGAGGTTAATCTGGAGGAGGACTTATCAGAGGAACCACGCCTGTGAGAGAGAGAGAGAGAGAGAGAGAGAGAAAGAGAAAGAGAAAGAGAGAAAAAGAGAGATCTAAGCCAAAAGTCAATCTTTTCTGATCTTTAAAATATGAAACTATAAACCAGAACAGGACATTTACGTCTGTTAGACCATAAAATCCACAATCTTACACAACACGTTTGGAGTGAGTGAGTGCTCTGTGTGGCTTTAGTTCAGAAGAACCAGAAAAAGAAGGAGGATGAGGAGGACAAGAAGGAAGAACAAAAGATCAAAAGGAGGCAGAAGGAGAAGAAGGGAAGAAGAAGGAAGAAGGATAAGAAGAGGAGGGGGGTAAGAATGAGTGAGAAGAAAAGGAAAATAAGAGGAAGGAGGAAAAGGAAAAGTGTGGAAGAAGGAGAACAGGAAGAAGTTGGAGGAGAAGAAGAAGGGAAGGAAGAAGAAAAGATGAAGAGGAGGCAGGAGGAGAAGAAGGAAGAAGGAAGGAACAGAATGAGTAAGAAGGAAAAGGAAAAGAGCGACAGAAGGAGAACAATTAAGACGAATAAAAACAAAGATGAGAAGAAAAAAATATTGAGAAGAACAGAAGAAAGGAGAAGGGTAAAGAGAAGGAAAAGAAGAAAAGGAAGAAGAAAAGATAGAGAAGGCAGGAGGAGGGAGAAGAAGGAAGAAGAAAGAGGAAAAGAAGAGGAAGACTAATGAAAAATGAGTGAGAAGAGAAAGAAAAGATGAGGAAGGAGGAAAAGGAAAGAGCGAGAACAATTAAGAAAAAGAAAGAGCAGAAAAAAATAAAGAAGAAGGAAAAAGAAGAGAAGAAAAATACTGAGAAGGACAGAAAGAAGGAGAACGGTAAGGAGAAGAAAGGAGAAGAGGGAGAAGAAGGAAAAGCTGAAGAAACAAGAGGAGAACAAGTAAACAAATAATACAGATGAGGCAAAACAAATAATAAGGAGAAAAAGAGCTAGAAAGAGGAGGAGACGGAGGAAAAGAAGATGGATGAGAATGAAAACAGGGAGGTGGAGGAGGAGAACAAGCAGGAAGAGAATGAAAAGGAAGAGGAGGAGAAGAAACAGTGTGGCCGCCTTTCCAGCTGTGTCCAGGACCAGAACGTCCATCTGTCTCTGTTCTCTATAAGCGTAGAGCTGCTGTGACAACTGACCTGCCATGGTGCTCGTGGGCGGAGCTAGAGACCCGTCCCTCCAGCCTATCGGAGCGCGAGCTGGACACGGCGAGAGCCCGAGACTCCTCCCTTCTGAGCTCGTCCCGAGAGGATGCGCTGGTGTCGGAGTGGAAGAGCTGAGGGCGGAGAGAGGAGGGCTCTAAACCACAGAGGAGGGAAAAGAGAACATGAACCACATTATTATTATTATTATTATTATTATTATTATCATCGTTATCATTATTAATGATGATAAAATCAGTGTTTACTGTACATGCCTGACCTCTTCATTACAGTCTATAAGACCACAAGACTCCATTTGTTTAAAGCAGAACTGCATCATCAATTTTCAAATCGTTCAGAGTGGTCTGGTGTGAAACGCTCTGTTCTAGATAAACTTACCGAGTCAGAACTGTTCACAGTGGTGGTGATAGGAACCAGACGTCCACCTCTAAAAGCTCCCTCACAGAAAGTTCCTACATGAAATGGTTATGAATTCACTGCCTGATGACTGAGACACTGTTTTATGATCGTTTAGAGAACTTAAACTCCATTCATGGTGGAGGGATACATGCAGGGCGCTGTGAGGCAAAATAGTCCCCAAAGAAAACTAATTATTTCAGATTTTCCACTATTTTCCATCATCAACATTCCATATACACTCAGAAGACTCGTGTAGGTTCACTGGTGGTTCTGGATAGTAAATAAAATGTCTATATCTGTGTTGTAGTCATGGCGACCCCTGGTTCCTATCACCACCACTGTAAAGACACCATTTCACACCAAACCACTCTGAATCACTCTGTTTACACCTCACACACTGAATTATGCAGGAATTTTCCCCCTTTAAACGCAGTACAGGTGTGGACTGCAAAATTGGTGCATATCTGCACTGATTTATGAATTGATTGTGGTAATACTCTATAAAGTATGGGGGGGGTGTGACATAGGTAAATAAAAAATGAGACAGAACGAATGACGAGTCATTTCTTAAAGAACTGCACTCGGTCTGAATCAAAGTGGGGTCGGAGATTCACTTGAATGAATCGTTATCTGCTGAATGCTGAAGGATGTGGCCTCGACAGCCGGATTTATCTGAGGAATTCAGAGTTTCCACAACACTGCGAGGTCAGAGCGACTCTAAACATCCCCTGTTTGGGTTTGAAACATACCGACCGCAGCTGATCTCAGCTTCTCCAGAACGCCGTGTAACCTGCAACACAAACACTCAGAGCTCAACACACTGCAGAACAGGAGAACTAGCAGAGAACACACTACACAGACGGGTCTGACTCAGATTAATACAAAACATATTACAAAATAAAAGTCCTTGGGCAGAAAAGACGGAGAGGAGGCAGGAGGAAGAGGAGAAGAAGGAGGAAGAAAAGAAAGAGAAAAAGAAGAGGAAGTAGGAAAAGGAAAGAGCAAGAACAATTAAGAAAAAGAAAGAGCAGAAAAAGAGGAGAAGAAGTAAAAGGAGACAAAACAAATAATAAGGAGAAAAAGAGCTAGAAAGAGGAAGAGGAGGAGGAGGAGGGGAAGAAGTGTGTCATGTGTGGTGGCTTTAGTTTAGAAGAAGGAGGAGGAGGTGGAGGAGGAGAAGGGGAAGAAGACGAAAAGGAGACGAGGAGAAGAAAAATATTGAGAAGAACAGAAAATAGGAGAACAGTGAGGAGAAGAAGGGAGAAGAATGGGAAGATGGAGAAAGAAGAAAAGATAAAGAGGAGGCAGGAAGAGAAGAAGGAAAAAAGAAGGAAGAGAAAAAGAAGAAGAAGAGGAGGAAGGATGAGAACGAGAATATATATATATATATATATATATATATATATACACACCAACCGACACCGATCAGGCATATCATTACAGTCTGTAACTGTAGAACTACAAAGTGCACCTATATAGTAAGTGGAGCTGATAAAATAGACAATGAGCGTAGAAACAAGGAGGTGGTCATAATGTTATGCCTGATTGGTGTGGATAAGACAGTAAGAGACGTTTTACATTCACTCCTGCTCAGTTTTATGCTTTAATGACGCTGTATTAGATTCGTTATGCTCTTATTCAGAGCCGCTGTCGTACCACACTGTGAACTTGATGGTGTTGTTGCCTAGAAACAGCGACAGGTCGTCGGCCATCTGCTGAGCGTTCTTCTTATTGGCCACCATCACCATGATGTAGTCCGGAAGCTCCTCATCTGGCAGGAAATACATTTAAACGCAATACTTCAGCAGAGTGATCAACCCGAACCATGAAGATCATCATCACCGTGAGGCTTCTCACACATTTTCAGCTGCCGGTCAAAACTGCAGAGGATATTCCACACTCTGTACAACCTGCTGCCACCAAAGCGTGAAATAACGTCACTGTGATGACAGAAACACAGCAGTCGCTCACTCTTCAGAGGGGTTTTATCACACTCAGGGTCTGATGATGGCACCACAGTACCGTCAGCAGCCTCTTCATTTTATTTAAGTGTATTGTCCTGTATTGTATGTGTGCTGCTGGACTTAGAAAGACTTCGCTAACGTCTTTACCATTTAATTACGCTGGAAATTCCCTTTAAGAGTGCTTATAGAAGCATGTTGACTGCATGGAGAAAATGTAGCAGGAATTATTATTACTTTTATTTATTTATTTATTTATTGTACTACACACTGTTAGAAACAAAGCCTCCTTCAAAGCTCCAACAGTGGTTTTAAGGTCTGATTGTGAACCTTAAATAAGTTTTTCCAGGTGAAAAGTTCGTATTTGTACCTTTTCATAACCGAATGTTTTAAACAGAACAGTAAAATAAAAGTCCTGGAGACGAGACGGGGTGTGTGGAGTCGGAACTGACCCAGTGACAGTCTACTACCTTCATTTCTGAGAGTGTAGCTGTACAGTGTGATTTCTATAGGCGTATTCTTAATGAACTCACCTATATACGCTCCCAGCTCCTGCAGCTTCCCTTTAATAGCAGCCTGAAACAGAACAGAAGGAGTGGTGAATGGCACTGACTGACCACAGAACTGACCACACAACTGACCATAGAAACAGAAGAATAGTTAAAAACAAGAAAGACAAATGTGTCCAACTTTGGGCTCCTTCAGTTCATCACCTGCTTCATATCTAACCTCCGCAATGCACCTGTAAACCTGCGAACACGCCTACAGAGCAGAGGTGGGCGATATGGCAAAATATAATATCACGATAATTTAGGAGGTTTTTTACGCTACACGATACGTAGTTTTGTAGGGTTTTTTTTTTGCACGACTTAAAATACACACAGATAAACAGAGATAATATAATATACAGTGCAAGGAGGGGCACAAAACCCCTAATTGGCTTATATAAAACCTCCACCTAAATAATAGTAACATTTCACAACATTATGGAAAATACAGAATAGTATACAAAACAACAATGACTCCAAAATGGTAACTTTTCAGGAGAAGGAAAAAACACACTCTACTTTTAATGTAAGTCAATGGAACCAGACTTTTTGCCAAGTCATTTTGGGCCGTTTCTTCTGGTCCATTCATCATGAAATTCACACACAATGTAAAGAGCAACAGGTATTTTCAGATTATGTCAAACTGAAAAACGACAAACATGGAGATACGAGGTTTTGTTCCGACAGCAGTGATATGTTTGGTAAATGATGCAGATTTATACACCCATATTAACTCCTGAGTAATAATAATAATAATAATAATAATATATTTCGCTGCTCTCCGAAGAAAATCTTGTATCTCCATTTTTGTCGTTTTTCAGTTTTTGACATAATTTGAAAATACCCGTTGCTCTTTACATTGTGTGTGAATTTCATGATGAATGGACCAAAAGAAACAGCCTAAAATGACTTGGAAAAAAGTCTGGTTCCATTGACTTACATTAAAAGTAGAGTGTGTTTTTTCCTTCTCCTGTAAAGTTACCATTTCGGAGGTACGAGGTTTTGTTCCGACAGCAGTGCTAATCACAATAAGTGAAACAGAGAGATGTAAACAACAATACAAAGGACAAAACAACTACAGTACAGATATTAAATGGTTTTTAAACATCTTTTGTAACATTTCAAAGAACGACAATTTTTTGCCAAATGGGAAAACATATTCCATATTTTAGTGCCCCTTATGAAAAACTGACCTCTACAAATGAGAAATCTAGGAGAATTTAGCTGAATATGGATGAACCTCTGAATTTTGTATGAAATAATTATTAAACTGCTCTGGAAAATTCCTTTAACTTGATATCTGAAGCTTCTGAAATAAAGGAGCAGACGACGTTTATAAATCTGATTGGGTCGCCATCCTATCAAAACGTTCCTGGAGGACCCAAATTTGGTGAATATGTTACGAGACATTAAGGCCACCTTTAAAAAATACTATCAAAACCCACAAATTCAATTATTGTATGGAACATTTTAAACACTGTGCTGCACTAAATCTACTGCAGCAGGACTAACGATGCTCTCTGTAATCAAACACGCACTAGCTACGTGTGTTTTAGGTACTGATGATATCTAGAATACAGCTCAGAAAATCTGACTGTAACTCTGTGAACTGATTCATCACGATGATGATAAACATCGTTATATCGCCCAGCTGCACTGCAGAGACGACAGAGCCGGTACGGCGTCAATACGGAGAACAAATACGAATTAATGAAAAACAGGTTCTACGTCACCGCTGTAAGACAGACATTCACTGACGAGCAGAGGTTCACGCGTCAGACTCTTAAGAACGGAGGGTTCTCCGACGGTTCTTGAGTACAGACAATGGTTTTATTCAGAATCAGTTCTGTACAGAGCCGTCTGCAGGCTTAAACAGTTCTTTGCCTGGTTAAATGGTTCTTCAGGTTGATGAAGAACGTGCTGCATGCGGCTCTATATAGAACCTTTTTTAAAATGCTTCTATATATAGCACCAAAAAGGGTTCTGCTATCACCACACAAGTTTGACAGTGTAACATCTTGTTAGAGCTGTTTTCAAAAAGGTTCTGTACAGAACCACATGCAACACATTCTCCATGAGTCTGAAGAACATTTCGCCAAGCAGAGAACCATTTAAGCATGCAAATGTTTTTACAAAGAACTCATGGTTCTAAACATGCTTAAGTGGTTCTTTAGGTTGATGGAAAATTTATTGTATATGGTTTTATATAACACCAAAAGGGGGTTACAAGCTTATAATAGCAGAACCCTTTTTGGTGCCATATAGAACCACTTTCAAAAGGGTTCTATAACCTACAGAACCAAACACAACGCATTCTCAATCAAGCTGAAGAGCCAATTCACCATGCAAAGAACCATTTAACCATTTAAGCATGCAAACGGTTCTGTATAGAACTCATGGTTCTAAATGGTTCTTTGCATTGTGAAATGGTTCTTTAGAATGAAGAATGTGTTGTGTATGGTTCTATATAGCACCAAAAAGGATTACAAGCTTATAATAGCAGAACCCTTTTTGGTGCTATAAAGAACCACTTTCAAAAAGGTTCTACACAGAAACATAAGCAACACATCCTTCATCAATCTGTAGAACGTTTCACCAAGCAGAGAACCGTTTAAGCATGCAAATGGTTCTTTACAGAACTCATGGTTCTAAACACGTGTGAACGGTTCTTCAGATTGATGAGGTATGTATTGTATATGGTTCTATTTAGCAACAAAAGGGGATTACAAGCTTACAGTTGCGGAACCCTTTTTAGTGCCATACAGAACCACTTTCAAAAAGGTTCTATACAGAACCACATGCAACACATTCTCCACCAAAAGAACAACAGAACCAAACACAACGTATTCTCCATCAAACTGAAGAACCAATTCACCATGCAAAGAGCCATTTAACCATTTAAGCATGCAAATGGTCCTATCTAGAACTCAGGGTTCTACACATAAGTAAATGGCTCTTTAGATTGACGGAAAATGTACTGTATATGGTCCTACTTTGCACCAAAAAGGAGTTACAAGCTTATAATAGCAGAACCTTTTTGGTGCTACATAGAACCACCTTCAAAAAGGTTCTATACAGAACCAAACACAGCGCACACTCCACCAAACTGAAGAACCATTTCACCATACAAAGAACCATTTAACCATTTTAGCATGCAAATGGTTCTACATGGAACTCGTGGTTCTAAACAGAGCCGTTGCCTGCACTACAGATCCCTCCGAGAACCCTGTTTTCGGGCGTGCAGCTCAGATTAAACGCGGAACCCTGAAAGTGATAAATCGCCTCTGAACTGTAAACAGAGAGCTGCACAGTTAGCCTAGCCTAGCCTTGCCTAGCCTAGCCTAGCCTAGCTCAGCTCAGCTCAGCTCAGAGCGGCCGTGCCGCCTCGTTTAAAGACGTTACCCGTATTTTCTTGCTTATCTCCGTCCCGATTTCCATCCTTCGCAGCCCCAGTGATGTTAAACCAGTGTGAATCTGCTGTCTTTAGTCTCCTTTTGGCCTCATAAACGTAAAAACTCTGCGCTTTAGCGGATTCTGGGTTATTAGGCCATGAACGCGAACCACTGCACCACACTGCGCATGTGCGAGAACCAGCGAAACGCGTCTGTGAGGGAAACTCGCCCGAATATATATTTTTAAGCGTTAAAAGTTTTTTTGAAGTAAAAATTTCATACATAATTTAAAATAAGCGTGTCTTAACGCTTTTTCATCCTGGTGAGTTTAAGGTAAATGTGTATATATATATATATATATATATATATATATATATATATATATATATATGTACATATATATGTTTGATAAGGTTTAAATTGATTAATTGGTTCAGTAATAATTTGATTAATTGCTAATGTTTACTGTTATGAAATCATATCAAGTAATCATTAATTATTCTGTGATAGCTGATTGAAAATGATCATTTGAGTATGGTATATGAATCATTTATGTTTTATGAATTAACTTCCAGTCACTTCTGATTTAAGGTTAATTACTGTGATATTTCAGTAATATGCATATCTGATTATATCTGATTGATTGGTTTGAAGTGTATTATATCTGTGCTTAGAGAACCTTAAAGGTCATTCGGAGGTCTCGGACAGTCATGTTAACTCCTAATTCAGCTTTGAGTCTCCTGACTGTGTCTGTCTGGTGTATTTAGTTCTGCTGTCTGTCAGCACTTAGTTTTCTAGAAGATTCGATTCCATTTATGGCATCGGTTCCGATAATTACATTACTTGTAGATCAATAACCCAGTATCCAATCACATTTTAGTCAATCATTATGCTAAACCAGATCACCCGCAGAGGGAAATTCTCTTGGACTGCATTAATCACAGATATCATTTGGAGAACAGCATAACTTTCACCCTATAAATCCCCTGTGAAGCTGGATGAGTGCATTTAAAGATCCTTCATAGTATCTACCCTACAAATAATAGAAAATGGTCCAAAATACACACGTTATTATATTTTTATTAGATTTGTCTTTATTATTAATGGAAAATTATTGCAAAAAAACATTATATTAATCAGTCATTTTGCACCATCCCTTCTGCATTGTGTCATTAAGCCTTTAAAATCAATCAATCAATCAATCAATCAATCAATCAATCAATCAATCAATCAATCAGCCTTTATTTACCTCAGAGTACATTGAGGGAGACCCTTATTTACAATGTAGTCGAGCCAATACAGAAATCAGGGATTGAGAAGTTGGATAGTAAAAAACATATCAAATGCTAAAAGGTAATAATAATCAAAGTAGTAAAATTTAATAGTAAAAAAGTAAAAAAAAAAAAAGAAAATCAATAAACCATTAAGATTACAACAGTATAGTAACTTAATAAACAGCAGATCAGATAAATAAATAAAAACATTATTAATGAAACAAATAAAGAAATAAAAGATTTAGGCCAATACATTTTACAATAATAAAATAATAATAATAATAATAATAATAATAATAATAATAAAGAATAACAAAAAAGTGAAAAAATAGCTAAAACATAACAAAATCATATTAAAAGTAAACTAAAATCGAGTAAAACAGTCCCAGATTCTCTTTTATCTCACGTATTGATTTACAACCTTTTCTGTTATTGATTGATTCTTGGCTTTGTAAAAAAAAAAATAAATAAATCCTTTTCATTCACTTCATAACTCTGGTCATCCATCACTGGACATATATCCGTCTGGTTCCTATCACCACCACTGTGAACACTCTTTAAGTGTCTCCAGAACGGAGCATTTCATAAAACCTTTATGAGTTGATTCGTTTACAACCATTTAATAACGCACGAATTTTGGAAATATTGTGAAATCCCCCTTTTAAAGCCCCTCCAGTCCGGCAGACGGCGCTGTTTGGCAGTCATTTGTTTACCTGTGTATCTGGTCACCCCGTGTCCCCCTCTGTCCAGAGTGGTTCAGTCCGCTGCGTGCTGTTAAAGTGAAAGTGAACCAGCGTGTTTTGAGCGGAGACGTTATTAATGAGGCCGTTTTCTGTTTCGGGTTATTAATAAACGTTTATTTTAGGTAATAAAGCTTATTCGCTGTCATACCTGCGCGCGGACACGGCTGGCTGCCAGTAGCTATAGCAACAGAGCGGCCATATCAGGCGAGCTCAGCTGAGCTGACCTCAACCTGCGATAAGAACGGCGCAGTCGGGCTGGTAACACGGTGGGCTCGTGCGCTGGGCTCGTGCGCTGGGCGGCTGTCCGGCTCGGTGAGCGACTGAAACCAGCCGAATATATAACGATAATCCCCGCCTGGGCGAAGGAGGGCCGGGCTGGACTGGAAGAAGCGCTGTGCGGCCGCGGGTTGACTGACTCTTGTGGCCGGGCCAGGGCGCGATGAGCTCGGTCGGGAGGAGCGGGCTGATCGGGCTGGGTGTGGGAGTCACCCTGAGCACCGGGGTCATCGCCTTTCTCATCATCAGAGAGATGCTGCGGCGGAGGAACCAGCGGCTCCTGCTGGAGACCGGCGGCCCGGGACAGCTGGTGGTGGACGGGCGGCTTCCCCTCACACAGCGCGGCCGAGGTGACTGACCTGTTCCAGAGACGACAAGACTTTTATTCTGTTAACGTTAATAATACATTAATACACTGAGAGCCTTATTCACCAGCTTATTAGTGGAGTCTTCCGTTCCACCTTAAATGGTGCACCATTTAAGGTGGAACGGACAACACCACTGAGAAGCTGGCGGATCAGAAGCCAACTTCAGCTTAAAAGAGATTATATTTAGAACCATGGGTTCTGTATAGAACCATTTGCACGCTTACATTGTTCTTTGGGTGGTGAAGTGGTTCTTCAGGCCGATGGAGAATGGGTTGAATATGGTTCTATATAGCACCAAAAAGGGTTCTGCTGTAGTTACAATATCAAGCTTATATACAATAGAAAAACCCTTTTTGGTGCTATAGAGAACTCTTTTCAGCAAGGTTCTATATAGATATGCAACGTTCTCCATCAATCTGAAGAACCAATTCATGTGTAAAAAATCATTTAAACATGAAATGGTTCTGTATACACTCTTAAAAAATGGTTCTTCAAGGGTTCTTTTGTAGGAAAGTGGTTCTATATAGAACCATGAACACTCAAAGAACCCTTTCCATGATGAAAGCGTTCTTCAGATTGATGGAGAATGTGTTGTATATGGTTCTCTGAAACATTTCTATACGTCCTATACAGCATCATATTACTATATATATGTGTGTGTGTATATGTATGTATGTGTACATATGTATATATATATGTATGTATATATATATATATACATATACATATATAGGTTCTTCAGTTGTATCAATCTTATATGACCTTATATAACCCTATATAACTTTTAGCAATAGCAGAACCCATAGCACATGCTCTATTAGTCTGAAGAACCCTTTCATGATGCAAAGAACCCTTTAATCATGCAAAGCGTTCTTTGAGTGTTCCTGCTTCTATATAGAAACATCTTCTTGACTAAAGATAAAGTTGGCGTCTTATTGGAGTTTTCTGTTCCACCTTAAAAGGTGCAGCAGTTTGTTGCACCATTTAAGGTGGAACGGAACATTTGAACGAGACAGGGCTGCTGCTTAATTTATCAGCCCCCCTTCATCACTGGAAAGGGACCACCTCAGCATCACAGTGGCCCTGACCTGGTAATGTGGGGCTAAAAGATAGGGGTTTCTGATAAAGTGGCCACAGTTGAGGGGAAGACCCGAGATTAACTGTGCAAATTATATGTAAACTGTTACAGAAGTGCTGCACAGTGCAGGTAATAGGAGCCTGTACAGATAACAGCATCAGTGGTGGATTATATTATACCAGCGACCTGGTGGACAGTCCTAAACAGAGTCATTCAGAGCGGTTCAGAGCCGTTCAGAGTGGTTTGGTGTGAAACGCTCTGTTCTAGATAAACTTACCGAGTCAGAATCGTTCACAGTGGTGGTGATAGGAACCAGACGTCCACCTCTAAAAGCTCCCTCACAGAAAGTTACTACATGAAATGGTTATGAATTCACTGCCTGATGACTGAGACACTGTTTTATGATAGTTTAGAGAACTTAAACTCCATTTATGGTGGAGGGATAAATAATATACAGGGTGCAGTGAGGCAAAATAGTCCCCGGACATCTGAACCATTTCACACCAAACCACTCTGAATCACTCTGTTTACATCTCACACACTGAATTATGGGGGAATTTTTAAGCAAATGGTGGAATTCCCCTTTAATGTTCTAAAGGGGCCTTTTAGGTTGTTTTATTAAATGCCAGTTGTTTCTGGAACAGCCTCCCAAATAAATGTGAAGGTAGTTATAAAATATTAATATGTGTACATTAACAAATACATATGTCTAATTAAGCCAAGCATTCAGTTCTAACGGGAAAAGTCACTTTGATCTTTGACCCAGTCATGTTTAATGAGATAAAAGACATAAATATAAGTGTATTGACTGATGGCCAATGATATGTAAATAAATATATATAAAAATGTATATTGTACATAATAACTATACAGAGTATATAAGTATATTATATTTATTCATATATAATATATTTTAGATCTTTATAGCGTATAAGTAAATGACATATGCATATGTATGAATTACAAACACAAACTAAACTGAGTTAAATGTTTATTAAAGGGTGTTTCGGTCAGCTTGCCAGTTTAGTGATGCTGATTAATGTGAGGTAATGAATGTTAGTATGTATTTAGCGTATATATGTAGCAAAATTCCGATTTGAACTACTTCACAGGGAAAATATATCGGCTTTAGAACGTTTGCTAGCCGCAAAGATTGCTTCAAATATGTATTTTTAATATTGGAACTTGACTCCACCAAAAAAGTAGGTCCAGTTGCTTAGAGTTGTTGTTGCTTAGCAACCAGTCGTCACTGGAATGATACAGGTATATTAAAAAAAAAGGTCTGTTATCAGGTGTAACACGGGTGGAACCCTTTTCAGCCAGTCAGACCGTGTGGGCAGAGCTAACTGTGGACTCTGATAAATGACAGACTATTTGCAGTGTGATGCACCACAGTACAGTACGGTACAGTACACAGTAATATTTGCATGTGTGCTGCTCTCCTGCTGCGTGAGGTAAAGCAATAAAAACGTCATTACTGCACACCGAAACCGATAAAGTGACTGTTCCCAAACCACAAACCAATTATGTTAATTTTGCCTCAGCTGAGTCTCATACTTCTTATACTCAATATCATTCAGCCTAATGAGAAACTGTAGAACAGACTCGGTTTATATCACAATACCTACATTTAGAGTCGGTTATTCATTCAGCCTAATGAGAAACTGTAGAACAGACTCAGTTTATATCACAATACCTACATTTAGAGTCAGTTATTCATTCAGCCTAATGAGAAACTGTAGAACAGACTCAGTTTATATCACAATACCTACATTTAGAGTCGGTTATTCATTCAGCCTAATGAGAAACTGTAGAACAGACTCAGTTTATATCACAATACCTACATTTAGAGTCAGTTATTCATTCAGCCTAATGAGAAACTGTAGAACAGACTCAGTTTATATCACAATACCTACATTTAGAGTCGGTTATTCATTCAGCCTAATGAGAAACTGTAGAACAGACTCAGTTTATATCACAATACCTACATTTAGAGTCAGTTATTCATTCAGCCTAATGAGAAACTGTAGAACAGACTCAGTTTATATCACAATACCTACATTTAGAGTCGGTTATTCATTCAGCCTAATGAGAAACTGTAGAACTGACTCGTTGTTTATGTTCGTGTGTGTGCTTATAGACCCGGCATTGTTGGCGTCTGCGCTGCGTGGTTTGACCCCAGAGCAGCACGTTGAGCTGAGGAACACGCTGGACGAGGTGATGATGAGTGTGTCCAGCCTGAGGAATGAAGTGGCCGAGCTGCGGTCCGGCCTAAGAGAGATCGCGAGCACCATCATCGAGGATGTCCGGTGAGTGACCAGCAGTGGCCTGTTAGAGATTACTGAACAACACATGGTTTGATGCAAGCATGATTCAGGCGTGCAGTTAGGACCAGTGACCTCCGCGCTGTAGCTGCATTAGCCTCGTTCCTTTCCTCATGCAAAACTAAATAAGTCAACTTCAGAGTATTTGGAATAAAAGGGGTAAAATCTGCATGTTTGATTTTCTGTTCCTCTCTGTCTCTCTCTCTCTCTGTCTGTCTCTCGCTCTCTGTCTCTCTCTCTCTCTCTCTGTCTCTCGCTCTCTGTCTCTCTCTCTCTCTCTCTCTGTCTCTCGCTCTCTGTCTCTCTCTCTCTCTCTCTGTCTCTCGCTCTCTCTCTCTCTCTCTTTCTGTCTGTCTCTCTCTTTCTGTCTGTCTCTCTCTCTCTCTCTGTCTCTCGCTCTCTCTCTCTCTCTCTGTCTCTCGCTCTCTCTCTCGCTCTGTCTCTCGCTCTCTCTCTCTCTCGCTCTGTCTCTCGCTCTCTCTCTCTCTCTCTGTCTCTCTCTCTCTCTCTCTCGCTCTGTCTCTCTCTCTCTGTCTCTCGCTCTCTCTCTCTCTCTGTCGATATCTCTCTTTCTGTCTGTCTCTCTCTCTCGCTCTGTCTCTCGCTCTCTCTCTCTCTCGCTCTGTCTCTCGCTCTCTCTCTCTCTCGCTCTGTCTCTCGCTCTGTCTCTCTCTCTCTCTGTCTCTCGCTCTCTCTCTCTCTCTCTGTCGATATCTCTCTTTCTGTCTGTCTCTCTCTCTCGCTCTGTCTCTCGCTCTCTCTCTCTCTCGCTCTGTCTCTCGCTCTCTCTCTCTCTCGCTCTGTCTCTCGCTCTCGCTCTCTCTCTCTCTCTCTCTCTGAGCAGAAAGGGAGTGGAGGAGGGTCAGAGGTCACGCCGGAGACGTCACTACTTGCCACGGGAGCGTTCAGACTCCATGAGCTCCAGCTCCATCTACTTCACAGCCAGCACTGGCCCATCCAGTCTGTATGGCGACAGCGAGGGAGGGTACGTAACACTGTCAGTCTCTATGGCGACAGCGAGGGAGGGTACGTAACACTGTCAGTCTCTATGGCGACAGCGAGGGAGGGTACGTAACACTGTCAGTGTCTATGGCGACAGCGAGGGAGGGTACGCGACACTGTCAGTCTCTATGGCGACAGCGAGGGAGGGTATGCGACACTGTCAGTCTCTATGGCGACAGCGAGGGAGGGTACGTAACACTGTCAGTCTCTATGGCGACAGCGGGGGAGGGTACGTAACACTGTCAGTCTCTATGGTGACAGCGAGGGAGGGTACGTAACACTGTCAGTCTCTATGGCGACAGCGAGGGAGGGTACGTAACACTGTCAGTCTCTATGGTGACAGCGAGGGAGGGTACGTAACACTGTCAGTCTCTGGTGACAGCGAGGGAGGGTACGTAACACTGTCAGTCTCTGGTGACAGCGAGGGAGGGTACGTAACACTGTCAGTCTCTATGGTAACAGCTAGGGAGGGTATGTAACACTGTCAGTCTCTATGGTAACAGCGAGGGAGGGTATATAACATTATTAGTTTCTATGGTAACAGCACAGGGGGGTTTGTAACTCTGTCAGAAAGGTTTTATTACATTAATATGCGAATAGTTTCATTGTTTTTACTTACAGTCACAGTTCTGTCCAGGTGTCAGACTGATTTGGTCTAATTAAGCCGCTCAGGCTGTGATACGTCACATTATTTCAAATGTGTATTGACACTGTTTTGAACATCTGTGTGTCCCGTTGTGTGGGGGTGGGGTCACGTTTCAGACGTATGTGTTAATGTATGTTTCACGCTGTTGTTTTCGACCGCAGATATACCACAGCCTACTCCAACGTAGAATCCGACTACACGGACAGAGAGACGGATAAGGAGGAAAACGGTGAGGAGGAGGAGGATGATAATGACTCCGAGGATGAAGAGGAGAGGAGCTGCGCGACGGTGCTGACGCTCAGGCAGGATGACTCTCAGGCTGAGGAGGAGGATGGAGAGGATGATGAAGGAGCGATGGCGGCGGCGGCGGTAACGGAGGAGCCGAGTCCCGAACTGGCCCTTCTGATCACACACAGCGACCTGCTGCATGCAGGGGATTCTGGGAAAAAAGCGGAGGGGTTCCATCTGCTGAGAGAAAACAAACCACTGGTGAGTATCAGCACTGCTCACTGTTAGCCTGTCAGCGCCAGACTTAAAGCGAGAGTTTGGGAAAAAAATTACATCTCCAGTTTTTCCCCTTTATGCCAAATGTAGTCGATCAGCCAAGACACGTTTGCTTCTTTAGATTAAACCTGAACAGGAGTCGCAACCCAAATGTTAAGAAGAGCCATTTTGTACTTTCGTACTACCATTTTACCATCTTGGCTGTAAATATGTCTCAGTGTGTGCTGATGTACAAGTATAGACTAAAAAATATAATATAAATGGAAACACAGACTTACTGTGCTCTGCTTTAAGCTTTAGCTCAGCTGTCTTTATCTCAGTCAGGAAACGTTTCCGCAAAAATAGAACAGTTTCTTATTCATGTCTCTCAGCGTTTGATTTTTACGAGGCTGAGTTCTACATTAACTCCAGAGTTTAAGACCATTTACTGTTAAACTGTGTTGAACGATCAGCAGAGCTTTATTTTACTGTAAAGGAGGATTATTTTATTTTTACCTACAAATCTGATTCAGCTGTGGAGCCACAACAGGACAGTAACAGAGACACAAGCGACTCTGGAGCCACATGTTGCCGAGCCCTGACCTGGAACACTGAGGCTAATGTGACTAACAAATGAAAGCTTATACCCCTCCAATGTAGCTAGCAAGTAATAGAAACTAGGGCCGGGCAGTATGGCGATATATCGTTATTGTGATAAATGATGTCACAATTCAATACAGTACGCTTTTCTGATCATATCGTGTTTATCGTCAGTGCTTGTGGACACCACAAGTGACCAACTGCATGTTTCATTATAAAGAGAGCAAAATAAGTCTGTTTAACTGATTTAGTGCCAAATATTGAATAAAAATCACTGTGTTTACAGTTTTGATAGTATTTTTTTTAAATGTAGCTCTACTGGCTCTTTTTTCTCTGGTCCAGCAGATCAGATGTCTGAAAAAAAAAATATTGTGACACACCGAGCATTGTGCAATTTTTCTGAAGTGTTGCAGTATTATATTTTTACCATATCGCCCAGCTGTAATGGACACACTAATTAGCATGGTGCTAACTTCATGCCTTAATTACCCTCTCGCCTTAAACAGGGTGGAGCTGTTCAGTGTCTCTAATAGACTTGATTATGTGGTTTCTGACACTGTATGACTCACTGTTATCTACAAACAGACAAATTTAAACCCGTCTCTAAGGTTCAGATACCCCAGAAGGCTTTGGATCTGGTGTGTTGGATTAGGTTAGATGTGTTAGATCTGACTAACACTGGGCAGGAGGGTAGATCACCACTAATAGAGTGTAAAATACAGTAATATAGTTTATCCTAGTAAACACCACACTATAAACTCTAATGTAGTTTATTATACAGGACTGTTGCAAAAATCAAACACCACCCTTCTATTACATTTACAGAAAATTACCCAGAATCCTCAGCAGCTAAATCTAATCTCAGCTGTGTTCAGTCAGTGAGTCACTCTTCACCTTATTCCAGCTTCCACTCTTTTCAGGAGACTCACTTTCAGTTCCTCAAAGAATCTGCAGACACACCTCCAAAGTTCAGTCTTAGAAGCTGGTTGATGATTTTCTGAAGTAATCAAACTCATTCAGTGGTGTTGAGGTCTGGACTCTGGGGTTAAAGAACACCAGCAGCTTCTTTGTATTTATTATAATATTGGTGTTTTTCTGAGCGAAAATAACGGATAGTTTTACACACCATACACAATACTGGACCATACACAATACTGGACCATACACAATACCTACTGTAGATAAATGTTTATCATCAGTCGTGACCCCTATTCTCTTACACACTGTGTGTGTGTGTGTGTGTGTGTGTTTTCAGTATGCCGACAGTGTAGAGTTTCTATGGCGACTGGCTCGAGCCTACAACGATATGTGTGAGCATACAGAGGATCAGGAAGAGAGGCGGAGCTACGCAGAGCAAGGTAAACAAACACACAGCACTTTACAGAAGTGCACACAGTGCATACACGTTCATTAATAACAATTCTGTAATAAACCATTTATTAAAGCTGCACTACATACATTTTTTGAGACACATTGATGGTTGGTTCGTTTTTTTTTAGTTTTATTAAGCGACTCAAACCTGTCATTAACATGAACAAACCGGCGTCCTGATCAATAACGTCACGTGAGTGGATAACATGCGTCATAAACAGCAAAGAAACTAACGAGCAGAACGAGCTTCGCTACGGAGATGATTAACTCTGATCAGCTCTCAGTTTTATTATGATTACCTGAATTCCCATCTCAGCGTTCTCATTAACCTCGCGCGGCCATGAATTGGATACGTATCCAATCTGGGACCATATATAAAAGTGGCTCAGTTCAGATTTGTGTGTCCACACAGCTCTGAAAACATCTGAGTCACATTAAGTCAGGTTACACTTCACGAGTTATACCCCGATTCTCAGTCTGGGCTGGTCGGCTCTAGTCTGCAGATGTTTGGGTCAGTCGGAGTCGACAGTTGGAGAGAGCGTTAAGTCGGGTGTGAGCGCCGCAGACTCAGATCTACTGCCTCCCGGTCGCGTTTCAGACCAGTCAGAGTTTATCAGACATAATAAAAACATAAGCGTAATCTGGTGTAAACTGGTCAACGACTCAGTCTGAACAGATTCCTGCAACAGCCAATGAAAACTGAGAGAGAGAAGAAAATACAGCAAGTAAACAAAGAAAAATGGTGAAGAGTCTCTCACATGAGGAGCGAAGCTTTTTAATGAGCTGAGTTTAAGGCATGTTTACCTGCTGCTTCTTAACTGTATCAGTGCAAAGGGCAGAGAAAACAGCAGCAGCAGCTCACGTTTGTTTATTTGCGTCTCCTAGTAAAGCAAGAGCGCTTTAGTGTGGATCCCCAATATTTCAGTCGCCTGTTCAGACTTTAAAAGTCGTGTAGGGAACCCAAGGCTTTAGGGCAAAAATTCGGATTTGTGCCACTTCAGCCTGCTAATGCGAACGTAGCCAAACTGGGTTCCTCCCAGGCTGCAGCTCTGCCCATTCTGATCTTGGCTGATTCCAATTATGCACCAGCTTTCGACCTTTTGACCCTGCAGGTCGGGATGAGGCAGAGGCGGCGCTCCAGCGGAACGGACTGAACGCCGAATGCCACAAGTGGTGAGCAAAACACAAACACACATCCAGATTCCTCTACTGCCCTGAAATACAGCTGAACAGTGAGACGCTGGTGTGGTGAGTTACAGTGACCATCATGACGGCCGTGATTCGGTCACAGTGTGATTCGGTCACAGTAGATCATCACAGCCGGGATTTTATTCACCATAACACACCGACTCCAGAGTGCTTTACACAACAGAGAACAGCAGAATTACAGTGTTAAACAAAAAGTACAGAAGATTCAGATAAAATATGTTTTTTTTAATATTGCTCATTTCTCCCGCCAAAAAAAGCAGTTCCAGTTGATTAGAGTAAAATGGCCATTGTTGCTGCTTAGCAACCAGTGGTCAGGTTTGGTGAGAAAACATGCTGTTATCAGATTCAACAACATGGGTAGAACGATTTTCAACCAATCAGATGATTATGTGGGTGGAGCTAAGTGTTATATAAACTGATGTTAAGCATTTACACATAGTTTTTAATGTATTCTCTCTCTCTCTCTCTCTCTCTCTCTCTCTCTCTCTCTCTGGTCAGGTTTGCTGTTCTGACCGGTCAGTCGTCGCAGTACGAGAGCATGCACGGTAAACTGAAGAACAGCCACATTCTGAAGGTGAGAGTGCGCTCCAACAGCGCCACCTACATTACATTACATTACATTAGTTTAGAGGAAAGATTGAGCTTAGCTGGCGCCAGAAGACGATTGGCGTCTGAAGTTTGGCGTATTTAATTTTAGCACTGGAGCTCCGAGGCTAATGTAACTAAGAAGTTACCAAGAAAAGTAGCTCCTTTAGAGCGCGGTATCGTTGCCAAGCAACTGTGGACTTCTGAATGAGGAGAACGTTTGGTCACCCATCGCTGTATGTTGCGGTCATTTCATGAACTTATTAACTTTTTGTCGTATAATAATGAACATATGATAATGCAGCACTGTTTAATGGAGAAACCTTCACTTTATAAGCACTTTTGGTCCAAATCACCACCGAGAGTCTTATTTAGCACCAATCCAGCGGCGCCCTCTTCTCACGCTGGGGCTGAGTCTCAATCAGCTCCCTGCTCCCTACATAGTGCACTACAGAGGAGTTTAAATACTGGATCCTGCAGCCCAACAGAGCAAAATACAGCTAAGAAACAGTCATTTGGGATTCAGACTCATCCACACTCAGTACATGATGCACTGTTTGGCTGTAGAGGCTGGAATTACTAAACTTTCATAGCTAGAACACTATTTAGGGAGTACAGAGCTGTTTGGGATTCAGTCTGGGTTTGACGTGACTTCTGACTGAAACACGAACATTTGAAGGGTGTAAAACATTCAAGTGACATTTTTAGATTTTTACACTGCAGTTTTACAGTGAATCATACTGTAAGTGCTTTAATTCAAGCCTGTGATATTAATGATAGAGCTGTTTAGCCTGTTAGCTAGCTGACCAGCCTGGTTCTAATTAAGATTATAAGCTGTCAGCTCCTCAGTTTAAACAGAACCCGGTCCATGTACTAGACGCTCCATGTGAGCAGCATGAGAGTCAAAGATTATTCCATTAACAGCAGAAGTGCTGTGGCGCAGTGATACACAATTCAGTTGTTGTGAAGTGGTCACTGTACAGAAGAACACTTTATATTTATGTTTTATTGTTAAACTCAGCAAATAAATAGAAACTGTGCACAAAATGTACAGAAAGATATGAATGTACACCTCAGTGTGTTCTCTGAGGGTGTGTGAACTTATTTTCACTCAGAACGTCAACAAAACATGTCATTAGCTGAGACGTTTGCGCCCGACTGTGTGTTGTGTGACTCTTCACCTGTTTCCTCTGCAGGAGCATCTGGACCGAGCTCTGTCCCTCCGAGACGATGACCCGCTCTGCTTCTACCTGCTGGGCCGCTGGTGCTTCGAGGTGAGATTGACACACACACATCAGTCATTAGAGCACCAGCTGTCAGTCACTGCTGCTTTCAGCATCGTTCTGCCTTAAACAGACACTGATTTACACTGAATGAGCCCAAATCTTACTGCTCATATAGTTTAAAGCACTAAACGGGTTCATCAAACAGCATTAAACCCCGAGACGTCCAGCACTGCAGACCTGATTTACTGACCAAAAGTTAGTCATATGTGAAGTTTGAACGCCCTCTCTCTCTCTCTCTCTCCCCCTCCCCCCTTTACCTCTCCCCCCCCCCACCTCTCTCTCTCCCTGTCTCTCTCTCTCCCCCCCCTCTCTTTACCTCTCTCTCTCCCTCTCTCTCTGTAGGTGAGCAGGCTGAGCTGGGTGGAGAAGAAGGCGGCAGCTGCTCTGTTCGACACTCTGCCCAACTCCTGTCTGAATGACGCTCTGGAGAACTTCCTCAGGGTACTCACTCACTGTCTCACTCACTGTATCACTCACTCACTGTCTCACTCACTCACTTACTCGCTCAGTCTTATTCACTCACTCACTGTCTCACTCACTGTATCACTCACTCACTGCCTCATTCACTCACAGTCTCTCTCACTCACTCACTCACTGTTTCACTCATTCACTCCCTGTCTCACTCACTCCCTGTCTCACTCACTCACTCACTGCCTCATTCACTCACAGTCTCTCTCACTCACTGACTCACTGTTTCACTCATTCACTCCCTGTCTCACTCACTCACTCACTCACTCACTGTCTCACTGTCATATATGAAATGTTTGCTCCCGAGTGGCGCAACCGTCTAAGCGTTGGCCCTGTCATCAGGAGATCGCGAGTTCGATCCCTGGTGATGCTACAGCCGTCCGTAGCCGGGAGTCCGAGAGAGCACAATTGGCCTCGCTCTCTCTGGGTGGGTGGGATGGCCCCTCCTTCTCCCCCCATCACTCAGCGCGATGCTAGTCAGCGCAGGCGTCTGTTAGCTGACGTAACAGATCTGGCGGTTGGCGCTTTCCTCCGAGCGCATTCGGCTGTCCAGTGACGTTGCGTGAGCGGCAGTTCGAAAAGAAGCGGTGGTTGGCTTCACAGGTCTCGGAGGAAGCCTGTGTTAGCCTTCACCCTCCTAGCGTTGATAGCATCGTGTGACTGGGGGAGTCCTAACTAGCGGGTGGAATTGGAGACGACTAAATTGGGGAGAAAACCGGGTTAAAAAAAAAAAATGTTTCATTCAGATGTCAGAATGTTAAAAATGTTTTTTTGTTCTGTTTTTGTTTTGCCTTATTTTGTCTGTATGCGTGAAGGCTGAGGAACTGAACCCCGGGTTCTCCAGGACTGTGAGACTGTACATCGCCAAGGTAACACGGCTGCTTCTTGTGTCACTTACAGAAACCAGTTTCATTCCAGAAAGAAAATGAAAATTTGATTTTAAATTATTTTGACCAATTTAACCACTTCAGGGCCCAGTATCATGGCCAGAAAAACAATCCTTCCTTTTTTTAATAAAAGAGCTGAATGTAGTATGACTCTCCGGTCCATACAGTCCATATATGGAAACTAAGCTGCAGAAACAGCCCGTCGGAGAGCTGTGGACGTTGCGAGGCCCAGTCTCAGTTGAGGTTAACGTTGTCGTGTGTGTGTTTTCAGTGTCATAAGGAGCTGGGGAATCACTCAGAGGCTCGAAACTGGGCTCAGCTCGCACTGAGCATGCCCAGCACCACCAGCCAGGTACACCTGCTTACCCTCTCTCAGTGCTTTCTTTAGTTGTGTCAAAGTGTATAAAATAAAATGTACAGTTTATAACAAAAACAATCTTACATAGGGCAGCTTTTTTGCGATGGTTGAGTCAAATTTACATAATATCCCAAATGCCAGAGTCACCACATCATAAAGTCAGTTTATTAGCATCCATTAGTTTTTAGCTACGTTAGCTTCGTAGTTCTAGTGTTCAGCTATGCTAATGTACTTCAGTCCATGTTTATAGATAACAGTGAGTCATACAGAGTCAGAAACCACACAATCAGGTCTATTAGAGACTCTGAACACCTCCAGATGCTTTGAGGCAACAGTGTGATGATGTGTGTAGTTAGCACTATGCTAATTTGTTTATGTGAGCGTGAGCTACATAAGAGCTGAAACCCCAGCAGGCTCAGTGCAGCGTGGCAGTTCAGAGGCGTTCGGCTGTTTTACGCTGCAGTTTGAGTAGCTGGTGTTGGAATATAAGTGTTTAATAGTCGATTCACTTTCATGTGACATCATCCCAGTGCAGCAGTGTTGGCTTATTTATAGCATGTATGTAGCATTATTCATATTTCTGACTGCTAAACAACCTCATAATTCAGATATTCAGGCAGGAAATGTACACAGGACAAAATGTATCGACCTCAGCCTGCAATAAATTCTCAAAAACACTGTTCATTTTTACCATAGAGAAACAGGTTTGTCTTACAGAAGCAAATCTGATCTTAATTTAGGAATCTTATCTGATCTCACAGCATCTTATCCAGTTAGGAAATCTTAACCTACTCGATCACAGTCCACAATCAACTGTCATGTCTGTTTCCTAGCAACCGACCATACAGACACAGCTAAAACGTAAACAAGTCATCAAAATGTGAGTTAAGCTGCTGTTACTGATGTAAAACAGGTCAAACAGAACTAAAGTGTGATAAACTGTAAGTAGTGAATACTGTGAGAGCGCCCCCTGCTGTTTATCAGAGCGTCACCGCTCCCCAGTTTCAGTCTCCATTTCCCAAACGCTTTAGCCGAGCGCGCTAACGTTACTCCTCCTAATAAACAGACACACGTTCAGCTCCGTCTCCTCATTATTCACCACCATCACTGTAATATTTCATCATCAACATTAACACACGAAGGTGATCAGAGGGGCGGTGGAGATCGAGTCTGCAGCGTCTGAGATCTTTAAAACGCAGAGTTAGAAAAGAAAATCATCTCACAGTGAAAGCAGCGTTTTACAGTAGAAATAAATGGAGCTCATTATGCTGGTAGTGAACTATGCTGCTGACTCAGCTGCCTAAAAACCATAGAAACGGACCTTAAACAGAAGTGAGGACCCTGTTGGGTTCATCCTAAAGTTAGGACAGGATTTAGGAGGTTTAGTCTAGTTAGGATGTTTGTGTGATGCTGTTTTCTTATCTGGAGTTCATGATGAGATTATGAAGGTAGGGACCAAATTCAGTCCGTACTGAAGTCGTCATGGAGACTAAACAGTTTAGGTTTCAGACTTTCTATAAATCGACCCCTGAATTCTTAATATGGGCATCAGGACTTCAGAGGTTTATGATGACCGGCTTATGAGTGACCCGGCTTTGACTCCACCCGCAGGAAACTGGCATTTCTGGGCTGGAGGTGGAGCTCCAGGCTTTGATTGACAGCACAGCAGACAGCTAAGGCGGGGCTTGGAGGATGAGAACCCATCAGTGTAGGACTGTTTACAGCAGCCCAGAGTCTGCGCTCACTCTGCTCTACACGGCGTTTCTGTGAGGATCCTCCAGCGAATCTATCAGCAGGTCTACTAAAGGAGTTATTTTGGTGATGCTGTCGTCTTAAAATCGTGTGTGATCACAGTGTGCAAACAGGAGTGCATCACAACTTTAATATGAAGGATATTTCACAAAGCATGTTTAGCTGGAGAACTCTAGCCAGAACTGAAGACTGTCCAGCGGGAATGTCCCTCACCTCTTCTCCTATTGGACGGGCTTGACTTCAGGCTTAAATGATCCGGCTAACAGAGAAATCCTGCTTTGTGAAAACCCTCCTGGTCTTGAAAACTGACATTATAAATCATTCCAAATTTTAAAAACACATTTTTTCAAATCTAAAATCCAGAAATTAGATTCCAGTCCTGGATTTTGTATTGACCAGTAGGCCTCACACTAGGTGGCCACTCAGTTGCATCAAGAGTGAACAAGCGAGCACAAAATCCAGGACTGGAATCTGGATTTGAAGAGGTCTGTTGTAAAACATCGCTGTGATGTGAAAACCTCGTAACCTCGCTGTCATTTTGTGATAAACGGACCAAAATATGATTCTAAATTTAAAAATAAAACATTTCAATTAAAATCTAGTGGCAAAATTTTAGGAGGTACGAGGTTTTGCAACAACAGTGATGGGGAAAAAAGGGTACAGTACTCACTGACCTTAACAGGGGAACTCGACCAAATTTTCAAACATTCCTGCGTAGTTCAGTGTGTGAGATGTAAACAGAGTGATTCAGAGTGGTTTGGTGTGAAATGGTTCAGATGTCTTTACAGTGGTGGTGATAGGAACCAGGGGTCACCATGACTACAACACAAATATAGACATTTTATTTACTATCCAGAACCACCAGTGAACCTACACGAGTCTTCTGAGTTTATATGGAATGTTGATGATGGAAAATAGTGGAAAATCTGAAATAATAAGTTTTCTTTGGGGACTATTTTGCCTCACAGCGCCCTGCATGTATCCCTCCACCATGAATGGAGTTTGAGTTCTCTAAACTATCCTAAAACAGTGTCTCAGTCATCAGGCAGTGAATTCATAACCATTTCATGTAGGAACTTTCTGTGAGGGAGCTTTTAGAGGTGGACGTCTGGTCCCTATCACCACCACTGTGAACAATTCTTTTGGAGCGTTTCACACTAAACCACTCTGAATGACTCTGTTTACATCTCAACCATTTAGTTATGCAGAAATTTGGAAATATTGGTGGAATTCCCTTTTCCTGGGAGCATCACTAAAGTGTACAGTGTTCTGCCTTTAACAGTTGAGCATTTTTGCTGAGTTACAGGTGAGTTTGAGTGCTTCTTCCAGCAGGATCCACCTGCATGACTTACTGAAGTTCGTCTTTGTGCACGATATTTATTAAAGTTGAACTAATTTACATTTTTCCTGAGATATAGTCGGGGCTGTGCTTATACACCTGATCTGAGTTCAGTCTAAAGGCAGCACTAATTTTAAAGCAGTGGCCCAGATATTAAATATCAGCTAAATGAATCTGTTTGAGCTATTTTGAGTATTTATTTTAGTTTCTTACGTTTTAATTTGTTACTTATAATTTGCCTTGTTTTTATGTGTCATGGTTGCCGTGACCTTAATAATGAGTAATTTAAGTACTGTTTTGATTGAGGTGAATAATGATAACCTCTATAATCCTCTGACTCCTTAAACATTTACCTGAACGCCTGACAGATTGTGACGTCTTGCAGAGAAACATTCCAAGTGAAAAGTGTTTCAATTTTAACACAAATAAAGAGTGAAATATAATGAAAACATGATTTACTGTCTTTCTCTGATTTACTGTCTCTCTCTTTGACTGATTTTTTTGCGTTATTCACTGATTAAGATGTAAACAGAGTCATTCAGAGTGGTTTGGTGTGAAACGCTCTGTTCTAGATAAACTTACCGAGTCAGAACTGTTCACAGTGGTGGTGATAGGAACCAGACGTCCACCTCTAAAAGCTCCCTCACAGAAAGTTCCTACATGAAATGGTTATGAATTCACTGCCTGATGACTGAGACACTGTTTTAGGATAGTTTAGAGAACTCAAACTCCATTCATGGTGGAGGGATACATGCAGGGCGCTGTGAGGCAAAATAGTCCCCAAAGAAAACTTATTATTTCAGATTTTCCACTATTTTCCATCATCAACATTCCATATAGACTCAGAAGACTCGTGTAGGTTCACTGGTGGTTCTGGATAGTAAATAAAATGTCTATATTTGTGTTGTAGTAATGGCGACCCCTGGTTCCCATCACCACCACTGTAAAGACATCTGAACCATTTCACACCAAACCTCTCTGATTTTTCATATTATTTGTACATTTACCCCGATCCCTGCTGGGCAGTGCTGAGTAATACATTGTCTATACCATAATTTGAAGTTTTAGAGATCCTCCAGTCCAGAGTTCCTGTTGCCAAGTGGTTTATTTATTCATTTATTTATTCTTTATTATTGACGCTTTGCTCCAGAACCGGAGGCTTAACTGCAGCGCATCACCCTCAGTGAGACTCAGATTGTTCTGAAGGCATAATCTTTACTAATGCTAACATTTTCAATAATATAAAGCCAGTTTGGTTTCAGATCAGCGTATAAACGTTTGTAATCTGCTCGTCCTGATCAACCTCACAGCTTCCAGATCATCAGGACGAAGCTGCAGATGAAAGTTGTAAATACATGTTAGATGTGTTCAGGATGAAGAATACAGAGGACCCGATCTGCCAAAAAGAAAAATAAATAAAATTAAATATAATTGACTCGGTAAATTAATATATACCTAATTCTAAGCCTGACCATGAAAAACACGCCCCCTCGTTATCATATGAACAAAGAAATACAGAAATAAAGTAATGAAAAAATAAATGAATTAATTAAAAGATACATGAATAAATAAATCAATAAATAAAGCGAACAAATGTTAAAAATATGGATACAGAAAAAAATAAAATGAACAGGCATTATTAAAAAAAAATACAAAAATAAATAAAATAAAGATAAATATAAAAATAAATAAAATATATAACTGCAGAAAAAGAACAAATATGTATAATTACAATCAAAATAAGCAATATATACTTTATTTTATAAAACATTATTTTGATTATTATTTATTAATTTACTGAGTTTTTAAAAATTTTATTAATTTTTCATTTTGGCAGATCGGGTCCTCCATAGAAGAGCAGAGCTGTAGACGATCCTACAATAACTCAGAATGCTGTATAATTAAGTTCTTATCAAAACTGAGTATATTTCAAAAGTAATCAAATCTCAAAGCAAACAAAAGCTAAACGCATAATTTCATTCCTTTATTCACTGAATTTTAGAAATACTGAATAAAATATATAAACATACCATTTTGTGATTACTTTGTAATATTTAAATCCACACTGTATAAGTTATTATTGTAAATAAAATAAATTCTTAATATGACAAACAAGTCATCAGACTTTAAATACAGCTCCCAGCTTATTTTAACATAGCAGGGAAAATTTGACCAATTTTGAAAATAATTTCCTCCTTTTATTTAAAGAACATCCCGCTGGCCTCTTTGTGTCCCCTAATAAACATCATGACAAACAATAAAACAGGTTCAGTTCAGAGTATTTTATGTACAGAAAGAATACAGTTCAAACAGAAGTAGCAGAAGAGAACAAACAGAAGAAAGAACACAAATAATAATGCCAATATTAAATCACTGCTAATTACCCGATAAATACACCACCCAAAAAGGAATGAGAAAGCAAGTCTGTCTGCGGAGGGAGGGGTTAATAATTTCATTAAACACAGGAACTCTCGGTTCACTCTCATCCTGCAGGGGGCGCCACACCACTGCTCTTCATCCACAAACACACACGAGGGGGGAACCTCTAAAGGAACAGCTCAGCCAGCAAAGCTAACACTGCTAACAATGAATGGAAGTGAATAGCCAGCTGACTCATACAGTGACGTCCAGAGAGGCCACGAGGGAGTGACCACTTTCTGGACTGTTACTTTGAGATAACGAGTTAATTATCTTGTTATCTCAGGATGACAAAATTGTTATTTATAAAAGTTATTTATCTTGTTATTTCAAAAGAAAATTATTTTGAAATAATGAGTTACTTATCTCAAGATAAAAGTTATCTTAAGATAATTAACTATCTTGTGATCTCAAGATGACAAAATTATCTTGAAATAAGTTACTTATCGAGATAAACGTTATCTTAAGATGAGTTATCTTGAGATAAGTTATTTATCTTATTTCAAAATACCAAAATAATCCTAAAAAAATCCTCAAGATAACAATCCAGAACATTCTAGTAACAGCTCATGGCCTCTCCAGACTTCCAGTTTCATTCATTATTAGTAAAACAGATAAATGGGTAAAAATATCTACAACCACTGGACAGTAAATGGATCTGACCGATATTCCGGACTGATCTGTGTTTATTAAACTCCGGAAGAGCAAAATGTGCAGGTGTGTTTGTGACTCTGCAGAAATAAATGCTGTTTTTCTGTGAAAGAATGATTTGAGAATCAAATTTCTCCCATTTTTTAGTTTTAGCACTGGAGCTACGAGGCTAATGTGGCTAACAAGTAATAAAAGCTTATATCCCACAATTAGCATAAAGCTAACCGCATCACTCCGCATTAAACCATGTGGAGTCGTTGAGCTCAGACTCGCTTACGTTGTTTACGACACTTCATGACTTATTATTACGCTCTATAAACTATTATTACATCTATAAACGTGGCCTAAAATATGTATCAGAAACATTTGCATGTTGCCGTGATGCAATTCAGTGGGGTACCAGCTTAAGCTACTTGTTAGCTGCATTAGCATCCAGTGCTAACACTAAACACGTCTCCGCTGGTGGATTTACTGTGTGAATGAGATTTTTGGGTGAACCATTCCTTTAAAGGCGTTCGGTATTATTATGGACATTATTCCATTATTATGGACAACAATCTGCATAAATCTCACTTGAATGTAAACAAAAGGTCAGTTCAGAGGAGCTGCTTCTGTTTACATCAGGCTGTGCGTCGTATACTGTCGTATCAGATCCGTGGAGGGTGACTCACGACCGTGGAGGCAGCGCCAGGTCAACCACAGGTTAAAGCAGCACACTGTTATACGAGTTTCTCTTCGCTTATTAACGAGTCATTTCCTCCCGAGACGGAGCGAAGTGCGAGTGTAACTCATCGCCATGTGTTTCAGTGAGAATCCAAACCGTCCGGCTCGCTCTCTCTCAGTCCTTGGCGTCTCCGACTCCGTCCGCATTGATGGCGAACATGGCCTCTGCCTCGGGCAAACAGGGAGAGTCGTAGATCTTACAGATTCTGGTCTCGCCTCTTCCCTTCCTCAGATACAGCCTGAAAGACGAGAGATTAAGCAAGAGTTGAAGTTGTATCACCAAATGAGCATCAGCTGTAAATACACAGTGAGTGTGGTGGTCCTCTCCACTGAGCTTGTCCCCCTGACCCTGGAACGAGGCCCTGTTTAGCTACAGATGTTACTCTCTGGGCAACATCGGCTTATTTAATGACCTGGCTGGTACTGGAAAGATCCACGTGAACGACCAGAGCTTACAGTGAGCTACCGTGTTTTCAATCACTGTGTTATTAAGGTTGCACAAAGCTTCCTTTATTGTTACATGCACATGTGTTTATGTTTACACATTTTTTATTTATTTATTTGTGTGTATATATGTGTACATGTGTGCGCGCGCGCACACACACACACACACACACACACACACACACACACTTCGCCATAACATCATGGTTTTTCATGAACACTGTATCAATGACTGACAGCTGTAGGAGACACTGAAGCCATTTGGTGCTGCCAAAAGGTTACTATGTTATTTTAGGTGGTTGCTATAGTGTTACAGGTGGTTGTTAGGGTGTTGCTCGGTGGTTTCTATGGTAACCATGGTGGCTGCCAAGGGTATTCCAGGTGGTTGCTATGGTATCATCAAGAAAATGAATCAGATACCACCATACAAGCACTGATTACCTATTATAATGGAATTCTGGATGCTTTCAGTTAAAGTCTTTAACTCAGCAGCTTTTTGGTGAGCCAAGAAACACAATAGGTAATGATTTAAAAAAATGCATTGCAACCCATTTGGTTTGCAACATTTGCATAAGCAAGTTGAAATCATGTGGGTGACAGTGGCACAGCGTCTATTACGAGAGGTAGCGGCACTGTGCAGTCTTACCTGGTAGTGGAGGCGTGTGCTAAGATGTTTCCTCCGATGGGCTTTTTTGGATCTGCAGAGAACATGGCTGCTCCGTCCACCTGAGCTACAACCTGATTAGTGATGACGACCGCAACACCAAACTACACAGGAAAGAGGAGACAGTCAAATTTGTTTACTTGTCAAACAGCAACAAGCGAATTTTGTCCACGTATTACGGCTCGTATTCGGAATAGAAAACTGAACTCTTCGTCTGAATGGTAACGGTGAGTTTTCACACATTAGAGAACAATACTAAGAGGCTAAATTCACAGCATCCAGGTGCACAGACGTAATTCAAATGCTGCCGAATTGGTGTGTCGTATCCCTCCGTCACACCCTAGAGCACCTCTCGGTCTACGTTCTATACCCGTGAGGTGCGTTAGCCTGTGCGGGTGTCTCACCTCGTCAGCGAGGCGCAGCAGCATGCGGAGGAAGCGTCCCAGGTGGCCCTGCCGAGCCGACAGCTCCCCTCTTCCAGAATAATCCGTCCTGTACAGCGCTGTGGCACTGTCTACTATCAGCAGCGCATATCTGAGAGAGACGGGAAGAAAACAGAGAGAAATAAACCATCACCAAAGCAGAAATCAGCTCAAGCATCACCATGTATTTTTGTTATAATCGCCCTTCCATCAACTCTGCGCACGTGTGTGTGTTACGCACCTGGACTCTGCCATCATAGCCGAGGCCTGGTACAGCAGCTGCGTCTGATGGTCGGTGTTGAAGGCTCGAGCGTAAGCTACGTTATCCAGGACGTCACTGCCCACCAGCCCGTACCTAAAACGCAGCAGAGGGATGTGTTTAAACTTCAAACTGCACACGAGGGACACGTCCACAGCCGGACGCATCCGGACCGCCGCACAGCACTAAAAGCAATAAAGAGTAGGCATGACAGGGTTATCAGCTGTAACGATGTACCACAGTATATAAATTATTATATTTACCTCAGTATAAAAGATTACGACACATTTCAATCGTTCTAGTAATTTTAGTGGTTTTTAAACATTTCCAATATATTTTAATCACCGACGTCATAATAGGGAATTTTCATACCATCCCTAATAAAAACTTTCCACTTCTAAATGTCACCCTTAAGGCCTGTTCAGACTTCTTGGGGAGACGACGTTTGCCTGGCTTCAGCAAACAATGTGACGTAATTGCGGAGAAAATAAACAACCGCAGACGTCGCGCAGAGGCTTCGGTCGCCATGTCACGAACATGGCAGCTGGGCGAACTCCATGGACGAAGATGCGACGCAACAAAGCCTCTGACTGGTTGGTAAAAAAGAGGCGTGCCATTTAACAAAGACGGACAACTTTAAGGAGCTTTGGCTTTGGCAGACACACTAATATTTCACTGTGAAACGCACATCTGTTAAATAAACAATGAACATCTCCTAAATGTAAGATATTAAGTCTATTATTCGGTGCTACTAACTAGTACTGAGCACCAAAACATACAGGTTCTTATATTTAGGTTCACGAGAGGACGAGGCTGAAGTTGGCTTTCTATTCACCAGCTTCTTGTTCGAATTTCCCCGTTCCACCTTAAATGATGGCAGTATTCTGAACTCAAACGTCGCCATAGTTAGAGCTATGAATCCGCGACAGGCAACACCAAATCGCAGAGAGTATTTGAGCTTGTAAGTTCGCAAAGGCGATTTCAGCTTCGCACAACCCTCGAGAATTCTGTTTCGCAAGAAGTGCGCTGAGGCCTTTCCTGTTGCAGTTCTCACCTCTCAGCGACGGCCAGAAGCCTCTCTGGACGGAAGGTGCCCTCTGTGTCGATGTACATGGCTTTCCCTTCCCCTCCGCCCTGATCGATAGGCAGCTGGCAGGTGACCGCCAGCGTGTGGCACAGCTGAGTCTTTCCAGTACGGAACTCCCCGAACATCTCTGTGATGGAACCCGTTTCGATTCCACCTGAATAAAAAGAGGAGAGAAAGACTGTTAACCTCCGGGTTGCTACATCGCTTGCTGAGCCATGTTGTCAAATCACAGGAAGCTCAGTTCTGATACAAGACGCTGCCTTTTGTGCTCAGCTTTAACTTCTCATTTGTTCATCAGCTGCAATACAACTGATTTCAGCAGATCTCTCACCCTGCAGAAGCTTATCCAGCTCTTTGGATCCTGTGGAAATCTGGATGATCTCAGCTCTGCGCTGGTGGAACTCGGTCGCCGTGGTGAAACCCATAGGAACCAGCTTAGCGGCCTCCGTCTGCAGAGGAGACAAATACAAGCTCAGAAACTCACAATACTCAAGTATCAGAGACACAGTTTACACAGAACATTCAAGTCATTCAATAAACAACTTTAGAATTTATCATTAATTAATTATTACTCAGTAAATCTTCAGCTGGCAAAGGATTTAAACACTTGGGCCTGTCGCAATCATGACATTTCAGCTAATGGTTAATCGTATCAGAATTAATTATTATTAATAATTGGTGTTTTTCTGTTTATTTTATGCAACAATAAAGGTACAAACCTAAAGCGGCCAAAAAGGCTCATCAGTTATCTTGGTTCTGAGCCATCTTATTGGTAGGCAATGCCAACTTGTCCTGACATTAAATTATATACCACACTGTTGTAGGCGCGCACACACACACAGTCAATGTCTATAGAGACCAAAAACAACAAAAGGTCTAACTTGATGCTGTTACTCATTTAAAGGGCAGCAGTGAATGTTTGTTTATTTCTCATCTAGTTAGCAAATATTTCTCAGTTACAGCCTCAAATAAGAACTTTGTCTCTAAGGGCCGAAACACACCTACGCAAGGACGCGAACGCAGACGCTTCGAGCTGCGCAGACGGGGTTTCACACGAAGTTGCGTTCAAAAATGTGACCAGTTTCTTAACGCAACGCAAACGCTGCATTCTGAGCGTTACAGCAGGGGGGCGCTATAACAGCCAAACCTGACCAAGCGGTCTTGTACCGCCAGCGTGCTTCTCAACTGCCCTAGCAGACGAGCAGCTGAGTCTCAAGCGAAGACGACATAAAAATGATCAATTATATTATAGAATTAATCGCGTTTCCAATCCAGCAGAAGAGGTAAAGCAGCTCACTCTCCTCTAATGTCCATGTTTAGCTGTTAAGGCTGTTGGAATAACAGTAGATCTTCTCTGATTTGTCCTCTAGCGCCCCCTTCAGTACTGAGTGTTTTAACCGCCAAAGCAACGTAAGAACGCACGGTAAGTTTGTACAGGAGGACCGAGTGTTTGCAGTGTATTGGCTGAGCGCCGTCATTCGCGTTCGCGTCCTTGCGGAAAATATGTTTCGGGCCCAACTGCTATTTCTGTAAGATCCATGAAGTTCCTCAATAACCACATTTACCACTTTCTTTTATTTGTGTTTCTGTGCCTCAAACTGATGCAGAATTCACACGATCATAAAATCTGTTTATTTATTTATTTTTTTTGCAGTCAACTTAAACAATCACTCAATCACTCAAATAACTGCGATTAGGCGATTATGTAGTATTTGTGACAGGCCTAGCCTAAATCGCTCGGCCGGTTCTGCCTAGTCTCACCAGGATCTTGTCGGCTTTGGCCTCACTGATGCCCTTGATGTTGAGCAGCTCTTTCTTGGGGGCGTACGCCACGGCCTCGATGGTGTGGAAGCCAGCATCCTCCAGCTTCTTCAGGTCGCTGGCACTGATACCGCACTGCTGCAGGGCGTGAACACAAAAGGTTGTTCATCAACAGTCAAAGGCGGAAATGTTTTCTCAGAATAAGAACTTTTTTACACAATTCACAATGAATTTAAATAAAACAATCATGTATAAGAAACAGCAAAAGCAAAAACAACTGAAATCATAGTTCATTTAATAAAAACAGTAATAATAATAAAGAGAAACATGTAAAGCTCTGAAACAAAGAAAATATAATAAATCATTATGGAAAAAAAAGCATGTTTATCAGGGAGCTTTACGAACTGGACCACCTTGCTGGTGTACAGTCTGAGCCTGTAGCTGATCTGTTCATGCAGAGTTTGGGTGTGTAATCTTCTAGTCATTCATCAGTAGTGAGTTTCTGACCACAGAGCTTCTTCTGGATGGATATTTTTGGGTGGTGGACCACTCAACCCAGCAGTGACCCTCATTAATTGGTAAAAGATTTACGGATGCAAGAATTTTCATGACTTGGGGATGCAGAGTGGTGCAACCGTCCAAATAATATCTAGTCAGTGATTGTGTTGACATGCACTCAATAATCCGATAACTACAGAAAATCAGATTTTGTCAGTAATCCAATCAACACGTTTATATGCTCTTGGGTAATCAGATAATGGGGAAACTCCAGGTCTACATGAGTCAGACATTTGTGCTTTACAACCAGCCAATAAACTCACAGAAGACGACGTGACGTAAACGTAACATAAAACTTAAACTTCATACCGCTGCTTTTTTTTTTTTTTACCTGAAAATATGAACTCACATCATCTAGAAGATGAAGAATATTTAAATCCTTTATTTCTTGTTTGGTTTCAGTGCCGCTCCAAGTGTGCTGCTGTGTAACGCGACATCCAACGTCTGATCTCATGCATGCGCAGGCTGAGAAATCCGATAGAAATCGGAGTACGAGTTTACATGCACTGAGAAATCTGATTACCAAGCTAAAATCCAGCCTCTTTATTAAATTTTCTAAATCAGATTTCTAGATCGGAGTATGGGGTTTACATGACCATTTAAATAAATCGGATAACTGCAGAAATCCGATTATGATACGCACTCGTCGATGGTCCTACGGTGGCCCCCTTCATCGATGAATAGGTTGGCGGAGGGCTCTTGTCTGTTCGCTGTCTGAAGCCTGAGAGGGAGTAGAAGACGTATTATATCTATCTGTGTATAAATCGGTGCCGTACCTCCAGACGGTTCAGCGGCTGTGGTCCAAAACTCTCCTCCTCTTCAACCTCTGCCTCCAGCTCCACTCTGCTTTCACTCCTCATAGCCATCTTTAATAACCTGGATCATATTTACATACGTATGTGACATGCAGTCCACCTAAAGCTAAAACATCATGCAATGTGTTTGTGTATATCACCGCTGTCGGGAGAAACCTGGTACCTCCAAAACTGTAACTTTATAGGAGAAGGAAAAAACATACTTGCTCTTAATGTAAGTCAACTGAACCAGACTTTTTTCCAAGTCATTTTGGGTGATTTGTTTTAGTTCATTTATCATAAAATGTACATACAATGTAAAGGGCAACAGGTATATTCAAATGATGTCAAAAAATGAAAAACATCAAAAATGGAGATACAAGGTTTTCTTCCAACAACAGTGATTGAGATTTTATATATACATACATATATATTGTATGTATGTACAAACACACTTAACACATATATAGATACATACACACAGTCAACTAATCACAATTATAAGGTTACGACTGAAAGCTTTATCAGTTTTTATAGGACCCTATAGATGATGCAGAGATGCACAGAGGCCTTAATTGTTAAACTATGTTGATTCGAATTTCCCCGTTCCACCTTAAATAGCAGCTACAGTAGTTAGTAACTTTCCAGCGCCTCAGCCTCTTGTTCGAATCTGCCCGTTTCACCTTAAATAGTGCAGAAGTCACATTCCGGCGCATTGTTTTACCATTTAAGGTGGAGCGGGAAATTTGGAACGAGAAGCTGAGCCCCCAGAATGTAACGGCTTGCCACCATTTAAGGTGGAACGGGAGAATTCGAGCGAGAAGCTGGCAAACGGAAAGCCGACTTGAGCCTCGACTAGATTACTTCCACAAATGATCACGATTAGTCCAGTCAAGCGTGCGGTCACCAGCTGCAGTGACCGTCTGTCCACCGCTGTTTGTCCGATCCACTCGCCTACAGTTCACAGCGCCAGAGAACTGTGTATTCGCTGTAACACGGCTCGTATTCGGCTTTAGCTCGTTAGCCTCCCCCGCTAACTCAGAGACCCGCGGCCGCGGTCAACGCGCAAAACAAACCCAAATATCGGACATTAAAAACTTGAATCCGCGTAAAACCGCCGCAGTTTGGTGTTCTAATATGTTACTCTTAAACTACGCCGACGGTTCAACCAGCAGAACAACATATATTATTTAAATCGAAGGAGAAACGATCAGAGCAAACTCACCGACTCGCCTCAGATCCAACTTTCCCGCGCTCCGCGTCATCGGCCACATGACAACGGCGACGACGTCAGCTGAGGCGCCACGTCATGCTTTCCCCACCAATCAGTGATTTCATCTCTCTCGATTTTTGTGTACACTCCTAAAAATGGTTCTTCAAGGGTTCTTTAGTGAAGGAAACCATGGGTTCTGTATAGAACCCTTTTGCATTAACTGGTGCTTTTCATGGTGAAATGGTTCTTCAGACTGATGGAGAATGTGTTGTGTGTGGTTCTATATAAAACCCTTTTAAAAATGGTTCTATGTAGCACCAAAAAAGGGTTCTTTTACTGTATACAAGCTTGACTTCATGACAATAGCAGAACTCTTTTTGGTGTGCTATATTGAACCATATTAAAATAGGTTCTATGTAGAACCGTTTCATGCTTAAATGGTTTGCTGCATGGTAAAATGGTTCTCCAGATTGAGGAAGAATGTGATGTATATGGTTCTATATAGCACCAAAAAGGGTTCTTCTATCGTTACAAACTTAACATCATAACAATAGAAGAACTCCTTTTGGTGCTATTTAGAACCATTTCCAAAAAGCCTTTTTGTGTGTGTGTGTGTGTGTATATATATATATATATAGAGAGAGAGAGAGAGAGAGAGACAGAGAGAGACAGAGACAGAGTTGAAAGTGATGCAATTATGTGATTGTACACCAGAACCACTATAAAGGTTTTATTTTATTTAATATTTATACTTGAGATAAAAAAATGGTTACACCACACCAAAAACTATTGAAAACCCTTTTAATTTGACTTAAAAGGGCAATTCCACTGCTTTTTAATAGCCACAGTCCATTAAATTTCTGCATAATTCAGAGGTTTGATGTGAAATGGTGCATTGTAGAGGGGGACGACATGGCAAAAATGTTATGAAATATTACAAAAATCTTTCACGATAAACAATACGTCACAAAGTAGTGCCTCAATTAAAAAATACTATCAAAATCTATGAATACAGTGATTTTAATTCACGCTGCGCTGCACTAAACCCAGTTAAACAGGACTAATGATGCTCTCTGTAGTCAAACATGGGTAGTTGGGAACTGTTTTCTGACAGTGTCCACGATATACCCAGAAAAGCATATTGCAACATAATGTGTAATGTGTAATGTGTAAACTTACCGAGTCAGAACTGTTCACAGTGGTGGTGATAGGAACCAGACGTCCATCTCTAAAAGCTCCCTCACAGAAAGTTCCTACATGAAATGGTTATGAATTCACTGCCTGATGACTGAGACGCTGTTTTATGATAGTTTTGATCTTAAAAACTTTTCTGTCCAGAAAAAAAAATTCTGGACAGTGAACTTTGGGTGGGCCAAATAAAGACCAATATTGTTACATCGCCCACCCAAAGTTCACTGTCCAGAAAATTACTGGCAAATATACCCAAACAAAAAACTTCTGAGTTTTTAAGATCAAAACTATCATAAAACAGCGTCTCAGTCATCAGACAGTGAATTCATAACCATTTCATGTAGTAACTTTCTGTGAGGGAGCTTTTAGAGGTGGACGTCTGGTTCCTATCACCACCACTGTGAGCAGTTCTGACTCGGTAAGTTTCTCTAGAACAGAACGTTTCACACCAAACCACTCCGAACGGCTCTGTTTCCATCTGAACCACTTAATTATGCAGAAATTTTGAAGCCTCGGTGAAATTTCCCTTTGACAGACTATTTAATATCGACATAAATACATTTCAGCATAACAATATAATTTCATAATAATGTTTTTCTGCTGAACATTAACACCACAGTACCCAACAGCTGAATTACACTCTCAAAAAAGATGGTTCTTCAAGGATTCTTTAGTGAAGACAATGGTTCTGTTTAGAACCACGAGTTATAAATAGAATCATCTGCATGATTAAATGGTTCTTTGTATCATCACATGGTTCTTCAGATTGATGGAGATTGTGTAGTATACAGTTCTATATAGAACCTTTTTGAAAATGATTCTATATAGCACAAAAAAGGGTTCTGCTATTATGATGTCAGGCTTGTAGAATTACCTATTGTTACATGTTTGACATCGTAACCACAACAGAACCCTTTCTGGTGCTACACAGAACCCATTCTTCATCAATCTGAAGAACCATTTCCCCATGCAAAGACTCATTTAAGCACGCAAATTTTTTTTCCAGTGTTTATGGGTCTATATAGAACCATTTTCTTTATTAAAGAACCCTTGAAGAACCACACTGTTAAGAGTGGATGAGTAAATTCACCAGCAAAACAGACAGAAATAAGCACTTACCCAGTAGTCAAACCCAAAACTTGAGAATTTTGTCACAGATTTAGTCTAGAATTGGTTAAAAGATTAAAACACTGTCCATCCAGTCATGCGGTTCTAGTTCTGCAGTAACCGATAATAAAACAGAACCAAAGTCAGTCTGTACAGCTTAGATTATTTTGGGGGTTTCTAATTTAGTTTCCCACAACCTCTCCAAAACATTCTCTCCTCAGAACATGTGAATTTGAATTTGTCTACTGCCAAGGAAACTCCTATCACAGTCACATGCAAAAGTTTGTGCACCCCTGATCCAATGTCATGATGTTATTGATTTTCTGTTAATAAGTTACACATCCTCTACAGAGACACACTTCTGCACATTTTAATACACAATCACTATTTATTTACTGCATTTAACAGATTGGGGGAAAAAATAAAACATAAAATGTGGTCGGTGCAAAAGTGATGGCACACTTTATAATTTATGTTTTATTTTTTATTAAGTTTGCAGAGAATGTGTCCACAAAAACAAGCCACTCGACCAGGGGTGCCCACACTTTTACGCATGTTACGCATTAATGTCAAAACACATCAGCAGAAATAAATACATCTAAATGAAATCAGTCACATATATTACAGTATGTTATAGTGAAAAACTGAAAAATGCTGCACAGTAAACAGAGAGCAGGAGGCTCTAAATGCTAAAATGAACTTTTTCTTTTTTCTTCTTCATTTATTGAACAGGTTGGATTTGTGTATTTGTACAGGTTTAGGTTGAGGATTAGGATAAGGGGGTGTTTGATTTGTGCTGTTATAATGTCAATAGCCTTAAACCAATGGACGACCTAAACAGAGAAAAAAATTGCTGCAATCAGACTGTATCCCAATTGGAGCTGCCTTATTTGAGTGTGCTGATGTCCGGAATCGAGACTGATTTCATGGAAATGTAAAGGAAGCACAGTAATAAATCTGTGAATTTGGTGTAGATATTTTTCCTAATTGTCTTCGACTCGTTTACAGTTTCTATACCAGCAAATTCAGGGTTCATAACTATCTTATATTACTGCTATTCATAGGCACATTCAGTAGAATTATAAATGAAAAGTCTCACTCAGCCCGTAAAGCTTCTGAAGATCTTACTGGCCTGCACACTCGCACAGGCCTTCTAGCTTACATCATATTTCAGTTGTCCTCACACAGAGAATATAGTCCTGGTGGCATCACTTCACAATGGCTGCTCCTCTTTTATCCAGTCATCTGTACTTTAAAGCGGTTTCGGCCTCTCGTACGGGTTCTCCACGCTGGTGGCCTCCGTGGCAGTGCTGGTCTTCTCTGAGGTCATCTGGTCCCCCACAAACTTGCTAGTCTTGTAATAATAAATGAACAGGAAGAATCCTGAGGAGAGACACAAACAGATCCACACTGAATCGGCCCATTGGGTTTTGTTGGGCTTTGTTGTGACCTGCAAGTAATGTCCACTTAGTATTTCCCACCATGGGAACTGATGCCCATGATGACCATTTTTCTTGTATTTTAGTTTTTCCCGTGATGACCACTTATGACATTTATGTATCAAATATAATCATAATTTTTCTAAAATAGTGATTTTCAACCTCTCTTTATCCCTTAGAGTTAAACAGGCTGTTTTTGTTACTGGGCCTTTAAGACTGATCTGTAAATAAGCCCCTTTCTGATTGGCTGCCCTGTATTGAGGCTCATTCAGAAAGTAGGCAGGGCTGAAACACTCCTTATAACTTCAGCGTGAATGGGCGGGGCTAACCTGCCATAGGCTGAATAGACAGACATAGTGACATCACTAAAACAACAAATTCACAAAGGTTTTTGCAGCTCAACTTCTATGGACTGTGTTCGGACTGTGGAGTGAACGGTATGTTGATGTTTACAGTGATTTTGTCATTATTAAAGGGACGAAGCAGAGTAAAACCATCTTACCGGTCATAATATTACCATAACACACAGCCTTAGGTGGCTCATTACTTTCATAATAGGGTGGACACCATAAGATATAATAAAATCCACAATAATTAATGTAAGTTATAATTAATAATAATTCTTCCCCCAAGAAAGTTGTTTTTCTGTTGTTTTACTTGTTCAGGAGTTAATATGGTTGTATAAATCTATCATATGTATTTATATTTCATATACGCATGGACGCTCTCGTGCACATACACAACACACATTCATATTCAAATGTTTTTGTTTAATGTGTTATGTCGATGTTAATATTTAAGTTATTTGAGGTTTGTTTTATGTCATTATTAGGTTGTATATTATTTTGCATTTTTCATTATGTTGTGTAATTTTATAGTTATTTAGGTGGAGGCTACTTTAGCATAAGTTATGGTCGCCTGTCCTTGTCCTGCCCCAGAAGGACAAGAACGTTCAGTAGCCCAAGTCAATAATGAACATATCAAAATATCAACATATCAAAAAAGTATTAATTGTAAAAACCTTGGCTTTACATGTAGTTTTTGCTGAACAAGTTACCACCGCGACGACGATGCTAATTTCCATTAGCGCCTCCATACGATTTCCAGTCTTTTATTAGCATCAAGCTAACGTCCCTTTTCTCCACGCTGGGGCTGAATCTCAAATGGCTTCGTGCTCCCTACGTAGCTAGCGCACTACGCAGGAATTAAAGCACTGTCTCCTCCTCCCAAACAGGGCATAATATATCTAACAAACAGTCATTTGGGAATCAGCCGCGTCCATCCTGGACAACCTGTGCACTGTTTGAGTGAAGAAGCCAGAAATTCATAAACTAACACAGCGCCCTACATAGGGAGGAGGGAGCGAACTTTATTTGAGACTCAGCCTGCCTTTAGTCGCTAGTAACGGCAGATCCGACTAAAACACGACACGTGAAACGTTATATTGCAGTTTTTCAGTGAGATTATGTATGAAGCATGTTAGACAGCTGATCAGCCCAGTTCAGGTTGAGAAAATAAGTTTTCAACCCATCAATTTAAAACAGAATTGGCTGTTTTTGGTCCCAGTAAACAGCTTTACGGTCCACTTGTTGTGAAGCATTCATTGCGCATATTTTGCCTTCGAACGCGGCTCAGCCAATCAGCTTTCAGAACCAGAACCGTGCGTTATTTAAAATCTCCAGTTTAACCGTCACCTCGCAGTCTGAGCTGAGGGCAGCAGGAACGGCGTCGTCAACGACACAGACGGTAACATTACTGAACTAGTTTTACTGCAAATATGTTGTTAAAAAGGTGAACTACAGACATTAAAGGCATTACTAATGTAAATATGCAGCTACAGTATCGATTAACCTTTAAATTATCAGCACAGCGTAGTGTATTTACACTAGCGATTAAATTAGCCAGTAAGCTAACGTTACCTTTTGAGTTTGTATTTCATTCTTATAGTGACGTCTTGATGTTAATTTGATGGTAACTAACTTAATCTGTGTGAGAATGTGCTGCAGTTGTCATAAATATTAATATTTTATCAATAATCTTGACATGAATTGACTTCAGATGAGTGTTAACTAGGCAGATAGAAAACGTTGGCTAACGTCAGTCACAGGCACTCACGAATGAAGACACTGAAAATAAAGATTAGGCTATTGAGTCATATTGATTCATATATCTTAGAATATATTGTATCTTAAGGTACTAAATAACTAATATAATGTATTTGTGTTATTTATCTTTTCGTATTACGGAGATAATTCATAATTAACAGGGTACATGGCCTCTATAAGCTCAATATGTGAATTGAAGAAATATATACGGAGCATGGTCTGTTTCCTTTCACAGACTGAGAGGGTGTCTACAGTGCTGTGTTGCAGGATCTGCTCCAGCCTTTTTTGGGGACCCTAAGCAGGATGGTTTTTGGGCCCCCCTTTCTTCCTACTGTGAAATTCATGGCTACCTCATAACAGTGAGTGTGTTTACATGCATTTAGTAATCTGATAACTGCAGAAAATCAGATTGTGTCAGTAACTGGTTCAGTGTGTTGACAACAATCTGATAACTGCAGGAAATCAGATTGTGTCAGTAACTGGTTCAGTGTGTTCGCACTTAATAATCCGATAACTGCAGAAAATCAGATTGTGTCAGTAACTAATTCAGTGTGTTCACACTTAATAATCCGATAACTGAAGAAAATCAGATTGTGTCAGTAACTGGTTCAGTGTGTTCGCACTTAATAATCCGATAACTGCAGAAAATCAGATTGTGTCAGTAACTGGTTCAGTGTGTTCGCACTTAATAATCCGATAACTGAAGAAAATCAGATTGTGTCAGTAACTGGTTCGGTGTGTTTACACTTAATAATCCGATAACTGCAGAAAATCAGATTGTGTCAGTAACTGGTTCAGTGTGTTCACACTTAATAATCCGATAACTGCAGAAAATCAGATTGTGTCAGTAACTGGTTCAGTGTGTTCACACTTAATAATCAGATAACTGCAGAAAATCAGATTGTGTCAGTAACTAATTCAGTGTGTTCACACTTAATAATCAGATAACTGCAGAAAATCAGATTGTGTCAGTAACTGGTTCAGTGTGTTGACAACAATCTGATAACTGCAGGAAATCAGATTGTGTCAGTAACTGGTTCAGTGTGTTGACAATAATCTGATAACTGCAGGAAATCAGATTGTGTCAGTAACTGGTTCAGTATGTTCACACTTAATAATCTGATAACTGCAGGAAATCAGATTGTGTCAGTAACTGGTTCAGTGTGTTCACACCTAATAATCCGATAACTGCAGGAAATCAGATTGTGTCAGTAACTGGTTCAGTGTGTTCACACTTAATAATCTGATAACTGCAGAAAATCAGATTGTGTCAGTAACTGGTTCGGTGTGTTTACACTTAATAATCTGATAACTGCAGAAAATCAGATTATGTCAGTAACTGGTTCAGTGTGTTTACACTAAATAATCCGATAACTGCAGGAAATCAGATTGTGTCAGTAACTGGTTCAGTGTGTTCACACTTAATAATCCGATAACTGAAGAAAATCAGATTGTGTCAGTAACTGGTTCGGTGTGTTTACACTTAACAATCAGATAACTGCAGAAAATCAGATTGTGTCAGTAACTGGTTCAGTGTGTTGACACTAATCCGATAACTGCAGGAAATCAGATTGTGTCAGTAACTAATTCAGTGTGTTGACACTAATCCGATAACTGCAGGAAATCAGATTGTGTCAGTAACTGGTTCAGTATGTTCACACCTAATAATCCGATAACTGCAGGAAATCAGATTGTGTCAGTAACTAATTCAGTGTGTTTTCATTCTCTTGGGTAATAAGATAATGGGGAAACTCAGAGTCTACATGAGTAATCGGATTTCTGCTTTAAACCGGCCAATAAACTCACAGAACGAGACGAGATGTAAACGACAAACTGTCTAAACTGAATACATTTATAACTGGTAAATTGTATATTGTGGCTAACTGTGGCTAATTTCTGCTGCGGATTGGATGCTTGTTTGGGGTTCTAGCAAATTACAGTTTGACTTACAGATAACCTTCTCAGCATTCGGGATCCAGGGATCTGTCTCGTGACGCAGTATTTCTCGCTTACCCAGCCAACTTTAAGCTTAGTTTGATCGAACCCTCGTGGCAGTGGCAAGAGCGCTGCTTTTTTACAGTTATAAACAGATAAACAGAGAAAGTTGTTAACCGCCGTTGTAAAACGAGTTAACTGCGTCTGTGTTTGAACAGTACTGGCGGCTGTAGCACGCTAAGCAGCTGTTCATGTCGCTTATGATGTAGAACCGGCGCTGCTGTGTTGTATTACTTTATGTTTATACTGTCTTATTTCAGAACTAAGAACAGCATTGATTCTGGAAGAACTAACTCTTCCTCTTTCTTCTCTGACCCACCTTGGAAGGAGTTGAGGATGGTGAAGATGTAGTAGGACGGGAGGCGCAGGGCTCCGTAGGCGAAGAAGGCGAAGCCCCAGGTGAGTCCGAGAGTGCAGCACAGGCCCATTACAGTCAGGGCGTCAGAGGTGCCCGTCCCTTTGTGCTTACCAGAGCCTGCGAGTCGTTCATGGCGATTCGAGGTGGCGCCTTTGAGGAGGAAGATCCATCGCAGCATGACGACAAAGGTAGTGAAGGTGAAGGTGAAGATTATGGAGTAGTAGCCGATGTTCACCACGTAATGGACAGCAGAGTCTGTGATCCAGCACCTTCAGAACACAAGCAGTAGAGAATGCTGTGTAAATTCAGGAGAGCAGTGAATCAACCTGTCTTAAAGGGGAATTACACCGATTTTTCAACATTTTGCAAAATTAAATGGTTGAGATGTAAACAGAGTGGTTCAGAGTGGTTTGGTGTGAAACGCTCTGTTCTAGAGAAACTTACTGAGAGAGTAACAGCTGCACCACTTAAGGTGGAGTGGAAGATAAGAGTGTTTTTCGCTTTTTGTATGGTTTTGGTCTGAAATGAGATGCTAAAGCTCTAAAGTGAGGAGTGAAAATTAAAATTAAAGGCTAAAGCAGCTCAGAAGTCAAACCAACACAAAAGAATGAAATTGGAACTAAATGTTTATGACTTAAAATGGAGCTTTACTCATTAATAAACTTGACTAGATGTAAATAAAAGTTATTTAAAAAAATAACAAACCCATCAAAAAACTGTGCTCGTGTAAAGTAAGTAAATGTATTTGTATGTAACGGAAGGTTGAGTGCTAAGCTAAAGGAGCTGTAGGTGAGGGATGAGGGAGCGAAGGACTCACATTTTCACATCCTTTCCGTCGTCAGCATGAATGACTAGTTGGTTGTATTTTTGCAAACAGAAGACGACGGTGACAACAACCGCAGGAGGAGCTGAAAAGAGAAAATAATCTTTTACATTATCAGATCAAATCAAACCCAGTTCACATTTGACTTTAAAAGGCCCATAGCATGACACCATGTTTGTGAATGAGATGTGGGACAGTGAAGAACCTTTTAAAGGTACAGAGAACCCTTACATAATGTAAAAGTGCTTTACCAAGTTAAAGGTTCTTCCTAGGATCTTTACATTGTGTGGAGATTATTTTAGCTTCCCGCTCTCGCATCTCATTTACAAAAATCGTTCTTTAAAGAACCACCCGTTTATCTGTTCTTTAAATAAAGTTTTCTCTATGGGTATACGAGAAACCCGTTGTGTAGTATGCTTTCTCCCCAGTGTAGAAACTAAACTGTAAAAACAGTCCGTTTTGAATCCAATGTTTTTGTGATGTCACAAACACCAGTGTAATGACATTGACATCTACCTATTTAGCCTACAGCAGTTTAACCCAGCCCACTCATGCTGAAGTCATTAAGAGTGTGTCTTCCTGGACTGCTTTAGAATGAGGCCACAGCCAATCAGAACAGAGCTCATTTACATACATAAATCTTAAAGGCACAGCAACAAAAACAGCCGGTTTAATTTTAAGGGATAAAGAGAGCTCAGAAAATGTTTTTTAAAAATGGATTTTGGTGCATAAAATCAGACATATGTTATACGTGGAGCACAGGGGAAAAACAAACCCCTAGAAGAATGTCGGCCCCGGGCCGTTTCTCAGCGACTCTGTCTGAACTCACCCCAGCCGGCGATGCAGATCTTGGTGAGGTAGTGTTTGATAGGTGTGGAGTTTCTGCCCAGCTGCAGACAGAGGTGGAGAGCCTCCAGACCGAACCACGTGAAGCTGGTCAGCAGGCAGTAGTGCATGAAGCCCGCCATCAGCTTACAGCCTATTAGGTTCCCCGTGTTCGCCACGTACTCGTTGGTCAGGAAGGTCAGATTCAGCAGGACCAGCGCCACAAACAGGTTTATGAGGATGTGCACTGAATCGCTCTGTCTCGATCTCCTGTGGAGAAACGGTGGAGAAATACACTACAAAAATGGTACTGCATGGGCTCAGAAACACTTCTGAAAACCACTGTCTATGAAAACAGTTCATCACTGCATCCACAAATGCAAGTTAAAACTCTAAAACGCAAAGAAGAAACTGTACATAAACAGGATCCAGAAACGCTGCCACCTTCTCTGGGCTGGAGCTCATTTAAAATTGACTGAAGGGAAGTGGAAAAGTGTCCTGTGGTCCGACGAATCAACATTTGAAATTCCTTTTGGAAATCATGGACACTGTGTCCTCCAAGCTAAAGACCACTCAGCTTGTTATCAGTGCACAGTTCAAAAGCCAGAATTCATGATGGTATAGGGGGCATTAGTGCACATGGTATGGGTGACCGGCACATCTGTGAAGGCACCATTAATGCTGAATGATATATACATGTTTTAGCAACATATGCTGCCGTCCAGATGACGTCTTTTTCAGGGAAGGCCTTGCTTATTTCAGCAAGACAATAACAAACCACATTCTGCATGTATTACAGCAGCATTGCTCTGTATTAAAAGAGTCCGGGTGCTAAACTGACCTGGCTGCAGTCCAGACCTGTCACCACTGAAAACATTTGGCACATTATGAAATGAAAAATAAGACAAAGGAGACCCTGAACTGATGAGCAGCTGAAATCCTACATCAAACAAGAATGAGAAAACATTTCACTTTCAAAACTACAGCAGTGTCTCCTCAGTTCCCAAACGCTTACAGAGTGTTGTTAAAAGAAGAGGTGATGAAACACAGTGGTAAACATGCCACCGTCCCAACTTTTTTGGAACGTGTTGTTGGCATCAAATTGAAAATGGACATATATTTTTCAAATAAAGATAATTTTTCATTTTATCAACATTTGATATGTTGTCTTTGTAGTATTTTCCTTTAAAAATATGGTTTACATGTTTTGCACATCATTGCATCCTATTTTTATTTACATTTTGCTCAGTGTCCCAACTTTTTTGGAAATGGGGTTGAACTTTTCATTGATGGACACTTTTTTTCCTGTAATTTCTGAATAATTTGTCTACTAGTAAAAATTAAAATTGCAGTCTGTACAGCTGACAGATCTGATTTTATCTCATGGAGGACCTAAAACTTTGTTGATCACTTGAGCCAGTTGTATTAAAGCGGTGAACACAGCGCTCTAAAGAAAACTCAGACATTTTTTACACTGTACCTTAACAGGAAGTGCATGAAGAGGGCCACGCCCAGGAAGAAGATGGACAGTCCGCAGCCGATGGAGGTGATGTAGGTGAGGTTGCTTAGGTCTGTGCTGGATATGGTTTCAGTTGGGTCGGGCTGTGGAAACACCACATACGTTTTAGCACACTAAGTTTCATATAGATGGTATCTGCAGAAGCATCAACACTCTTATAAGCCTTACATTGAACTGAATGGGTTTGAGGCCTTAAAGGGGAATTCCACCCATTTTTCAAAGTTTCTGCATAGTTAAATCATCATGATGTAAACAAAGCCATTCAGAGTGGTTTGGTGTGAAAAGCTCTGTTCTAGAGAAACTTACAGAGTCAGAATTGTTCACAGTGGTGATGATAGGAACCAGACGTCTCGAGAGATTAATGCTGTTAAAAGCTACTTCACAAGAATGTTATTACACAAAAAATGAATACACTTCCTGATCTCTGAGTCCCCAAGGAAAATGTATTATTTCAGATTTTTCACTATTTTCCATCATCAACATTCCATATAAACTCAGAAGACTCGTGTAGGTTCACTGGTGGTTCTGGATAGTAAATAAAATGTCTATATTTGTGTTGTAGTCATGGCGACCCCTGGTTCCCATCACCACCACCGTAAAGAAATCTGAGTCTCTACCAACAATAAGACACTAAACTCCTCAGAGTGACTTTGTTTGCCTCTCAATGACTGAATTATGTAGAAATTGTTAAAATCTGGAATTCCCCTTGAAAGGAGCTATAATGAACACTATCACACTAAAATCTGTAGAGCTGAAACTTAAGAAAATTAAGAAAAGACGTTTCACTTTAATAACCAATTAGAAAACAATCTATGTTTGTATTGCTGGTTGCGTTATTACTATGATTATTAGGGGTCTGAGCACTAAAAATCATCCTGATAATTTAAGGATAGACTGTAAATATGTGACGATCCATATCAAACAGTCTCTGGTAGTTTGAGATCTCTGCCTTTAGCTGTTTAGGACAGGAGATTTTCCTACTTGTTTTTAATTGTACAATAATTTATTCTCAAAAACACAGTTAGATGTTCATGTTAAATTAAGTGCAAATATTAAAAAAATAAAAATACTCAATTTAATGCTTAATATTTTTGAAAATAAAAATATTGTATCGGTATCAGCTGATACTCGGAGGAGGTACTTTGCCGTCTGTATTGATTACTGATAGCGGTTATCAAAAGAGAATCTCACCGCCATCAGCACGGCGAAGAAGGTCAAGTGTACACATTCACAGGTTACAGTGTCACCAGTTTCAGTGGTGCTGCATCCATCAGTGATCCAGTTTGGCAGGGACCCTGGGGCAGCAGAGTAAGGGGTCAGTTTTTACTGTAAGCCTACATTCAATTTGAGAACAAAGTTTTTTTTTGCAGAAACAAATCAGAATTGAGAATTTTGGGGCTGGATTTAATAAAAAAGGGTTCAGTCAAACCCAAAAATGACTAGTCTTAATACAAAAACTGAGAAGTTCTTAAGAATGGGCTTCAGTTCTTAGAAATATGTCAGGGAATGATGTTCTGAAATATTATGGAAGTCTTAACAATTTCTTTCTGTAGACTGTAAGTGACTTGTAGCATATTGATATCACATTCCCAAAAAAACAAACCAAAGGTGATTCAGTATCAGAGGCAGAGACACTCAGTGGCGAGTAGAATAGTAACTGTTAAGCGATGTGAGTAACATAGCGAAGTTGAGCTGATCTCAAATTTAGGCTGCTGAACAGTGACGCAGGGCTGCAACGACCAACTGTGATGGTGTTTTCACACCATGTAGAATATGTTTGAGCCTTGTATAATGATAGCATAGACGCATTGTAAACCAAGCTGTGGGCTAACTGGTTTGTTCAATGCATAGATAATGAAATGCAGAATATTATAGCTGTTGGAACAAAAACTTTAAATCTGTCCAAAATGGTAACGTGGTTACACGGTGTAAAGGCCGGCTAGTTGTTTTAATTATGTTTGCAGCAGGACGATAGCAAACCAGATGTTCCATTGTTTTTTAATGGGACTCTGTCTGAAACTCTGCCAGCACTAAGCGAAACATTCCTCAGGAGTTCAGTTGTCATCTTTCACCATCAACTACAGCAGTGAAATAAACTGGATGTCATTTTTTTGGAATGTATGGATGTAAAAAGTCTTGTTGTTGAGTTCCAGAGGAACCCAATATTACACAACTCAAACTGAAAGAATACAGAAATCAACCGTCTATACTGCCAGAGCTCCTCGCTGATAATCATCTATTTTTGCCGGCACCGCAGTGACTTTACTAATGTTTTCATGGCTTCATGCCGCCGTCGGTCACTTAGCACTGAGGTGCGTAACGACCATTTTTTCCAACACAAATGTGAATGCAGCATACAGCATATACACCGATCAGGCATAACATTATGACCACCTCCTTGTTTCTGCGCTCATTGTCCATTTTATCAGCTCCACTTACTATATAGGTGCACTTTGTAGTTCTACAGTTACAGACTGTAGTCCATCTGTTTCTCTGCATACTTTGTTACCCTGTTCTTCAGTGGTCAGAACCCCCATGGACCCTCACGGAGCAGGTACTATTTGGGTGGTGGATCATTCTCAGCACTGCAGTAACACTGACGTGGTGGTGGTGTGTTAGAGTGTGTTGTGCTGGTCTGAGTGGATCAGACACAGCAGTGCTGCTGGAGTTTTTAAACACCTCAGTGTCACTGCTGGACTGAGAATAGTCCACCAACCAAAAATATCCAGCCAACAGCGTCCTGTGGGCAGCGTCCTGTGACCACTGATGAAGGACTAGAGGATGACCAACACAAACTGTGCAGCAGCAGATGAGCTATCGTCTCTGACTTTACATCTACAAGGTGGACCGACAAGGTAGGAGCGTCTAATTGGGTGGACAGTGAGTGGACACAGTGTTTAAAAACTCCAGCAGCACTGCTGTGTCTGATCCTCAGACCAGCACAACACACACTAACACACCACCACCACGTCAGTGTTACAGCAGTGCTGAGAATGATCCACCACCCAAATAGTACCTGCTCTGTGAGGGTCCATGGGGGTCTTGACAACTGAAGAACAGGGTAAAAGGGGGCTAAGAACTGTAACTGTAGAACTACAAAGTGCACCTATATAGTAAGTGGAGCTGATAAAATGGACAATGAGCGTAGAAACAAGGAGGTGCTCATGCCTGATTGGTGTAAGTGTGAAGCTATCGTAAGGTTAAGAAAATATTTAAGGTTTTTTTTTTTTTGCATGAATGCCATTTGTTCTTAGAATTGTTTTTAATAGATAAGTTAAGAAAAGTGTTAAGGCACTTTTAATAAGATATGTCTTAAAATATTTATGGATTCTAGAAAACAGAAAAAAAGAACAATAATTAATATACAACATTTAAAATATAACAACCATTTCCATCCCAAGAGTGACAGTGAGGAGTGACATCTTTCTGCTGAGAAAAATTAAAGAAAAAACAGGTTAGATAATGTTGTGTAATGTTGTCTGTTTATAGTGATCTACAGTAAAAGTGTTTGAATTGAGGCAAGTGATATAAAAGTATAAAAAAGTCTCAAAAGTTGTTTTTTTTAAATAAACCAAATAATTACTGCACTGCCCTCTTCTGTCATGTATGAAAAATGTTTTGTGTTATATCAAACCTTCCTTATGCTAGCCTAAGGATATTATTAGAGACTGGGGGATGAATAGTCTCTCGTTAAAACAGTCCATGTATCGTAAAGGCTTGTGTTTTGATTTGGGAATGTACTGTGAGCGAGATTTGCAATCTTGCAAATTACTATACTGTAAAAAAGATTTGTTAATTAAAGAAGTACCCAGACTGGCTTAAAATACTCAGTTAACTGAACTTCAAACAGTAAGTTAACTTTACAACAATAGGTGTGAGATAGTGAGTCTCATTATTTGTTTTTGTTTTTGTTTTGATCGATCCCTGGCTCGAAACTGAGTGAAGACCCGCTCTTACATTCTTGCAGTGGTATTGGCATGCTCAATTTTCTGAAAACTGTGTTAGCACAGAAATTGAATCTGGTATGAAACACAGCCTGTCTACATATATGGGCAAAAGTATGTGGACCCCTGACCATCACACCTAGATAAGCTTGTTGGATGTCCCATTCCAAAACCATGGGCTTTAATATGGAGTTGGTCCCCCTTTGCAGCTGTAACAGCTTCCACTCTTCTGGGAAGATTTTGGAGAGTGTCTGGAGAGTGCCCATAACACACATTTAAACACATGAGGCCTACACATATGTATACACACACACACACACACACACACACATACACACATATATATATATATCAATTAGCAGGCTTTAGAACATCTGTTTCAGCCAGGTAGCATGTTAAGGGCTGATATGGCTGAAGGTGATGACTGTTGTGATGGCCCTTCTTCAAATATCCGTATTGTTCCGATTTGACAGGTTGTGTGTGGAAAGTCCTATGAACTTTGAGGCGATATGTGTAATGCGGAACAGTTTGTTAATATTTGACACTTAACATTGTGAAGAAACAGGTTGAACAGTACAGCATAATAGCCTCAATTATGCTATTATAGAGGAACAAGAGCAATGAAGGTGCTACATGAAGTCAAAAGCTGATTTTATTGTCCAGATTGAGTCCAATGTACTTAAAACAGTCTACCATCTCCACGTCTTCCCCCTTGATTGTGATTGGGCTATGAACAGTGCAGTGGGAGTTGATCGATTATCATCTTTGTCTTTGAGATGTTCAACTGCAGATGGTTGTCTGTGCACCATTGTGTTAGATGGGAGCTAACAGCTGGAAGAATAAAGGTTCAGCACCAGTTTTCCAGGCATGTCATAATTACTGAAGCTAGTACAATTGGCCAGTAACGATTTAGTTCAGAGACATGTGTTTTTTTGGGCACAGGAATGATAGTAGATGTTTTCCAGATGTTTGGTACACAATGACAACCTATAATCTGTTAACTTGTTATTTTTGAAGTTCAGTGAACTCAGCTTTTTAAGGCAGTTACTTACTCTCAAGTTAAAACACCATTTTTTACACCGTGTTGTTCCCTCGGGTTTATTATTAGAGTGGAGTTTGAATTACCTTTTTCACACTCCTGAAGATGAGGTTAATTGTGTTAATCAGGTTGACGATTTCTGTTCCCATATCAATAGAATAGACTTCATTATTCAGAACTGTGCTGTTTTTCACATCCTTACAGACAAAAACAGAGAGAGAGAGAGGGAGAGAGAGACAGAGAGGAGAGAGAGAGAGAGAGAGAGAGAGAGAGGGGAGAGAGAGAGAGAGGGAGAGAGAGAGAGTTGTATTTCATAATTAGACCACAAAAGAAACTCTTGAACTTCACACTACACTATCTATCATACCTTACTATCCCTCATCATTTAACAATCCTAGTAAAACACTGGGTGGTGATCCTCTGTACCTTTGTGAAGTTGGGGAATCTGAACACAGATGTGAACAGTGTGATGTTGTCTATGTTGGCTGCTTTTTCGAAAGCCTCCTTCGGTATCGAGATCACCGTGGGATACTTTTCAGTTTGACTCGTATCTTCGATGATCTGCAAATGTGGACAAACTTAAACCGCTGAATCTTTACTGGAGTAAAAAAAAATTGATCACATTGTGGTGAATGAAATGTATGTCAGCGAGCATTTCATCATGACAATTTTTTTACATTTTCAAAACACCCCCTAATATCAGTACATGCGTTTTACATATAAAAACTGTGTATTCTAATTGAGTGTAATGTGTGTATGCAAAAAAATACCATCATTACTTGATTTAAGCAGGTAGCGGATTATTTAAGCTGTCCTGGGAAAAGTTTGTTTTTTAAAGGAACTAAAAATGGCTAGTATGAGGAGGGTTGTGGTTTGAAGGCTTGTGGTTTGACATTTTCCTGGTATGAAAACCCAATCAAAATATATCATGGTTTCATGGTTATCATCAGCATTGGCCCTATAATCACCAACCAGTATGAGATTGCGGGTTCGGTCACTGGTGTTGCTACAGCCATCTGCAGCCGGGAGTCCAAGAGAGCACAGTTGGCCTTGCTCTCTCTGGGTGGGTAGGATGGACCCCCCTCCCCCCATCACTCTAAACCTAGGTTATAGCATGATCATCTAAACCTGGGTTATAGCATGAGCATCTAAACCTGGGTTATAGCATGAGCACCTAAAATACCATTCACCAAACAAAACAGGCTGTAAGATGCTTTACAGACTGGCTGAAACAAAACAAAATTAATATTGATCTGGCAAAAAATGACAAAACTGAGCTAAACTTGATATTGCGGCAGTTTTATGGCTCAGTCTGATTTGGTCAGACTCTGAAGATCAGACTACACGTTTGGCGAATGGTGTTGGGTTCATTTCTGGCTGATTCCAGGTTGTTTAGCTGTTCTTCTGTCACAGCTGCCAACTGAAAAGCTGCTCAGTGGTGATGACAGTTTGGGAATTTAGTGTGAGGAGCTGGAAAACGAACTGCCGGCCTTGCAGCGAGTGGGTGGAGCTCGTTACTCTGACGTAGCAACAAGCTGCTCGTTAAGGAACTATAATTTGGCTGAAGGAACTGCGAACATTAAAACATATTAAACGCCGCGTTCACGGCCCAGTTTATTAATTTATTACTTTATTTATTTAACTGTTGTATAAAAGCAACAGAACACTCGAGGAGTGTGTTATCACCAGTAACATCACGGCTGTGATGATCTACGGCGACCAAATCACAGCCGTGATTTTATTTTGCGATAACACACTCCCTCTGTGTTCTACTGCTTAAGTGGTGCATCCTGATCTGATTTAGTTGCGTGTAAACCTGAACACTTACGTTACAATTAGCCTACGTCTGAACAGCTGACGCAACCGACTTAGGGCAGCAGAAATTCTAGAACTGGCATGCTTAGCATCAACTATCTTTCCGCATTGTAGATCATTTAGGTCGCCTGTTTTGCACAGAGAAAAAAGACTCATCCACTGAGTTGACATTTAGCTTTGTGAAAGCCACATTTACTTACGCTGAGGTTTGTTTCTTCAGAGTAGATGAACGAGACGGCTTCCAACTTAGTCCGATCTTTAGGCTTCACAAAAACACCCTGCGCGTCTCCCACGGTCACAGACGCGGTGGTCTTGTCTCCCATCATTTTCAGAACGCCGGAGGTTATACTCTTGATCGCTTCACTGAATAAATGAGAGAAGGTAGAGGGAGAAGGAAAGTGGGAGAGTGTGATGGAGAAAAGGCCACTGTTGTAAATACAGATAAGTTAATTTTAAGATGAGGTTCATATTCCGTTTTCTTACGACGCTGTTCCTGTGGGGATGGCTGTACTATTCATCTCTAACTGTAGATCTGGTTGTCGCACAGGTGTCCCAATTTTTGAACAAACTGGTGCTGTATCTTTAAAATCAATGATGTCATCATTTGCAGTGCAACCTGCAATGAGAACTTACAACATAAATATATGACAGTGGAATTAACTAGCCTATAAACTAGCTGTCTGTTTTAAGATGGCTTAAACTGTGTTGACTTTACACAATGAAAGTTTCATGTGAGTTGCCTGCAACAATTCTGAAGCAACTTCACAGTTACATGAAGCGACTAAAAACAGTTGTACACAACACATTTTATTACTTTATTAGTTAACAAAATTAACAGTTCATATTTTTGATTTTACTCTATATTTATATTTTATCTGTTTATGTTTATTAAGTTCTTTACTACATATTTCAGTTTTTATCTGTTGTGTATATATTAAGCCTTTGAAAATTAATGCTAAGCCCTTTAAATTCCAGGCGTATTATAGTCGTGCATTGTAAATATCGTTATCTGATTTATATTCTTCTTCTTCTTTTTGTTATTCTAATTTTTCTGCCGGATTTTTGCAGCGTAACTCATCCCGCAGTTTTCGAGAGATCAACATCATTCCAACTCCAGACTGTCTAGTCAGATTGTGTGATTCGGGCTTGTATACAGCTTTTTGATCGGATGCACGGATTTCATGTAGCCATGGAATTTTAATGGATTTTTCCTCTTAGGAATGAATGGGTTGAAAAATTGCATGACAACCTGCTGTACTTCTGCTTGACTGAAGGACAGTGTTTCACATATACTATCTCAGGGCAGGCCCCCAAACACAAATTCAATGTTGCTTTGATCCGCACTCATCCGTTTGTCCTTTTTTTCCATCCCTTGTTTCTCCCATAGACTCCCATTCGTTTTCGCCACCGAACAAATTTTATTACTTCTTTGCCCAAAAGCCACCAAGGTACATGTAGTCACTCAGGGCAGATCCCCAAGCTCTAATCCACAGCCGTACTGACCCGCACTCCGCTGTGTGTCGTTTTTTTTATCCCTTGTTCCTCCCTTAGAGTCCCATTCATTTTCGCCCCAACAAAGGCCTAATCTGTCTTTTTCCCGACAGCCACCAAAGTACATGTACTCAGGGCAGGTCCCCGAGCTCTAAACCACAGCCATACTGACCCGCACTCCTCCGTGTGTCATTATGTCATCCCTTCTTCCTCTCATAGACTCCCATTCATTTTCAACAACACATAGCCACCACTTAGCAACCTCTTATGAACAACTTAAAAAAAACACCTCATGCACCATGGCAACTACCTAGCAGCAATTTAGCAGCCGCATGGGATACCATAGCAACCGCCTAGCAACACCTTAGCAACAGCCTGGCATACCATAACAACCACCTAGCAACACCGTAGCAACCACCTCAGATACCATAGCAACCACCTGTCAACCACCTAGAATACAATACCAAGTGTCTAGCAACACCATAGCAGCCATCTAGCAACGGCTCAGCAATCACCTTGGATACCATAGCAACCACTAAGCAACGTAGCAGTAAGTGGGAACCATTTTAGCCTATTTGATGTATTGCTCTTTCTTTCCTAGAACGATTGCAAGTTACAGGGTGTAAAGAGAGGAGACAGTGAACCTAGCCATGTAGATCACAGTAACAGCTGGTCAACAATGAGTAGATCAAGCAGCATTTCAAAGGGGAATCTCACTGATTTTCTAGATATAAACAAAGCCATTCAGTGAGGTTTGGTGTGAACTTTCTTAAAACTCACTGGTTGTTTTGGATGTTAAATAAAACAGCTATATTTGTGATGCAGACGTCTCAACTCCTGGTTCGTACCATCACCACTGTGATTGAATTCCTCTTCAAACAGCTGTTACCGTTAGCTGGTTAACACAGTTGGTTACAGAAACGTTAGCTCTTGTTTTTTGTAATGGCTCAAGAAGCTGACAAAACCATGTGCTGCATTATTACTGTTTTGATTGTTTCATGAAACTTGTTCTGTGCAGTTAAGACTGTTGCAAGCAAGTTGCACAATCCTTTGCTATTATGCTACTTGAGTGCAGTTTAGTTTCATGTAGGTTTCAAGCAACTAAAATTCTATAGATGTTTCATCATGTGAAGAAAGCCTTAGGGCTGTGAAGGAACAGCCCTGTTCTGTTTCTGTATCTGTTGATTGCTCAAAAATATCCTCACTCTGATCTGAAGTGGAAGCAGGCATGACGTCAACCAAAGGTGGGGGTGGTTTACAGTAGAAGTGTTTAAAAATTTGTTATGTATGTATTAATTCATGTGGTCGTACAAGAGTAAGATAATGAAAGAAAGGCTGCTATGAAGATCAGTAAGGCTGTGTTTAGATGTGGTTGGTGCGGAACTATGGGATTATTTTGGAAATTAATAAAGCTGTGTTTAGGTCTGGTTGGTGTGGAACTATGGGATTAATTTGGTGATTAATATGGCTGTGTTTAGGTCTGGTTGATGTGGAGCTATGGGATTATTTTTGAGATTAATATGGCTGTGTTTAGGTCTGGTTGATGTGGAGCTATGGGATTATTTTTGAGATTAATATGGCTGTGTTTAGGTCTGGTTGATGTGGAGCTATGGGATTATTTTTGAGATTAATATGGCTGTGTTTAGGTCTGGTTGATGTGGAGCTATGGGATTATTTTTGAGATTAATATGGCTGTGTTTAGGTCTGGTTGATGTGGAGCTATGGGATTATTTTGCAGATTAATATAGCTGTGTTTAGGTCTGGTTGATGTAGAACTATGGGATTATTTTGGAGATTAATATGGCTGTGTTTAGGTCTGGTTGATGTAGAACTATGGGATTATTTTTGAGATTAATATGGCTGTGTTTAGGTCTGGTTGATGTGGAGCTATGGGATTATTTTGCAGATTAATAAAGCTGTGTTTAGGTCTGTTTGGTGTGGAACTATGGGATTATTTTGGAGATCAGAAAGGCTGTGTTTAGGTCTGGTTAGCAGGACCTAAATCAAGATAGCAGAGGAAAGGTAACTGACGAGTGACGGATGCACATGCGAGAGTTTCTGTGGTGTGTTCTGTGTTGTGGATCTATAAAGTAAGAGATTTTAAATTGTTTCTCACAGATCAAAACTCAGTGTGACCTGCATAACAGGAAATAAATAAAAACAAACCAAAAAGTCTGTATTTATATGTTTCCCAAGACAGATGGATTCTAGCTAATTGTCAGACAGTCTATAAAACTAATAATTGTCTCTGTCAAGCAGAAACATACATTAAATGTTCATAAATAAAAGTAAATAAAATATGTAAAAACGTCTTACTTTCACAGTTGGTAGTGTATTCAGCGTTGTTGCAAAATGTGGTGGGATCCAGGCAGGTAACATTACAGCCTGAAACAAATACCAAACAGTTATGGGCGGATGTGTGGATGTGCACCCATAACTCAGTTTACAAGTAAATTCAAATCAACATAATAACAATATGCTTTTTATAGGGATCCTTTTGTCCTGAAACAAATGTTACTGTCACACTTCATATATCAGTATATTCACTATTGAAATGTTGATATTACAGTATTTGTTGAGTGTTCCGTACCTCCCGTTTGACAGGTTTTATTAGGTCCCACACATTGTATAAACTTTTCTGCAAAAAAAGCAGAACATCCTCTTATCAGTCTGTGGTTATGATAATATTTCTTTGACTTTTTCTTTCTTTGTATTGTCCTCACCAAAATCAAAAAGGCAGTAAAATAGTTTTTGGTTTACTGTGGAGAATAAAAAAGAACCAACATACAGAATAGCTGACTTATGCTATTAGCAGAGCTGGTGTATGAGGAGCCTGGCCACTTCCTATTTCCCCTGTTGTATCAAAAACAGGACCGCAAAACAGCAGAGGGCTCAATGAATGGGAGTAAATGGCGCCCAACACAATGAATGCTAAGTCTGTTGCATCATTTGCAGGCTCCTGAAATTACTCAGATTTCTGCGTCCTTAAATGTTTTAATACACTGTAAAAATCTATTTGTTGTTTCCACTTTATTTGCAGCAACATGTGGTGCAGTGGTCTAACAGTTCACCCCAGCATCAGGAGATTGTGAGTTTGAATCCCAGCGATCCCACAGCTGTCTATATCTGGAAGCCCAAGCTCAACTATGAATAATTCATAGTAGATACTGTATAATTCATAATATTACTGAATAATTCATAGTAGATACTGAATAATTCATAGTAGTTACTGAATAATTCATAGTAGACACTGAATAATTCATAGTGGATACTGAATAATTCATAGTGGATACTGAATAATTCATAGTAGATACTGAATAATGCATAGTAGTTACTGAATAATTCATAGTAGACACTGAATAATTCATAGTGGATACTGAATAATTCATAGTAGATACTGAATAATGCATAGTAGTTACTGAATAATTCATAGTAGACACTGAATAATTCATAGTAGATACTGAATAACTCATAGTAGTTACTGAATAATTCGTAGATACTGAATAATTCATAGTAGATATTGAATAGTTCATAGTAGATACTGAATAATCCATAGTAGAAACTGAATAATTTATAGTAGAGACTAAATAATTCATATTAATTACTTAATAATTCATAGCAGATAGTGGAAACTGAATTTAAGGATTAATAACTAAATAATAAGGTTAGAGTTTAAGGGGATAAATGAGTGAAAGTGCCAGTAATAATTGGGTATGTCTGCTTAAAACTATTGGGAATGCCAAATTATTCTTACTTCCTATCCTCTGTTGCCAGGTGTTGTTACATTTCCCCTTCACGAAGCAAATTTGTGCCTTGGGTCTGATTTCTTCATCTCTGGTTATTCTAAGATGGTATGTGCTGTTTATCTTTAATAACCACATACCAATGTCTTCATATGTACAGTCTAAAGGGGAGGAAATGACAAATTGGTTAGTTATTGGCTAAAGATTATCAAGATTACAAGACACAATAGAATAAACAATGATTAAAAGTAACATTTAATTATTAAATAAAATTGTATTTGATTGACAGGGCACTGTTTTGAAGAACATGTATATCACTGCGGTCGGATCAAAACCTCGTATCTCCATTTTTGCCATTTTACAGTTTTTGACATAATTTGAAAATACCTGTTGTTCCTTACATTGTTTGTAAATTTCATGATGAATGAACCAAAAAAAATGGCCAAAAGTGGCAGTAAAAAGTCTGGTTCCATTGACTTACATTAAATGTAAAGTATGTTTTTCCCTTCTCCTGTAAAGTTACCATTTTGGAGATACAAGGTTTTGTGCTGACAACAGCGATATTCTAAAACGTAATATAAAGACAACAAGACATGCAAAAATATGGAAAGTTTGATCAGTCGTCTCTTTTAGCAATAAATGCAAATGTAAGTAGTTTTAAATGTAAGTAGTTTTAAAAGTAAGTAGTTTTTTGTGATGTATTCTGTGCATATGAGGCAGGGTGAAGGGTGAAAGAGAGTTTCAAAGAAAGGTTGCAATCTAACAATACAAGTGTGTGTGATTAGGAGAAGGCGGGGCACAACCTGTGTAACAGATTTGAACAAGTTCACGCTACGCTGTTATATTGTACACTTGTGTGGATGTGTTTGTAGATGTATATATGTATAAAGATGTCATAATATAGCATAATCTAAGCCCACTTATCCTTCTGTGTGGCGCGGAGAGCAGGAGCCTATCCCAGCGGTCATTGGGCCGGAGGCAGGAAACACCCTGGACAGGTCGCTAGTCCATCACAGGGCAGACAGACAGACGTATACACTGACTCACACTCACACCAAGGGGCAATTTAGCGTGTCCAGTCAGCCTGACTGCATGTCTTTGGACTGAGGGAGGAAACTCACGCAGACACAGGGAGACATCATGCAAACTCCACCCAGAAAGGACCCTGGTCGCCCGGCCGGGGAATCGAACCCAGGCCCTTCTTGCTGTGAGGCGACAGTGCTACCCACTAATATGAAGATTTGGAGGCGTATCCATTACATAAGGCCCATGTGTCAAACACAAGGCCTGCGGACCAGATCAGGCCCGCCACGCAAAGGTATTTTAGTTTTCTATTAATATTAGCCCGTTTTGCAGTGTGCTGCACTGCAGTTCCCAGCATGCACTGCAACGATATGTGCTCTGACTCTCCTACCCCAACAACAATCTATGAAACAGCAGTTAAACCTCAATTCTACCCAATTCTGCGCAGTTCCACACCAGTCACATCACCAAAATGCATTTCAGCTGCAGGTCAACCAAACACTTAATTTCAGCTCAGCTCTAAAATTGAGCCCAAGTCTTAGGATGCCTACACACTAGAGGCTGACGCAGCGTCAGAAATGCAGCCCTCCAGTGTATTTCAGTGAGGACCCTGCGTCAGTCTGTAGTTCAAACCATTTCAACTTGACGTGGAGGCACGTCAACCAATAGAAACGTGCAGGCAGAAGACAGATGACAATCCAAGATGGAGGACGGTAGCGATGCTATGTACTCTTTAACTGTTCTATATGACCTCTTTGCCTTCGTGGCTGTTGTATGATTGGCTCTGTATTAGGGGTCTGCACTCCCACGGGACCTGACACAATGGTTGTGATCTAGTGAGATCTCTTAGTAGACGCTGTCTACATAGGCAGCTGTGTAAGTAGGCAGCGTTCCAACCGTCATCTATCCTTATAATCGCCAAAATTTCCTTTTGATGGCCTGTATTTCTTTGTTTCTGGTCCAAATGTTTTCGAACTGCAAACTCCGCCCCGCTCCAGCTGTGTACAAGCCTTCTAGACGGACAAGATCTGCATGCGTCTGCGTCTGCCACTCTGTGTTGACTGGTGTGTAGGCACTCATAAAGAACTTGTAGCAAAAAAAAGGTGGCAAGTGTCTAGATGTAGCACGTAGGTAGGTTTAAAAGACCGAGCACCTGGGGACATTTAAATATTTAATATTTCAAGTGTCCATGTAATATTCCAAGCTCTACTACAAATGTCTGTATTTTACTGCTGAAGTTTTTGCATATTTTGAATAAACAATGGCCAGCTTGGGTTACAGCACAACATTAATTAAAAATTAAATAAACATTTTTTTCTCTGGCCCATGGGTTTGATGAGATTTGTTAATGTGGCCCTTTTACTGGTTGAGTTTGACACCCCTGACATAAGGAATCCGAGTAGTACTGTTAATCAGGGCAAGTCCTTAAAGGTGTTGACACAACCTTATAACTGGACTTGGTTACCTTATATGTGGGTTTCCCATGAGGAACTGAAACATAGTGAAGCTGGTTTGATCCTGATGTGGGTACTCGAAATGTTGACCAAATACAAGAGAGCTCTTGGTTCAATAGTCCTTCCTTTGAACAATTCCAGTGTTCCCTCGCACATGACACAGGTCCCTAAGACCCCAAAGTGACACACTAATGCAGCTGTGTATGAGGATGGAAGGACACTGAGTGCTTACTGTTTACTTTGTCTGCACTGTTAATCTCTTCCAGGATCTTAATTATGCGAGCTGTGAAAGAAGGAGACAGAAATGACTTCATTGAATCAGTTTTGATTTAGAAATACGTCGTGGCGCTTCCAGGGAAGATGTGCCTGAGGAAGGAGAGCAGTGGATACCTGAGTACTCGTCAGTTGTGTTGGACCCATCCAGGACTAATGTTTGAGGGGCTATAAGAGAGAGAGAGAAACAGGACGTATGAAGGACGGGTGAAATAAATACTATTTAGGAGGGGAAGCACTAAATACTCACAATTATTCTGGGATCCTGATCTCCACAACCAAGACCAAATCTGAGACCACCAATTCCCTCCTGTGAAGGAAAGAGTGAACCCAAAGTTTTAGTTTTGAATAGTTAACTGAATAAATGTAACCTTTCATTTTATGTGTTCTTGTTGATGTTACTTTGAAAATATCACTGGGCTCATAAAAGTTAGTGTTGCTCCAGTTGTCTGTAAGACTTTTTATGAAGGTTCTTGATTTTTATTGATTATCAAAGGATAATTCAGGGCCACTAGTCTCACATCATGAGACCTGCAGTCAACATTTGGTATAGTCGCCCTGACTGTTTTGTTGCAGGCCTGGCCATGACTATCTAAATAATTTGTATTTGAAAAATGCTGTTCGTTCCCCCGTGTCAGTCAAGTCAGTTTTCCTGTGTAAGAAAATCAAGGCTACTGAGAGTATAGCTTACTGTTTACTAATCAGAGATGGAAAGTGACGAATTACATTTACTCTCTTGTTGGAATTTTCCCATTTTACCTTAAATGGTGCAGCAGTTACATTCTGGAGAATGTGAAGTTGTCTGGGTGGTTAATTACACATTTTCTGAGGTGTGACAGACTCTGAAAACATGTGTTACTGCTTTACATTGACTTTAAAGACTTAGCTCTGAAAGAAATAAGGGAACATTACCAGCACACACAAGGAACACACTTGATCTAAACCAGGGTTTCTCAACCTGTGGGCCACAGATCACCAATGGGCCGTGAAGCACTCCCTAGTGGCCTGTGGGCCTGTACTCAGGGGGAGGCAGTAGTTCGTAATGGGCCGGTAACGGCTCTTTAAGTCATAAAAACTTTAGTGGAAAAAAACATTAGCTTAGGTCTAATAACTAAACGTCGAAGAATCAAACATTTCCAAAATACAGTGTGATTCAAAAAGATTAATCCGATTTCAAAGCACCATATTGTTCCAACCATGAGGCTCCTAGGAACCAATCACACACCAATTGAAAGAGGGGGTCATAGAGTTTCTGACTGTCAGTGGAAGATGGCTCCCTTCAGTCTGAGAGGAGATGAGACCCCTGAGCGGAAAGCGTTCTGCGTTCTCCACTTCAATAAGAGTGAATCCGTCATAACTAATTAAACCTCATCAGTTTGAGACGACGCAGCATCCATCACACAATGCAGACAGCGAACCAGTTATGGAGAGGTTTCTCAGGGTGTTTCTCCCACCTTGTTTGGTGCAGACCTGTCAAACCTTTTCTTTAGTTCGCTCGTTTTTGCGTGTGTGAACAGTCCACCCATATTCAAACAGCGTCAAACAGCTGAACTGATCCACCAAAAAAAAACCTGGGTCTGCTTTCAACCGAACCCTGTTCAGTTCACTGCTGGTGGGACGCATTTTATGACGAAATGAGGGAATTAATCAGTAGAGCCTAACAGCATGTCAGCACTGTACTGCTATGCTTTATAGTTATAAACAGGTGGGCCTTGGGGTAGAAAAGCTTGAGAACCCCTGATCTAAATGATCAGGTAATTTCAAATGAACTAAAACAACGTTATTATCAGCTGCTAAACATGAAATCTGACGAGATCTCTGCTTTCCACAACTTGCCTAGCTATCTAATTCTAGCTAAACAGCTGCTGTGTTCACTGTTTTCTTCATTCATGTTGATTTATTTGTACTCCAGTAAATCATTACTAAAGTAACAGTACTTTTACTTACTTTCCACTCCTGTTACTAATGCACCAGATGAGATCTTCCAGTGAGTGGCCCATTCTTAGGTACAGTTAAGAGAAGACTACTTTTTTTTTTTAAATGGGGAGGTGGGGTCATTTAAATTTATCACAGGACTTCTGCAATGTTTATGACCAATTCAGACAGGATAAGAAATTTTGATATGAGTTACAGAGATGGGAGTGGCTGCTCGATTTATGCGCTGCTTTCATTCCAAAAGGTTCCTTACGCAGTCTATTCTGCTGCTGACAAGTAGAAAACAAGTCCAAATGTTACATCCATCTACTTAGCTGTCTGAAGTGAGCGCAGTGCGTCATCAGCATTAGAACTTACAACCAACAGTCAACATCTCTGCATAAAATCATAAAAGTTTTTTGCCCTTTTTCATGTTTTATTGTAAGGAGTTGAGGTAGGACAATACATACCAGCTTAATTTGGGCCACATAGAATAAATTAGAATACAAAAACTCCTTTTCCACAGAATGTGATGGAATATTTACTGACATCTCAGTTTGTATGTGAGTCGGTGTTACTTCTGCGCTTCATTTTTATTGTAGGATTGGTTGGTTGTTTGAGATACATGTACATACCTTTTCCTTGGTTTCCATTTTTTGTTGTTGTCTTGGCCGTGGAAACTGTGAATATAAAAAGGTTTAAAGCTACTGAAATGTTGGATTATAGGACTGAAAATTTATGTTGTATTGTGTATTGCACTGACATGCTGTTGTGAGCCAGTGATATTCATTCTCCATGTCATTAGCTATAAAACCCCTTTCTTTATTTTGCTGAGATGTAGAATTTTAGACCTAAATAAATTTGGCCTGTTTCATTCATTACCTTCTCACCGGGGTCAAAGAAGACTGTAAGTAAATTTAACGTTTTGTATGCTGGCTTAAAATGATGTACATACCTGTTAGTGTAGGTGTTGTGTAGGATGTGGAACCTGGAAGAAGTTTAGAAGGAAAGAGAGACATTGGGTTTTTAGTCTGAATCCTCTAGAAATAATTCCTCAACAGAAGAACACGACAGCAACGGAGAACACGTTGGCTGTTTTGTTCATTAACGCTGAGCACCTTTAAGCAGAAATCTGATTACTCTCTGACTCATGTAGACCCAGAGTTCCCCCCATTATCTGATTACTCAAGTGCATGTAAACATGTTGATCGGATTACTGACAAAATCTATTTTCTGCAGTTATCAGATTATTGAGTGCATGTAAACACACTCGGTGATGGATATGCACGTCCCTAATGTGCAGCTTTAGATTCAAGCTCAGGGAATTGGTGCTTGCAGTAAAACGTGAGTGTGCCTCAGTGGCACTTTACCGTGTGTAGTTTGTAGTGAATATTCTTTATTCATCAATATTTTACATAAATGTTCAGGATAAATCATTACTGTTCAAATCACTAAACAGGATACTTCATCTTCCTCATTGTTACAGGCTTCGAGGTTTTTTAAATAAAAGTATTTACAGCATTTAAAAGGATTTTAGGTCAAAACATTTGGCTTAAATGGGTTTGTGGATGCTAGATGTTCACTTAATGAGGATTGGATACTGCCTCCAGTAAAGACAGCAACTTACTGTTTTTCAGTGCCTCAGCAAGCTCTTGTCCTAAAGGAGACAGAGAGAACACAAGAGAGGAAAGTGGTGTAAACATGCCTCTTACGGCCTCTTACTGCTCTTTAACTTTAACTAAAGAAAAGATCAGAGGTAACAGCAGTTCACTGTCTGATTGGATGACATTAGGCCAAACTTACGTAGGTCTCCTAATGTGTTAAATGAAAAAAAACAGACTGTGTCACTGAATGATGACCCTGTTAAAAGAAAGAAACCAGAAATGTCTTTTCACTCCTACTGGTCACTACATTGCTGTAAGTTACCTTTAATCGACGTAAGCTCTAACACCACTTACCAGAGTTATTTGGACAAGTGCTGTTTGGCATCTCCATTGGTCCGGTGTAGTCACCATCAATCACGACAATACTTGTGCATGTTTTGCTAAGTTCACAGCTTTTACAAAGACCTACGAAGAGAATATACATTTCTCCACAAGTATTTTAGTGAGGACTATTACCTAAATAATACGTCAGGCATTTCTGTAGCTATAGATGTTACCATCATTTCTGGAACGTTAAAGTTTGATTATACTTTAATATCTACAAATTCAGTCATTTAGCCTCTAAAATGTAACACAGTGAAACAAAATAATTTAGCAACAGCGTAAAATAACAGTGCAACAGAAAAATGGCAGGATTGTTTGATGTTGGTACATTAAGAAAAATGGCATTTTAGTTTTTGAGTTATGAGTAGGTTTCCCAGCAGAGCTAGGGGAGCTAGGAATGCCCCACTATGAGGATAATAAACTGTATAGGGCTGTAAAAATAGGCTACAGGGTACAGGGATGTGTTTTACTTTATAGTGACCAAAACGACTCACTCAGTGTAGGCAATCCCAAAATCACAGCCAGAACCACGACTGATCTGGACGGCCCAAACTTCACACCAGCCGTCCACTTCATCTTCAGTTCACTGAATTTCACTTAATACAGCTGAAAGAACAGCGCAGTGATCAATCATTTTAATTAATGTTGTAAGTTATACACTGATCAGGCATAACATTCTGACCACCTCCTTGTTTCTACACTCATTGTCCATTTTATCAGCTCCACTTACTATATAGGTGCACTTTGTAGTTCTACAGTTACAGACTGTAGTCCATCTGTTTCTCTGATACTTTCTTAGCCCCCTTTTACCCTGTTCTTCAGTGGTCAGGACCCCCATGGACCCTCACAGAGCAGGTACTATTTAGGTGGTGGGTCATTCTTAGCACTGCAGTAACACTGACGTGGTGGTGGTGTGTTAGTGTGTGTTGTGCTGGTACAAGTGGATCAGACACAACAGTGCTGCTTTTTAATAAACATAATCCAACAAGTAAATGCCATCTCGCCAAGCTGAGTGTGTTTTATTTGTGATGTAAAACGTAGAGTTTACCAAAATAAAATATTTTAAAAATGGAACTGTATAAATATCAGGACTCATATGTGAGTCAGGTTAGATGGAGTTAGTATCAGTATCGGTCCTTAGTATCGGCCGATACTAAAGGATCAGGTATCGGAAGGGAAAAAGTGGTATCGGTGCATCTCTATTTAACTTCAGCTGCACGTGACAAATAGCGGTACACTGTCACAGAAGTCACTCTCACCAGAGTTTTGGACATGTTTTACTTCCTGTTTCCTGTTTTTTGCCATTTTGTGTATGTAAGACCCAGAGTTTAGTCCGTTGATTGCGAAGTCTTGTTTCGGCGATGTCCAGCAGTTCTGAGCGTTCTGTTCTGTGTTTGGATCCTCTGGTTAAGACCTTCTGCCTGTGTTTCTGGTGTCTGAGTATTGCTTTGTGTTTCTAGACTAGTTGTTTGTTTAGCCTACCTGATTCTCCGGTTTTGACCCTTCGTCTTTATGATCTTAATTTTGGAATACTAAACCTGCACCTGACTTCTGTCCATTGTGGTGGTGTGGCAGTCGTCCATTATTTATTTACTTTCCAGTTTAATTACTCATTAAGTACAAGTTCTTTATTTTACAAGAGATACGTATGAGGAGATTAGATATAAAGTAATCTGCTTGCATTATGTTGGAGAAAGGAAAGGAAAACACGAGCTTCCAAAACTAGAGTTCAAAAATGTATTAAAAGCTACAGAGAAAATGGGCCTCCTATCAACCACCGGGAAGACCTGGTAGACCATCATACTGCCTGTAAAGCTACACCAAGAAAAACTATACCAACTTCTAAGACTGAACTTGGGGGTGTGTCTGCAGATTCTTTGAGGAACTGAAAGTGAGTCTCCTGAAAAGAATGAAAGCTGTGATAAAGGTAAAGAGTGACTCACTGACTCACACAGCTGAGCCTTCTGTATAATTTTCTGTTAAATATGTTTTCTGTTTTTTCCAGATGCTGAAAAATGAAGAACTTAATGTTGTTCGCTGTGTAGTTCTCCCTGTGGAGTTTGGAGTGGTTGAGTAGTTTCTGCATCATGGTTTAGATGCTCATCTTGAGTGAAGTGTTTCAAATACAAGCGCATTTTAAAGCTTATTGGGAAAAATACTGGATCTGTATTGGTGACTGCCAGTAATTAACGTTTGAATATCGGTATCAGAAAAAAAAATGTGGTATCGAGTCACCTCTAGTTCGTGAACGTGTGAAAAAAGAACCCCTATCTAGAACCCCTCAGCCTTAATTCTCCCACATCACTCTGAACGTCACTGTAAAACTGCTTTTGTTTTTAACATGATCACAGAAATTTTGTGCAAATATTTGTAATAATAATATATTGTAATAATCTTTCTTAAAATTAAGTCTCTCTTTAATAATATGCAATATAATACTGACAAACGTGTTTGTTTGTTTCACAGCTGCTGATTTTCACAGACATTTGCATTGGATTTGCCTGGACAGCTGTGGAGCATCTGCGGCCTTATGTAAAAATGAAGAACCTGATGTTCTTAGCTGCGCCGAGACACACAGAACATAACCAGGAGGAATTCAGTTTAACAAAACACGCAAGTAAACAGAAAAACCTGTTTATATATTGCTGTTATTTATTATAACTAGCTTCTATGCAAACTCTCATATACAGTAAACACGTGTCTATGTAAATAAGAGTTAGCGGATATTTACTTCAACAGGGAGAATCTCTTTGATGCTGAGCAGCTTACTTGGAAAAATGTGTTCATTCTGGCAAAAATACAGTGCCGTCCAGAATTATTGACACTCTTGGGGAGGATGAGGGGAAAAAAGCTATTTAAAATGTATTTGTCGTACATCAGCTTTACTTTACTCTGAAAATAGGAGAGAATCTGAACCTTTCAGTGAAGTATTTTTTTAATCTGTATAAAATGAATATTTGTCAGAAGAACTGATGTAAACCTTTGAATTGAGATGAAGAAGAGAATCTACAAGGAACGACTAAAGATACTGAAGGGCTGACTGGCCTGATTCATAAACATCCATCTGAGGTAGAACTATAGCCGTTTCCATGGTTACGCCACACTCATTTCATTGCACATTATACTCATTTCAAAGGTTACACTACACTGGTTTCCATGGTTACATTACACCTCTCTCCAAGATTACTCCACATGCATTTCAGTGGTTATGCTACACTTGTTTCATGGCTACATTAAATCCGTTTCCATGGTTGCGCTACACCAGTTTCCAAGGTTATAATGCACTAATTTTAAAGGTTACACTACAACGATTTCTGTGGTGACGTTACACCCACCTCCAAAATTACCCTGCAATTTCCGTGGTTACCCTACATCCATTTCCGTTCTTACGCAGCCCTGCATTTCATGGCAGGTAACCAGTTCTAAGACGACCCTCCTCATTACTGTTTGTATGTATTTCAGTAACATTACAGTTTTCCAGCTCTGAAAAAGTGAAATTTTCATGCCTCATTCTGCCCCCCTGCACCCCCCCCGCACCCCCCCGCCCTCTCCTAAAACCCCTACAAAATAGTGTTCATACACTGATAACCCACAATGTGATTCATACAAACTCTCTTTGTTTGTTATTCATGTCTGTGTTTTGTGATACATTATTTTAGACTTTTTATGTTCATTTCTTTACATCAAATTTTATTTACCAGAAAACTGTATGAATAAAGAGCCCTGCAGAATTATTGGCACTCTTAGTGAAGATGAGCGAAATCGTTTGTGGATAAAAAGCCTTATGATCTCAGTGATCACACTGAGATCTCACAACCAGATAAACTGAAGCTTTCACTGAGGTCAAAGTATTAAGAGAAAACTCTGTATAAAAAAAACCAACAAAAAAAAACCACGTGCCACAATTATAGGCACCCTGCGTTTACTGCACACTCAAGGTAGGGTGCACAAAGGAGTAAATGCAGCGATGCCAGTAACTGTGGCACTTGGGTTATTGAGATTTTGCTATTTGGTTTTTGCTCATTGTTACTAAGGGTGCCAACAATTCTGGAGGATACTCTTTATTCAAACAGTAGCACAACTACAGGTTTATTTAACACAATTATCTTCATCCTTATGATTAGTAAAAAGCACACAGAACCCATTTATAAGAAACAGAAATATTTGCATAGGTACATTCAGTCACAGTTTATTATAATGTTTTTCTGGGTGGTGACTGCTGTGTTTATGTAAATTATATTCCGAAAGTCCCTTACTGATAAAAGCATAGAGACTCTTTGTTTCAAAGTAATGCCTACGTATGACCCTACACGATTAAATGTTTAAAAAATAATACATGTAGAATTTATGAATAAATACTTAATAAATATTTGTACTATTATTTATTTGTCAGTTAATTAAGGTGTTAGATTAGACTATGAACTGTATTTATATCTGGTATTAGTCCTATAACCCAAATACAACACACCTAAAAAAATACTGCACTTGATTATCTTCACTCCATGTCTGACAGTCTGTAGACTCAGTGTTTCTTCTGAAATGAAGGTGTTAATAGTGAGTTTGTGCTGCAGTAACAGCCTCTACTCTTCTGGAAAGGCTTCTAGATGTTGGAACATTGCTGTGAGGATTTGATTGAGCATTAATGAGGTCAGGTACTGATGTTGGACGGTCAGTTCTGGGTCACTCCAGCTCATCCCAAAGGTATTGGATGGAGCTCCATCACTCCAGAGAACACAGTTCCACTGCTCCACAGCCCAATCCTGGGGGGCTTTACACCCCTCTAGCCCACGCTTGGCATTGGACATGGTGACCATAGGCTAATGTGAGGCTGCTCCAGAGCGTTCCATTCTATTAGTCAGTACTTTTCTATGGACCTTAAAGCACCTGAATTCACTCATTAGAAGGACTGTCTGGATACTTATAGTGCATGTTTGTAAGATTTAAGTAATAAATTTTTTTGAGTTACTCCTGTTAACTGAGCTGAAAAATATTTAAATACATCTCTTACCTGATCAGATGAAGTTGGTCTTCTCAGTGATGTGAGTAGTTTTCGATTGTATCTGCTGTAACAGATGCTGTCTGTGATATACTGTTTGAGGTGACTTAGTACATAATTTGCATGATGTGGCATTTCATCCATAGCCAACAAGCTCGTTCTCTCAGGCATCATTTGTCTATGATGTCTCAGATGCAAATTTTCATGCAGAGGAACTGTTGTTTCATTGGCTCAGAGGATTTAACAGGAAATTAGTGTTTACCTTTCCTGAAAACCTGCTGGCTTTATTACGTGGCTTTATTTGTAATGCCAGTTAGCAGTGAGAGCACAGAGATACAAGCCAAACAGTCAGTGTCAGAACTGTGAGTGTGAAATAATTTCATTATTAATGGAAGGAAACAAAGAGGAACAGTGGTCAAAACGCAAAGGCTGACCACACCAGCACTTAGGACAAGACGCCCGGCACAAAACTACAGCCTAAGACTTCATTCACAGGACACTTTTGTCCAAGATGACATAATAACCCCAAACAAACATTATGCACCTTTAAAATGAACAGTGGTTTCAGGAACACCTGGATTTCATGCCTTATATCAATGACTAAATCTACTCTCAGCTGTTTGAGTGTTTAGTGTATCCACTCTTTCCCTTTATTCCAGCTTCCATTCTTTTCAGGAGACTCACTTTCAGGTTCTCAAAGAAGTCTTGTTGCTTCTTATGATCCAAGTAATCCCAGTTACAAATTTAGACTCATCTCAGAGGTCCAGCGGAGTACAGCGAACTGTGAACAGCGGTAGTCGCACCTCGTTGGTTATAACCTCGTTCAACGTACCCGGAACCTCAGGCTTAAGGAGGGAGACATGAAAAGAGCAGTATTGACTGGGTAAATCAAGCTTATAAGTAGCTTCCTTAACTTTTTCAAGGACTTTAAAAAGACCAGTATACTTAGGCAGTCTTGAGTCGACAGCCACACACGATATACCGGGTGGTACTCTTCATCTAGTCATCCACAGCTGGAACTTTCGTAGTTGCGGTGGTCCAGGGCATGAGAGGGGGCTTATATCCTAATTCAGCCGGGTTGGACTGATTCCTGCCTAGTTCTTGATGTACTCTTTCACATTGACCATTAGACTTGGGGTGATATCCAGAGGTCAAGCTGACATTGACACCAATATGCTTAAAGAATGCTGACCAAATGTGAGATGTAAACTGGGAACCACAGTTAGATAAAATGTCCCCTTGAGTTCCAAAGAATCTAAACACGTGGTTAAACAGGGCTTAAGCAGTTTCAAAGGCCGTGGGAAGTTTCGTGAACAGGATTAATCTGACTGCCCATGAAAATCTACTACTTTTAAAATAGTAGTGAATTTTTGGGACAGAGGTAAATCAGTTAGAAAAGCCATTGCTATGTGGGACCAGGGATGCACAGGCAAAGGGACTAATTTACCAGCGGGTAAAGTTTTAGGAGTTTTATATTGAGAGATGCAACAAAGTGAAGAATATCTGGCAACATATTGTCCCTCCAGTGCCAATGACTTAATAAATGTTGGCTGCATGTCTCTCTTGAGTGACCAGATGTGAGGGACGAGTGAGCCTAGGTGATTAAATGATCCCTGAATTCCACAAGTATGTATATCTTATTGTTGCTGCTTCTAGGAGTTCTATGGTGCAGTCCTCTGGGCAGTGTGGAGATAGTTTGGTGTCTTTGGTCTGACTAAAGACCTCCTTGAGGTCTGCATATTCAGGGGAAATGTCTACCTTTGTCTCACTATTGGGACTTTCAGTGGAAGTGGATTAGAGGGATAATTGGGGTCTTGTGAGACACTGCTCGAAACAGGTGAAAATGAGAGCAGCTCTTGTTCTGCTCATGAAATTAGCAGGTCATGTTTCTTTAGCCAAGGCAAACCTAATATGACAGATGAATCTATCACAAACACAGTTTCCTTGGTGTGCAGGGCACTGATGGTGAGAGTAATGGGGATGGTTACTTTAGAAACCACTCCAGTGCCTTTTGGATCCCTATCTAGGGATGAGAACATGAGGGGCATCGTTAAGGGTTCAACAGGAATCTTCAGCAGTTCCACCACTCTAGCATGTATGAAGTTCCCCTCGGCCTCTTGAATTAATCAGGGCTAAAAACACAGAAATAAAAGTGGACTGAGGGTAGCGTAAAGTAACTGGGAGGAGGAAGGACTTCGATACCAACGTCTGAATACTCGCCACATTAGCTTTCCAGGGGTCGGCGCCAGAATCTTACTACCCCGACAGTCACGTAAAACGTGGCCAGCTGCGCCACAGTACAAGCATAAACCTCTGTCAAGTCAGCGAAGCTTCTCCTCTTGGATCAGACGAGAAGAATCACATTGCATGGATCTCAGGTCCTGCTGGGTTCTTTCAGGCTAGGCTCGGCAGGACTTTGTGGTTCGGATCTCTCACTGGATCTGTACATGCAAGTTCTACAGAATATCCTTATTAAGTCTGTTGCGGAAAGTAACTAACAAGGCTGTTTCATTCCAACCACTCCCAGCTGCAAGAGTGGAATTCCAGCACGTTACAGACTTATTGCCTTAACGTATCTTAGCAAGTTCCCTCTTGAGGGAGATTGAAGACAGATTTAAAGTCCTTCTCAAACTGATCATATCATAAGCCCTTAACGTCGGGCCAAACAGCGCCCCATTCTGACGCTTTGCTTGTTAAACAAGAGACCAAAAAACGAGATCCGGGTGTGATCAGAACAGGAGCGCAGACTACTGAAATACTAACAACACTGCAGTAAAAAGCACTTGCATGCATCCATGGAGCCGTTATATTTATCCAGCGTACTAACGCTGTAGTAGGGTGCAGGAACAGGAAGACGATTAGCAGGTTGTAACTGAGTGGTCAAGTCCTTGAGGCGATCCGCTCTTAATTTGAATCTGAATTTGAATCTGCTGCTGGCTTTGTTGTTGTTAGCAGAGCCATAGACTGAGACAGCTCTTCAGGTAAAGTGTGGTGTTGCCCCAGCATCTACCCTTGGTTACTAATTGCTGAGGCTATAGTGTCTGAAACTGCTATTTGCATTGAGTATGCAGGAGAGAAGGGTAGGCGTCCTCGGTAGGAGGTGTGACAAAATAATTAGTTTTCTTCAGGGACTATTTTGTCTCACAGCGCCCTGCATGTATCCCTCCACCATGAATGGAGTTTAAGTTCTCTAAACGATCATAAAACAGTGTCTCAGTCATCAGGCAGTGAATTCATAACCATTTCATGTAGTAACTTTCTGTGAGGGAGCCTTTAGAGGTGGACGTCTGGTTCCTATCACCACCACTGTGAACAGTTCTGACTCGGTAAATGTATCTAGAACAGAACATTTCACACCAAACCACTCTGAACCATAACTGTTTAATTATGCATACATTTTGAAGCAGTGAAATTTCCTTTTAACAGTATATTTAAGACAAATATTACAATACTTCATTACAACAATATAATTTCATAATAATGTTTGGTAACACTTTACTGTAGGGTGCTGTTTATAAGGCTACATGACACCTACATAAGCTAGTCATGACAACTGACATAACCCTACATAAATGCCTATAAATGCTTATTTCAATAGGTGTCATCTGTCATAAAGACTACTTTAGCAGATTTTGAAACTACCAAATGTAGCCTTTATAGCGAATAACGCCTATTGGAATTAGCATTAATAAACATTTATGTATGGTTATGTCAGTTGTCATGACAAGCTTATGTAGGTGTCATAAAGCCTTATGACCAGCACCCTACAGTAAAGTGTTACCTAATGTTTTTCTACTAAACATTAACACCACAGAACCCAACAGCTGAAATATGAAAAGTCATATGATAAATTCACTGGCAAAATAGGCAAAAACAAGTGATTAACCATTAGATCCAAAACTTGCTATCGGTGTAGAATTTATATTTGTCTACTGCCAGACAGAATCTGTGGATTCAGTCGTGAGCAAAAGTTTGTGCACCCCTGGCCAAATTCCATGTTGTTGATTTGAAATGTAAATAAGTTACACATCCTCTACAGAGACACACTACTGCACATTTTAATACACAATCACTGTTAATTTACTGCATTTAACATATGGGGGGGGGGATAAAACATAAAATGAGGCCTGTTTATTTATTTTCCTTTTTCAACATTATGCTCTGCAAATAAATAGAAATTGTGCGTTTAAGAGTGCTCTCTATAGAGGGTGTGTTAACTTATTTTCAGAAATTAGTAAAACACATGCCAAAACATTCGCATGTGACTATATTTGAGTTAGCAGAAATAAATACATAATAAACACATTAACAGAAGATGAATAAATTAAAAAATCTAAATGAAATCAGTCATATATGTTAAATTATAAAGAAAAATTTAAAACAGATCAATGTGTGTTTATGAACTCCACAGGTTGTACTTACAGCACTGTTGGCGGGAAACATAAAAGCTGTGGTCTAAACCAATCAGATCGCATCCCAGTTGGAGCTGCCTTATTTGAGTGTGTAGATGTCTGGAACTGAGACTGCTTTCATGGAAATGTAAAGGAATTTGCTATTCTTCTATCACTGCTATTCATAGGCGCCTTCAGTAGAATTATAAATTAAAAGTCCCACTCAGCCCATAAAGCTTCTGAAGATCTGCACACTCGCACAGGCCTCCTAGAGTTATCCATATTTCAGTCGTCCTCAAACAGAGAATATAGTCCAGGTGGCATCACTTCCCGATGGCTGCTCCTCTTTTATCCAGTGATCTGTACTTTAAAATGTTTTCGGCTTCTCGTACGGGTTCTCCACGCTGGTGGCCTCCATGGTGGTGCTGGTGGTCTTCTCTGAGGTCAACTGGTCCCCCACAAACTTGCTAGTCTTGTAATAGTAAATGAACAGGAAGAATCCTGAGGAGAGACACAAACAGATCCACACTGAATCTGCCGATTGGGCTTTGTTGGGCTTTGTTGTGACCTGCAGGTAATGTCCACTCAGTATTTCCCACTATGGGAACTAATGTCCCTCCTTACTAATGTGGATTGACTTAAAGGGTCCATATCCTACATTTTTCTTGCATTTTACATTCTCCCCTGATGACCACTTATGAACATTTTATGTATCAAAAAGAAAAATGAATGCTATGTGTGAGTACGTTACAGTGATTTTATCACTTTTAAGAGTGTTACTATGCTTAACATAGTAGCAGAGTAAAACCACTTTAACTGTGACTTAATTACTATAACACACAGCCTTAAGTGGCTTATTGCTTGTAGAAAAGGGTGTATACTAGTGAACTAGTGAATACGGCTTCACTCTGTTCGGGTGCTCGTTCATAGATACACCCACCATGCGGAAAAAGAAAGCACAGCATTCCAGAGACTGCAGTCCCACTTTTTCCTTGTTTGCGTTGAAAAGCACATTAATCTAATATAAGTGCTTCAGGTATATACTCTTTTTACTTTCACTGCAAGTTTAGCTTTTTTCACTTGTAAATCACGTCTCGCAAACTTAAGTGCCCCCAATGCTAGTTTCCATTAACGCTTCTATACAATTTCCTGTTTTATGTAGCTCCAAGCTTAAGGTGTTGTATATCCGTTTTCCCACACTGGGGTTGAATCACAAACGGCTCCCTGCTCCCTACATAGTGCACTATGTGGGAATTAAAATACTCCAGTACTTTGAGATTCAGCCTGCCTTTAGTTGTTTAATGCTAGTAAGGACAGATCTGAATAAAACATCTGAAACGTGCAAGTGGCATATTCTTTACTTTTTATGTTGCAGTTTTTCAGTAAAATGATATATGAAGCATGTTTGCTAGATGATCTGCCTTGTTTCTCGAGTTAAGAAAATAAGGTGTCAGCCCATCAGTTTAAAACAGAACAGGATATTTCTCATATCGCCAAGCAGCATAACAGTCCGTTGGTTGTGAAGCGCTCACATTGCGTATTTTACCATGGCTGTCCAACGTGGCTGACCAGGCAGGTTTCAGAACTACAGCTACTGTTTTTTGTTCTGCTCAGAGCAGAAAACTGCAGTCATTGAAAGAGACTTCTTGTAAATGTGTTATATGTGAACTAGAGACATTAGAGACATTACTAAAATAGGCATGCAGCTACAGTATTGATTACCTTAAAATATTGGCAGAATGTAGCATGATTACAGTAGTAATTAAATTAGTTAACAAGCTAGTGTTCGTTAGTTAGCTGTTGAAATGAGGACAGTGTACTAGAATGTTCTGTTTTCGTTTGAGAACTGAAAGGGTGAACAGTATGTGTTATGTTTCTCGCAGTACATGGTGACGAGTGTCGCTCCAGCAGTGCTGTGATGCAGTGCTGGTTCTAGCCTGTTGGGGGCCCTAAACAGGATGTTTTTGGGGGGGCTATTCTTGCTAGCTGAGCAAAATTAAAGGCAAACTAATGACAACAACCACCACAAGCTTGGCTGTTCGTCATAAATGAACTTAAACTTTCAAGTGCACATGCATGTGGATTAATCACAGCCTGAGCATGTAAACCTGGATAAACAGAGAAAGTTGTTAACCGCCGTTGTAAAACGAGTTAACTGCGTCTGTGTTTGAACAGTACTGGCGGCTGTAGCACCCTGAGCAGCTGCTCATGTCGCTTATGATGTAGAACCGGCGCTGCTGTGTTGTATTACTTTATGTTTATACTGTCTTATTTCAGAACTAAGAACAGCATTGATTCTGGAAGAACTAACCCTTCCTCTTTCTTCTCTGACCCACCTTGGAAGGAGTTGAGGATGGTGAAGATGTAGTAGGACGGGAGGCGCAGGGCTCCGTAGGCGAAGAAGGTGAAGCCCCAGGTGAGTCCGAGAGTGCAGCACAGGCCCATTACGGTCAGGGCGTCAGAGGTGCCCGTCCCTTTGCGCTTAGCAGAACCGGCGAGTGGTTTATGGCGATTCGCGGCGGTGCCTTTGAGTAGGAAGATCCATCGCAGCATGACGACAAAGGTAGTGAAGGTGAAGGCAAAGATTATGGAGTAGTAGCCGATGTTCACCACGTAATGGACGGCAGAGTCTGTGATCCAGCACCTTCAGAACACAAGCAGTAGAGAATGCTGTGTAAGATCAGGGGAGCAGCGTATCAACCTGCAAATTTTTCAACATTTCTGCATAATTAAATGGTTAAGATGTAAACAGAGTCATTCAGAGTGGTTTGGTGAAACTTACAGAGAATGTAACAGCTGCACCACTTAGGGTGGAATCGAAAATTTTAATGAAAAGCTGGTGGATAAGGAGTTATAAGGGAACTAAAGGCTCTATTCTTCTCTTTTTGGATTCTTTTGGTCTGAAATAAGATGCTAAAGCTCCAAACAGAGAAGTGAGATCAGCAGTAAAGCGGCTCAGAATCTAAACCAACACAACAGAATAAAACTGAAACTAAACTGTAACAACTTAAAATGGAGCTTTACTCACTAATAAATTTGACTAGATATAGAAATGTTATTTGAAAAAACTCAAATCAAATAATGGAAGTACAAATCCATTAAAACTGTACACATGTACATGGAACTAAGTAAGTGTACCCTATATGGACAAAAGTATTGGGACACCTATGCCTTACACCTATAGGAGCTTTTATGAATCCCATTCTAAATTCATATCCATAGGCATTAATATGGAGTTGGTCCCCTTTGCAGCTCTAACAGCTTCCACTCTTCTGGGAAGCTTCTACAAGATGTTGGAGAGTCTGTGGGAATTTGTGTCCATTCATCCAGAAGAGCATTTGTAAGGTCAGACACTGATGTTGGACGAGAGGGCCTGGCTCACAATCTCCGTTCTAGTTCATCCCAAAGGTGTGTGATGGGGTTGAGGTCAGGGCTCTGTGAGGGTCAGTCAAGTTCTTCCACACCAGACTCACTCAGTCTGACTTTATGGAGCTGTTTTGTGCTCTGGGGCTCAGTCATGCTGGAACAGGAAAGGTTCTTCCCCAAACTGTTCCCACAAAGTTGGAAGTGTACAGTTGTCCAAAATGTCTTGGTGCTGAAGCATTAAGATTTCCCTTCCCTGGAACTAAGGGTTCTAGACCAACCCCTGAAAAACAGCCCCATATCATCATCCCTCCTCCACCAAACTTTACAGCTGGCACAGTGCAGTCAGGCAGGTAACGTTCTCCTGGCATTCACCAAACCCAGACTCGTGCATCAGACTGACCGATAGAGAAGCTGATTCATCACTTCACAGAACACGTTTCCACTGCTGCAGAGTCCAGTGGCGGCGCTTTACACCAGTCCATACGACACTTGGCTTTGTGCTTTTTGATCTTAGGCCTGTGTGCAGCTGCTCAGCCACGGAAACCCATTTTGTGAAGCTCCTAATGTGCAGTTCTTTTGCTGATGTTGCTTCCAGAGGCAGTTTGGAACTCTTCAGTGAGTGATTCAACAGAGGATAGACACTGTGCTCTTCAGCACTCGGTGCCCCACTCTGTGAGTTTGCGTGGTCTGTCACTTCGTGGCTGAGCTGTTGTTGCTCCAAGGTCCTATCCAACAATAGGACTTACAGTTGGCTGGGGTAGATCTAGCAGGACAAAAATCTCACAAACTGACTTGTGTCAGAGGGGGCATCCTATGACCACGTTTAAAATCACTGAGCTCATCAGTTCGACCCTCTACTGCCAGTGTTTGTCTATTGAGACTGCAAGGCTAAGTGCTTAATTTTATCCACCTGTTAGCAATGAGTGTGGCTGAAACACCTGAACTCGATAATTAGGAGGGGAGTCCCAATACTTTTGTCTATGTAGTGTACTTGTATGTAACGGAAGGTTGAGTGCTAAGCTAAAGGAGCTGTAGGTGAGGGATGAGGGAGTGAAGGACTCACATTTTCACATCCTTTCCGTCGTCAGCATGAATGACTAGTTGGTTGTATTTTTGCAAACAGAAGACGACGGTGACAACAACTGCAGGAGGAGCTGAAAAGAGAAAATAATCTTTTACATTATCAGATCAAATCAAACCCAGTTCACATTTGACTTTAAAAGGCCCATAGCATGACACCATGTTTGTGGATGAGATGAGGGACAGTGAAGAACCTTTTAAAGGTACAGAGAACCCTTACATAATGTAAAAGTGCTTTACCAAGTTAAAGGTTCTTCCTAGGATCTTTACATTATGTGGAGATTATTTTAGCTTCCCGCTCTCGCATCTCATTTACAAATTTAAATCTAAAGAACCATCCATTTAAAGGTTCTTTAGGGAACCAAAAATGTTTTCTCTATGGGTATGCAAAGAACCCGTTCTGTAGTATGCTTTCTCTCCAATCCATATGAGGAAACTAAACTGCAAAAACAGTCTGTTTTGAATTCAGTGTTGTTGTGAAGTCACAAACCCAGTGTATTGACATGTATCTACCTATTTAGCCTACAGCAGGTTAGCCCAGTCCACTCATGCTGAAGTTATAAAGAGTGTTTTCAGACTCGACTGCTTTAGAATGAGGGCACAGCCAATCACAACATAAAAAGGTGTATAACAACAGACACATTCATAAGTGGAGCTCAGAGAAAAAAACAAACCCCTAGAAAATTCTGTGTGAACTCACCCCAGCCGGCGATGCAGATCTTGGTGAGGTAGTGTTTGATAGGTGTGGAGTTTCTGCCCAGCTGCAGACAGAGGTGGAGAGCCTCCAGACCGAACCACGTGAAGCTGGTCAGCAGGCAGTAGTGCATGAAGCCCGCCATCAGCTTACAGCCTATTAGGTTCCCCGTGTTCGCCACGTACTCGTTGGTCAGGAAGGTCAGATTCAGCAGGACCAGCGCCACAAACAGGTTTATGAGGATGTGCACTGAATCGCTCTGTCTCGCTCTCCTGTGGAGAAACGGTGGAGAAGTGAATCATGATTCCAGTTTTTCTAGACAGTCGCTGTGCTGCATGCCTCATCGTCTACCCTCCACACAGACTAATCCAGAGTTTTTAAGCCTGTTCCTGCCCGGCTTATTTTGGTGCTTTACCTGAACTTAAAGCTACACTGTCACACTTCCTGGTTCCCAGTCCGACTCACACTGCACTACAAAGTCCAATTCCCAACATCCCTCAGTTTGTCATATTATTCCACCAACCAATCACCTGCCCACCAGCAGATCTCAATCACCTGGATACTGATTATCACCTGTTTGCCTGTCTGTTTCACTCTGTCTTTGTGAAGTATTGCCTGTTTTGTGAGGGTGTACCGAGCCGTTCTTTTGTCTTGCTGGATGTACTGTTCATGACCTTGGTTTGTTTTGTCATTGTTGATTCTTGAATTTACCCCTTTGGCCAAGACCACCTGTTAACTGGCTCTTTGGTTTCAACCCTCGCTTGTTTCCCTACTTCGTTTTTTTGTCTTCTCCCTTGTATCGTGTTCTTCTTAAACCTTATGGTTTATTTTACATCCGCGAGGGTCTGGTTCATCAACCCAGCGTTACATACACTAAGTTTTGGGGATTTGGAAACCTCTCTGGTGGAAATGTGCCTGCCCCCTTCCCCAAGAGGATGAATCTGATGATTGAAAGAGAATCCGAAGAGAACCCAGTCTAAACTTGGTAAAGTAGACCTAAACATCGAGCCATGCCTTCTTCAGAGGACGTGAGTGAATTATCTACTACTGTCATCATATCTTCATCAGTATAATGTTGATTTTGAGATCAGTTGAGACCTAAACATTGAGCCGGACCTTCTTTTTGATCCTGCGATGATAATGTGTAAAAATGCACGACGTGGCATTTTTTTACACTGTACCTTAACAGGAAGTGCATGAAGAGGGCCACACCCAGGAAGAAGATTGAGAGTCCGCAGCCGATGGAGGTGATGTAGGTGAGGTTGCTTAGGTCAGTGCTGGATATGTTGTCAGTTGGGTTGGGCTGTGAAAACACCACATATGTTTTAGCACACTAAGTGTCATAAACACCGATCAGGCAAAACATTCTGACCACCTCCTTGTTTCTACACTCATTGTCCATTTTATCAGCTCCACTTACTATATAGGTGCACTTTGTAGTTCTACAGTTACAGACTGTAGTCCATCTGTTTCTCTGATACTTTGTTAGCCCCCTTTTACCCTGTTCTTCAGTGTTCAGGACCCCCATGGACCCTCACAGAGCAGGTACTATTTGGGTGGGGGATCACTCTCAGCACTGCAGTAACACTGACGTGGTGGTGGTGTGTTAGTGTGTGTTGCGCTGGTCTGAGTGGATCAGACACAGCAGTGCTGCTGGAGTTTTTAAACACTGTGTCCACTCACTGTCCACTCTATTAGACACTCGTACCTTGTCAGTCCACCTTGTAGATGTAAAGTCAGAGACGATAGCTCATCTGCTGCTGCACAGTTTGTGTTGGTCATCATCTAGTCCTTCATCAGTGGTCACAGGATGCTGTTGGCTGGATATTTTTGGTTGGTGGACTATTCTCAGTCCAGCAGTGACACTACAAACTACAAAGTGCACCTATATAGTAAGTGGAGCTGATAAAATGGACAATGAGCGTAGAAACAAGGAGGTGGTCATAATGTTATGCCTGATTGGTGTAGATGGTATCTGCAGGAGCATAAAACACTCCTAAAAGCCTTACATTTATCTAAAAGGGTTTGAAGCCTTGAAGTGGAACTCCACAGATTTTTCAAGTTTCTGTGTAGTTAAAACATCATGATGTGAACAAAGCCATTCAGAGTGGTTTGGTGTGAAACGATCCATTCTGGAGAAAGTTACTGAGTCAGAATTGTTCACAGTTTTGGTGATAGGAACCAGACGTCTGAAGAGTTTAGCATCATTAAAAGCTACTTCACAAGAATGTTGTTACACAAAATGGTTATGAATGATGAGAAATTGCTTTACAATAGTATTTTAATGGTGGCAGGGTAAACGCAGGACATTGTGCATTGTGAGGCAAAGTAGTCCTCAAAGAAAACATATTATTTCAGATCTTCCAGCATTTTTCCATCATCAACATTCCATATAAACTCAAAAGACTCGTGTAGGTTCACTGGTGGTTCTATATTTCTATGTCTATATTTGTGTCGTAGTCATGGCGACCCCTGGTTCCTATCACCACCACTGTAAAGAAATCTGAGTCTCTACAATCAACCATAAGACACTGAACTACTCTGAATGAATTTGCTTGCCTCTCAGTGATTGAATTATGTACAAATTGTGAAAATAGCTAGAATTCCCTTTTAAAGGAGCCATAACAAACACTATCACACTAAAATCTGTAGAGTTGCAGCTATTAAATGTTTTTATTTTTAGGGTTCGATGCACAAAATAATCATCCTGATGGTTTAGGGATAACTTTTAAAATATTACAAGCTGTATGAAACGATCTCTGTTTATAGTTTGAGATCCCTGCCTTTAACTGTTCAGGAAAGAAGTACAAAAGTCAATTTAAATGCTGTGAAATCAAGTGCTTCAATTAAAAATAGCTTATTTTATTTTACAACTGTAAAAAAGAGAAAAATTTGAAAGAAAAAATATTGGTGTGGTATCAGGCGATACTCAGGGTTTCAATGTCAATATCGGTAGATAAAATGTGTTATCGTGCCCTCTCTATTGATTACTGATGTAGATGGTCAAAAGAGAATCTCACCGCCATCAGCACAGCGAAGAAGGTCAAGTGTACACATTCACAGGTTACAGTGTCACCAGTTTCAGTGGTGTTGCATCCATCAGTGATCCATTTTGGCTGGGACCCTGGTGGCAGCAGAGTAAGGGGTCAGTTTTTACTGTAAGCCTACATTACATTTGAGAACAAAGTTTTTTGCAGAAACAGATCAGATTTGAGTATCCTGGAGCCAGATTCAATAAAATAAATTGAACAAATAAAAGAACAAAAGAAAATGTAAGACATTCTCAGATATTTTATGTAAGTCTTAGGTATTTTCTTCTGTAAGCTGTAAGTTACTTGTCATATAGCTTATTGATGTCATATTGCCCTGTGAGCACAACTGACGACAATAGTGTTGAGGCAGCCAGAAGCTATTCAGTTCCAATGAGGGGTATTGCTCACGTTGCGTCACCAGTAGTCGCTGTGACGGTTGGCAACCCAATATCGGTAAGAGATTGAATCTGAGCTCAACTTAAGTTCAAGCAAATGAACCATGAGTGTGTTTACATGCACTTAATAATCTGATCATAATCGGATTTCTGCAGTTATCTGATTGTTTAAATGGTCACGTAAACAGCACACTCCGATTACTTAGATCAGAATAAGGTCTAAAAATCTGATAATAGCTCAGTAATCAGTGCAGCGATTTCTCAGCGTATGTAAGCTCTTACTCTGATTTCTTTCTGACGTCTTAGACTATGCATGTGCGTAAAAAGACACCAGTACCGGAAATAAGCGAGCAGCATTTAACACAGCACCTGCGAGATGGCAATGAAACAATTTGGAGCGACACTGAAACTGACTACATGCTCGTTGAAAAGAAGAATTGAAATATTCTTCATTTTCTAGATGATGTATGTTCATATTTTCAGGTAAAGTGGTTTGATGTTAGAAAAAAAAAAAAAGCCATGGCATGAAGTTTGAGTTTTACGTTACGTTTACGTCATGTCTTATTCTGTGAGTTTATTGGCTGGTTATAAAGCAGAAATCTGATTACTGTCTGACTCATGTAGACCTGGAGTTTCCCCATTATCTGATTACTCAAGAGCATGAAAACGCATTGACAAAATCAGATTTTTTGCAGTTATTGGATTATTAACTGTATGTAAAATGCACTCAGTGATGCATGACAGCAGTAGCCAACCAGAAAATATGTCTTCACACCATGTAGAACATGTTTGATCATTGTGAAATGATAGCAAATAATTTTAATCTGTTTTGTTCAATGCATAGGTAATGTAATGTAGAAGACACTGACCTGAGACAAATGCAGGTCACTCATTATCAAGTGTTAACAAAGTGAGATTGAAATAGTTTAGTCTTTTAGCATCTCTGTTTATTTGGAGTATAAATTGGAAGAAGAAAAACATTAAAAGGTTTGGTAGCCTTAATGTCCAGAATCACATTTTTTTGTCTAATGCGGTTCTCAAACTTTTTTTGGTCTGAGGCCCACTTTGTCAGAGTTTAACAGCTTTCTGGACAACATGGCAGAAGATGTGAGTGAAAATTAATTTACTTATTTTAACTTTTCCTTGAACTGCATTTTATAATCTGGGTTTAGCCACAGTACATGAGCAAATTAGCCCAAAATGGCAAAACATTAAGCATTTAATGGTCTTAATGGTCAAATAAGAAGAAATTACAAGAAAGAAGAGTCAGTATTGATCCACTCAACACTGACTGCTTCAAACAGCTGAAAAACATTACTGAGCAAGTTTGTGTTTAATGTTAGACCAAATTTTCTCTGTAGGGTTTAAATCTGGGCTCTGACCAGCCAAAACCATCAGTAAAAACCTTCAGTAAAAACCATTATGTTTTGGGCTTACAGCCGATTAGTCAAGTCAGGTGATCTTTATGGTAGTTTTTCAAATATAACTTCAAATATACATCAACGAAATGTCATTATTCAGGCCCCATGGTGCAACACAACCAATTGTGCTCTTTTGAACCACAGATGGCTGTAGCATCACTAGGGATCGAACTCGTGATCTCCTGATAAGAGGACACTTTCTTAAACGATGTTTGTGAATACAGACCCTGGTCTTAATAGTAGCACAATTCTAATAAACCACTTTTATGCAATCTAGAAAACAAGAAAAAAAAATCTGCTATGTAAGAAAAATGATTAATATACAACGTTTAGAAAAAGTAATAACCATTTCCATCCCAAGAGTGACAGTGAAGAGTGGCATCTTTCTGCAGAGAAGATTGAAAGAAACATCATGTTAGATTATAGCATGTAATAGTGTCTGTCCATATTCATCAATAGTAAAAGTGTTTCCTTTGAGCCAACTGATGTAAAAGCGTATGTCTCAAAAGATATTTTTTGTAAACTAATTAAAAAACTACTGTAGAACTTTAGTTGGTCGTGTATGAAAAGGATATAATGAGAGATTAGGGTTTAGATGGTCTCTTGTTAAAGAAAAACAGCGTGTATCATAATGACGTGTTTACTGACTGTTAACTGATTTGAAAATGTACTGAGTGGACATGGGCTACTTTAACACTGACAGACTCTGGTATTACTACAAAAGTAACCAGGCTGCCTTAAAATATTGAGTTAACTGAACTTGAAATAGTGACTTGGCTGAACAGTAATAGGTGTGAGAGAGCAAGTCTTGTTATCTTGTTTTTGTTTTTAAGTTGGTCGATCCCAGGCTTGAACTTGAGTGTAAACTCGCTCTTCCATACTTCATTTTTTCGTGGTCGATCGTTCCATATTTTTTCTTCAATTTTAAAGTCGCAAACACTGCCAGCTACTAAACAAAATGGCCAATCAGATGTCTTGTTTTGCCTGTTTTCTGTTAGTCTGTGTAATGTTACCACCTCCACTCTTCTGGGAAGGCTTTTCATAAGATTTTGTCTATGGGAAAATGTGTGCCCAGTCAAAATCTCAAACTCAAAGGTGTTCATTGGGGTTGAGGTCAGGGCTCTGTGAGGCCACTGGAGTTCCTCCACACCAAACTGGTCTTTATGGAGCTGCTTTGTGCTCAGGGGCTCAGTCATGCTGGAACAGGAAAGGCTCTTCCCCAAACTGCTGACACAAAGCTGGAAGCAGATAACTGTGTAAAATGTCTTTGTGCTGCAGCATCAACATCACCCTTCACTGGAACTGAGAAACCCTGAAAAACAGCCCAGCCCATCATCCCTCCTCCACCAAACTTTACTGTTGGCTCTGCATTCCGGTAGGTAAAGTTCTCCATCCGCCAAACCCAGATTCATCATCAGACTGACAGATAGAGAAGCTGATTCGTCACTCCAGAGAACACGGTTCTACTGCTCCAGAGTCCAGTGGCGACGCTTTACACCACTCCAGCCGACACTTGGCATTGCGCATAGTGATCTTAGGCTTATGCGCAGCTGCTCAGCCATGGAAACCCATTTTATGAAACTCTCACGTTTTGTGAAACACAGTTTTTGCTCTATAATGAGTGATGCAACAGAGGATGGGTGATTTATACGTGCTACCTGCTTTAGCACTCGGCAGCTCCATGCTGTGAGTATGGCTGAGCTGTTGTTGCTCCTACATGCTTCTATGTCACAATATACATACATACATACATACATCATCTAAACCGCTTATCCTTCTGGGTCGCGGTGGGGTGCTGGAGCCTATCCCAGCTGTCATTGGGCGGAAGGCAGGATACACCCTGGACAGGTCGCCAGTCCATCGCAGTATGTCACAATAGTAGCTTCAAACTTATTTGACGTTTGGTGAACTCAAGATTTTAAGTACCTTTTTTCATAGCATACTGGACGGATTGTATGGTTATTTCTGTTCCCTTGGGTTTATTATTAGAGTGGAGTTTGAATTACCTTTTTCACACTCCTGAAGATGAGGTTAATTGTGTCAGTCAGGTTGGCGATTTCTGTTCCCATATCAATAGAATAGACTTCATTATTCAGAACTGTGCTGTTTTTAGCATCCTTACAGACAGAGAGGGAGAGAGAGAGAGAGAGAGAGAGAGAGGGAGAAGGAGGGAGAGAGAGAGAGAGAGAGGAGAGAGAGAGGGAGAATTGCATGTCATAATTAGTCCCAAAAAAGACTATCCTGATAAATTATGAGCAAAAATCCTCTGTTTGACTTTTTTCACACCACAAAAAAAGAAACAAAGTGAACCTTCTTGAACTACACAGTACACTAGTACATCTTCACACTGGGATTAATGTCATGTAATTTAACGATAAAACTAAAAGGAAAAAAATCTAACATCTGTACCTTTGTGAAGTTGGGGAATCTGAACACAGATGTGAACAGTTTGATGTTGCTTTTGTTGGCTGCTTTTTCGAAAGCCTCCTTCGATATCAAGATCGCCGTGGGATAATTTTCAGTTTGAGTCTTATCTTGGATAATCTGCAAATGTGAAAATATTTGTGGCTCACACCTTTTAAGGGGCTAACAATTTAGATAACCAATAATAACTAATAACTAATGTTATCATTTCATGCTGTGAGATATGAACATCACTACACACCCATGAATTTAATTCAACATATTACTCTGGCATTATCCTTGAACAGTAATCTTGAACAATTTCTTTATCCACTGAACAGAACATTTTCTTTATTTTGTGAGGTGAGTGCAAAGTGCAAAGAAGGAAACAAAATGATGTAAATCCCTACCTCGTTTAAGTTGTTCCTAAAAATAGCAGCCTAATTTTTTATGTGTTTTCTGAGATATTTGTGGGCCCATTTGCTGTTTTAGGCGGTGGTTCTTGCGGGCTAACTTTGGGGGGATGCAGATGGCGGTGGGGAAACATGCATAGGTAATTTGATGATATGTATTTGAAATGATGTTTCCATGAAAGCTTCCAGCTCAGATTACCTGAGTGAATGCGTGCAGTGAGCAAATACAGTCTGGCGTGGCTGGTGGACACTGCACAGCTCTGAACCAAACAGCTAACTCTGCTAACTTTATGTGTATCAACATTACATGATTATTACCTAGTTATGCCAATAACACGTACAAAAAGTAGACTTGTTGCTTTGATCAGAATGAGTGAGTTGTGGAAAAGCGGTCAGACGTTTGCAAGGTTGTTGGTCGGTCTCTTTATGGCCGATGATGTGTTTTCCGTATGTTTGTTAGCTGCCACGTGTGACATTACTGATTAGCAAGGCAACGTGTTTACAACGGGCATGGACTGCAGAGCTGATCTACTGACCCTGTGAAGCTCACGTCTCTGGTACCCATCAAAAAATGAAGAAAGCTACTCTCGTGTTTCAGGAACAGTCCAGAAGGAGAGGGTCACAGCAAAAATTTCCTTTACTTACGCTGAGGTTTGTGACTTCAGAGTAGACGAATGTGACGGATTCCAACTTAGTCCGATCTTTAGGCTTCACAAAAACACCCTGCACGTCTCCCAAGGTCACCGATGCTGTGGTCTTGTTTCCCATCAGTTCCAGAACCTTGGAGGTTACACTCTTCATCACTTCACTTAACAATGAAGAGAAGAACATGAAGAGAGAATAAGAGACAGCGAGAAACCCACTGTTGTAAATACTAATAAAAATCATTATAAGGTTCATCTTCGTATTTGACATTGTCTTACGACTTTTCTGTAGTATCTGCCTTTAAATCAGGGATTGACATATTATCCATATTAATCTGTACATCTGGTTTTTGTACAGGACTCCCACACTTTGAACAAAATGGTTGACCATTAAATGTGATGTTGTCATCATTAAAGGGGTTACCTGCAATGAGAAATCATAACAGAAATATACGTCAGTGAAGTTAACTAGCCTTTATACTAGCCGCCTGTTCAACGCAGTAAAACAACTTAACATGTCAAGGACTGGATCTGTTTCTGCGTCTGTATTGGGATTTGTAGCAGAAGCAGACGTGGCTATATACAATATCTGTGTATTAATTAATTTGGCAAAGCAAACAAATGAAAAGCTGCTGTTTCTTACTAAATTAATGAATGTATTACTTATTATGCTACGTTGCTGTGAAAAAGTATTTGCCCAGTTCCTTCTATTTTTGCTAATTTGCCACAATTAAATGTTTCAGATCATCCAACTAATTTTAATATAACATAAAGACAACATGAGTGAGCACAAGATGCAGCTTTTAAATGATCATTCCATTTACTGAAGATAATGATTTATTCAAAACCTATACCACCCATGTGCAAAAGTAACTGGTAACTGGTAAACCCTAGTAACCCTAGTAACTGGTTGTGCCACCCTCGGCAGTAACAACTGCATTCTAACATTTACGATAACTTGTGACGAGTCTTTTACGTCATTGCGGAGGAATTTTGGCCCACTTATCTTTGCAGAAATATTTTTACTTCAGCTACATTGGAGGTCTTGCCACAGCACCTCAATGGGATTTAAGTCAGGACTTTGACTCCAAAACCTTCATTTTGTTTCTTTTGAGCTATTCAGAGGTGGACTCGCTTGTGTGCTTCAGATCATTGTCCTGCTGCATAACCCAACAGCGGTTGAGGTTTAGGTCACAAACTGACAGGCGGACATTCTCCTTCAGGATTTTCTGACAGAGAGAGCAGAATTCATGAGTCCATCAGTTATGATGAGTCATCCAGGTCCTGCGGAAGCAAAGCAGCCCCAGACCATCACACTACCACCACCATGCTTCACTGTTGGCATGATGTTCTTATGGTGGAATGCAGTGTCAGCTTTACACCAGATGTAGCGGGACCCATGTCTTCCAAAAAGTTTTACCTTTGACTCATCAGTCCACAAAATATTATGCAAAGTCTTAGAGGTTGATCTGGATGCTTTTTCGTAAATGCAAGCGCATTGCGACTCTCCCATGGATGCCATTTTTGTCAGCATCTTTCTTATTGTGGAATCATGTCCACTGACCTTAACTGAGGCATGTGAGGCCTGCAGTACTTTAGATGTTCGTGTGTGTTCTTTTGTGACCTACTGGATGAGTCATTGATGCGGTGATTATGCTTCTCAGAGGCAGGGACAAAGAGACTGATACAAATTGAGAGACTAATGAATGCAGCCAATACAGTAACATCCTTGAAGAAAACCTCCTCCAGCATACACGCAAACTCAGACTGTGGTGACAATCTTAAAACACAATCTCCTGAAGCATATATCCAGAACAACGGTGGACTGGCTTCAGGGCAAGTCTCTAAATGTCCTTGAGTGGCCCAGCCAAAGCCCAGACTTAAACCCCATGACACATGTTTTGAGACACCTGGAGATGGCAGTTCACAGGTGCTCGCCACCTAATCTGACATCTGACGGATCTGCTATGAAGAACTGGATAACCCCCCAAATGCAGGTGTGCAAAGCTTGTAGAGACGTATCCAAGACTCACATCTGTAATTGCTGCCAAATAAGCTTCTACAAAGTATTGGAATACTTTTGTGAAGATTTCTGTTTTTGATTTTCATTCATTTTTGCAAAATATGTTTTCACTTAGTCACTATGGGTGATAAAGCATAAATAAATGATAATTAAAAATCACAGTTATATCTATTTTAAATCCACAACACAAAGTGTTTAAAATGTCAAGGGGCCTGAATGCTTTCTGTGTCCACTGTAAAAGCCCTAAAAATAATTACTGTGGTTGGCAGCTAAACTAACGGTAACTTTGTTGACATCCAAATATTTATGTACCTGACTTGCTCCATAGCAACAGGTCAGTTTAGAAAAATTATGAGACTGATAGCTTTGGTATAAAATACTGTAATTGCAACCAGGTTAGTGGAGTGATTGTTCAGACTTCATGGAATGTTATTTATATACTGAACCACGTATCACAAATTTTTCATAACTGAAGCAGATTACTATATGTAGTTTAGATATACGTTTAACTAGCCCATTTAGCAAGTGTTGTGTATGTTAAAGCAAGCCAGCACTACTATAGTTTATTCAGGTTTCTGGGTGAAGCACTGGCTATTCTGTGTTGCTGCTAGTTAGTTAGTGAGGTTGCAATTCTGACAAGGTATTGTTTACAAAATTGCACGTGCCAATCATGTTCATATGAACCTCAGTGGCTTCAGTGCTTCTTATGCCATTATGAACATCACTCTTTCAAACACAGGCAATGAGATTTATGTTCTAGCTTATTGTAAGGCAGGCCATGAATTTTCAGATTGTTTCTGTCAAGCATAAATTTAATTAAAATATTCTTACCATCACAGTCTCTGTATGTGGCATGTTTGCAAAACGAAGCTGGATCCAGGCAGGTAATATAGCACCCTGCAAAATTTCAAACAGTTGTTTGAGCCCATCAATTTACAAGAAAAATCAAATCAACATAAGTAGCATTTCACTTTTTTCGGAAGGAACCTTGTATCTCCAAAATGGTAACTTTACAGGAGCAGGAAAAAACATACTCTACTTTTAATGTAAGTCAATGGAACCAGAATTTTTTCCAAGTCATTTTGGGATGTTTCTTTTTGTCTGTTCATCATGAAATTTACACAGAATGTAAAGAGCAACGGGCATTTTCACATTATGTCAAAAACTGAAAAACGTCAAAAATGGAGATGCGAGGTTTTCTTCCGACAACGGCGATTTACATGTTTTTAATTGTAACATGTTGATATATTAATTATTGGAGTATTGATTATTCAGCAGTGTCTGAGTATTCCGTACCTCCCCTTTCACAGACTTTATCTAGATTTCCATCGCATTTTGTGAAGTTCTCTGCAAGGAGAAAAAAAACAAAAACACAACCCTATCTTATTATGGCAATGCTTATATTACATTTTTACTTTCATGTTGTTCTTACGAACAAAAAGTGAATCAATGTTTGTGGATTTTTTTTTTTATATTTAATTGTCAGATATAAAATAGTAATTTTGGGTTTTCTGTGAAGAATAAAAAGGAAAAACAAACATTAGGCTACTGGTATATGCAGGAGTAAAACATTAAATTGCTCCGAATGAGAACACCATGCATCAACTGCATAACAATAAGCTGTTTTAGTGCCAACTGCAAGCACTCACATATGCTTAAAAACAATTGTTGGCACACCTAGAAATACAGAAGAAAAATCAGGCAGTAGCTTCATCATGTTTGTGTTGTACCTTTTTAGAGTTTATAGACTTTTAGCTCAGCTGGTCACACAGAGAACCTGGAGCATAAATAAGAGGTGACGAATGCTAAACGTATTTATTCATGTATCGGTATGGGACAGATGGCAATAAGCCTTGCTATGTCAGTGTTATTTAATCAGTAGAACACAGAGGGAGTGTGTTATCGCAAAATAACATCACGGCTGTGATTTGGTTGCCGTAGATCATCAGTTAAATAAATAAATAATAAATTAATAAACTGGGCCGTGAACGCTGCGTTTAATATGTTTTAATGTTCGCAGTTCCTTCACCAAATTATAGTTCCTTAACAAGCAGCTTGTTGCTGCGCCCACTCGCTGCACAGCCGGCAGTTCGTTCTCCAGCTCCTTACACTAAATTCCCAAACTGTCATCACCACTGAGCAGCTTTTTTTGTTTTTTGGCTTTTGAGTTTTATGGCTCAGTCTGATTTGGTCAGACTCTGAAGACATCACGTAAAGAAAACGTGATGTTATGGTGAAATAACAGCACAGTTAGAACACTTCTCAAAAAATCAGCTCGCATAGCCGGAATAAACTGTTGTATAATATCTTTATTGAGAACTACTACTAAACAAAGCCGTGTGAAAAAAAAAAAGGTCTTCATATACGGACTTGGAGGTGAACGATATGCTTTAACCTCCCCATTCCAAATGTCCAGTACACTGGACCTTCTTTTTCCCCAGGTATTGTAGCTCTATTGAAGCAGTCTTTTTTTTTTTTTTGAGATACATGTTCACCACCTCGAAGACCAACTCAAAACACTGTTTCTGAATCTTTCTTTTAGATGTGTTTTTGTATGTATGTTCTTATCAAAGGTCCCTTTTGTTAAAGCTAAAAAAGGAAACTGTAGATATTTATTCCTACATACACACATTTTGGGATCAAGTTTAATGTCCAGTAATCTTTTGGAATTCAGTAAATTATGCTTCTATTAGTTTTATAGTCATTCAAGATTTTTGTTTACTTTGTTGAAAGTAGAATGTAATGTGTATTGTAATGTGATGTTCCATGAATTTGGGGATAATAATGATTTTAGTGGATTTCACTGACCAGTATACTAGGTACTGATATGAAATATTGAAAATGAACATCTTTATCATTGAGATAACAGGCCAAACAAAAAGAAAAGTTGATTCTGAAACACAAATGTTATTTCTGTGACACTGAGCTACCATAGAAAATGCATGTAATATGTGTGCAATATATAAATATAAGATATAAATCTATGTAATGTGTAATATAGATTAAGTAATGTTTTCTGACTTTTTTCTTCAACGACTGACTGTTTAAACCATTTGTTCATTTCAGATAAAGTAATGCAAATCAGTGTATACGCTTTGTGTTTAGGGAAGGTGGGAGTAATTTAGTGCAGTGTGGATTTATATAAACAGTCTCACCTGGTCTAATTTAAAGGTTGCAAATAATGAGAATGCCAAAATATTCTTAACATACCTCCCATCCATTGTTGCCAGGTTCTGTTACATGTACCACTTAAGAAGCAAATTTTTTGTGTGGGTCTGATGCTTTTATCTCTGGTTAAGATGAGCTGGTATGTGCCATTTTCTTTCAATAACCACATTCCAATGTCTTCATATGTACAGTCTAAGAGAAAAACACAACAAATAGATGAATAATTGGATACACAGTATTAAGATGGAAAATTAAACAGGACAGTATTAATTTAGAAATACCTCAGAAGGTTTGCAGGGTAATACAGATTAGCAGAAAAAGCTCATTTGAAGAGCGTTTTTCTTGTAATATATTCAGAGCATCTGAAACCGAGTGAAAGCGAGTTCCACACAAAAATGCAGAACACAATCTAACAGTACAGTACACAATTTGCGAATTCAGAGCACACCTTTATATCATTGGGGAAGTGGAACCCGGCGGCTTCTAGTTTATTATAGAAGCCTGGACATCTCCCGGTTTTTGGGATTGAGAAATAGGATGGGAAAGTAGTGGAATGCAAAAATGGTGTTGCGCGAAAAGAGAAGTGTAGAAGGAAATGTGTAGGATGTTAGATGGGTGGGACAAGGAGCTCCAGGTGTGGCTTTCCTCCCATCTCAAATCTATTTAAACCACACCTTCAGTATGTGGGTGTAGAGTAGAGATTGTATGACTGAATGAGTGGAGAGGACAGTGGTCTCTTTTCCATTGCAGGGTTGAACGGCTCTGAGCACAAAGGGTAACCATTCCAGTGGCTTTTCCACACGGACATGGTTCGACACGGAACACTTAAAAACCGGGCTCAGCACGTTTTCTTCGCTTGGTTACCTAACTGTGCTGGGGGCCAAAGATCCATTAGGTGGGATAACGTAACAGCATAGCTTTTCACTGATTGGTTCTGTGTATATGTCGGAATTGTGCTACTGCATCCTGCTGCGTTATTCCAAACCCCAAAACAATCAAATCAGTTCATTCGAAGGCAAAATAAATCATGTGCTGCTTTCATTTTAAATCCACCATTTAACAAGCGTCAAAGCTTGAATCTAACACCAGTTTCTAATTGTTAAACGGCGTTGAGAGAGTAGATGGTTAGAATTAACTTAGCTAACATGCTGCGAGCTCTGCTCAGCACTGAACAAGTTTAGATTCTGACTAACAAAAGCTTACTATTGGTGGGGCACTGCCCAACTAATGACCCCTTGGATTCTATAGCTCACTAGTTTGGATTGCCTTTTTTTTTATTGTGTACTTGAATCACCAGTAAAGGAGTCAGCCCTCTATTTACAGTAGATTTAGGGCCTCCCTTGAGGAGTTTCAGCTACACAAATGAGAACAACAACAGTAAAGCTTGTGGCTCTTGTGGCTCTAGGGCAGACACTAGTGAGAGAAGGCTGGCAGAAAATGATCACCTCAACTGACCAGCATCTGTTTGCACGTTCTCACTATACATTTGCACAAGTGGCTCCTGAACATGGGCTTCCCACAAAGAACCAGAACATGAAGAAGCTGAAGGATTCTTTGGCTACTGTAGAGCTCTATGTTCAAGTACACTTCCTCTGAACAGTGCCGCTGTGCCCTTCAGTAAGGCACAGCCTGGGTTGCTCCGGCTTGGGATGTGGCACCAAAGTACAGCTCATAACTTCTGTGCTCTGAAATCTACATTAATGCAGCTGTATGTGAGGAATAAGAAGACACTGAATACTCACTATATATATCAGTTTTACTGTTTGAGAACTGGTCAATTTCTGAAAAGAGAGAGAGGAAATTAAGAGAGAAAATCGGTCCATGATGACTGAGTAGTAATATAAATTCAAATGCTTCCATTTAGCAATATTATGTTGTGCAGTATACATTGGGATAGAGATGCATGAGGGAAGAAATGCACTGGATACCCACCATCAACTGACAAATCCATGAGCCTGCTTTGCATATTAGCTGTGAGGGAAAGAACATAAAATGGGAACTTACGACTAAACAGCAAAATAATTGGAAGCTTTTTCATTTACATTGTAAAAATCAAAAGCTAAAATTACACAAACTTATTTCGCAGCTTTAGGAGTTAACTCAGTTGACCTGATTGGTAATTTGTACACTATAGGAATATTTTGTTGTGAAGCATACATCAAGGTCCAGAGGGAAGCATTAAATACTCACGATGTTTTTGCAAGTATTCCTGGTTTTCTTTAGAGACCTTTGAAAGTTTTTCATTTTTATTTGGTTTGTCTGTGAAGGAAGCAGAGAAAAAGGCAGGATTTTAAGATTGAGTGTTAAAGTTATGACCCATCTTCTGAAATTATTGAACATATCAGTGGATTCAGAGACTGTTTGCCCCAATTTCCCTGGACTTTTAACAAGTGATATTTGGAAGCTACTAATCTCATATAATGAGACCTGCAGTAAAGACTGGACTTTGTAAACAGTATGTCCAAAATCTATAGACAGCAGCGTTTCTTCTGAAATGATTGGTAGTCCATTTTTTCCAAAGAAGTGTCAGGATACTTTTGGATACATAGTGTACAGATGCTTTGGGGAACTGAGTGGCTGACTGTTTTGCTGCTTGCAGAACTGTGGCACATCTCCATGACTGGTTTTTTTTTTTTTATAAAATTACTCGTATTTGAAAAAAGCATGTCAAACAAGTCCATTTTCATCTGTAGGAAAATGAAGGCTCAGGCCAGACACATAGTCAAAGCAAGTAGGCGAACGCAAATGCCAACACACGGTCCTCCCGAAAACTCAACATCCGGATAGGGTTAAACATGTCAACAGTAGAGGGGAGTGTGCTGCTTTACCTGTAGCACAGGCGGAAAAATAAAAGACTCAATAGAAGGATGGGTGTGTGGCCTCTCAATCGCTCTTGGTGGAATGATGGTGAGTATGTCTGTCTTGTTCAGCCTATATGTGGATTAGATGTGGAAAAGCACTTCCAGTATTTCAGAATGACAGTAGCAACATGACAATCGTATTTGTCATGTAGTGTCCGTCCATACATCGCCTGAGAGAAAACCCACTGTTCTCCCGGGAGTGCATCAGAGCGCTTAGCAGTTACCATCCATTACCTGGCAACAGGTATGAACCACCGTGCCCTTTCTGCACATTATAAGCTAGGATCAAACACTGTATGCCAGATAACTTCTGATATGAGCCAGGCGATCTGGGATGTCATAGCAGGGCATTTGGTGTCCTGCCCGTCTGTGCCCGAGTGAAGAAGGATTGCCCACGATTTTTGGAAACTCTGGATTTTCCAATGTGCTTGGGTGCAATCAATGGAAAACGTGCAAATCACTGCACCGCCAAATTTAGGAAGTAAAAGTTTTCAATTGCAAATGTCACTTTTCAGTTGCTTTCATGGTAGCATGTGATGTCTGGTACTGATATGTTGACATCACTGCTTTTGGGTGGAAAAATGATGGAGGCTTTAGCAGGGAAACTCCCTCTGCCTGCGCCAATTTTTTCCCCAGAAGTGACAGACGAAGCCCACATGTATTCGTTGGTGATGAGCAAAGTAAGTAAATGAAAGCAGATTTCTTAATCTTGCAAACCACCAACAAATAAACAAACAAATAAATAAATAAATAAACAAAAACCATGGATAAGCCTGCATGCATAGGCACAGGGATTTCTTTATTTTTTTTAACAGGTTGAAACCTCAGCCAGGACAAACTCATTTACATCTACCGCCAGTTAAAAGTGCCTTTCGGGATCATGGCTTCTAGATTCAGGATCTTCAGCAGACCCATTGGCTGCTGAGCAAAGGAATCAGCTGACATAGTGAAAGTTTGTGTGGCTTTACACAATTCTCTGTGTCACACTGATGACACCATACCAGAACCATACAGGTATATACCCTAGTGATGTGCTAAGTGTGGCTTACTTACTTCAAACATAGCACAGTCCATGCATTTCCAGTTCTGCCTTCCTCTATTTATACAACAAACATTGCAAATGAAATATACTTCATTGACTACTTGCACTGGATTGCTGTAGTTCAAATAAAACAAACTTCTACATATACTGGTTTGCTATAGACCAGATGAAAAACTTTCTAGACTGCCTGCAGTTGATTGCTGTACTTACACACTTGACATACTACAGCTACACTCTAACATACTGTAGTTCACTAAGCAAAAATATACAAATGTGCATCATAAATGTAACTGAAAAACTTGGGCAACTGAACTAACGGCCATCCTAAAAATGCCCATAGGACAGCATTGACTCCCTCATCAACCGCCTACTCTCTCCCTCTGGTAGCTGATAGAGAAACTGGGTAAGGTGTTCTGTAAAAGCAGAGAAGATGTTGCTATGCTTATGCTGTTTGAAGGTCCTAAAACCTGTCATATATATATATATATATATATATATATATATATATATATAAAATATACACACCATATACATATACATACATACCATTTCCACTGCCTCCGGGTTTTGTGGAAGCTATAAAGGTAAATGTAAAATATTAACATGGGGAACAGAGAGAGATTCGATTGTAGAACTTGGCTTTTTCGTATTTTAGCCTAAGGAAACACGACACACTGGTGTGGGTGGGAAGATATCCATTCTTCATGCCTTTAGCTATAAAACCCTTTTCTCTGTTTTCTTTAGTTCAGTAATATAAATCCGGTCTTTTTCATATGTTAGCCTGTATAGACAAGTGTACTTACACAGGAATAGATGAGGTAAATGTACTGATTACACAGAATCAGGGCTGGAAAATGCAACATCACACATTCCCTTTGTGTTACCTTTTAACAAAATACTGTTACTCTACTATAAAGCACAGATCTGACAAAATGCTCAGAAATGTTGCATTTTCATATCATCATACTGCCCCTGACCACTTAAAGACATAACAGGTAAGAAACAAAGTAGAAAGAAGTGAATTAGTATTTTACAGCACTAAAACCACATCATTTCAGCAAAACTACTGCTTTGTTTTTGGGCTAATAATAATATTATTGCTCCTTTGATTGATGGGCAATTCAAGTTTGTTTATTATTATTTTTCCACTTTAGTATCAACTAGTCTTCACTACAGTTACTGACTTTTAGTACAACTTGTTACTGTTATTTTACTATTTTATTACTGAGCACCGCTACAATGACTCAACTTATTTTTTAATGACTAACAAATGTGCATGTAATTTTTAGGTAAATACAACTTGTTACTGTTGTTTACTCATTTTATTATTAATTTGTTACTGCTACAATTACTCATCTATTATTCCTTAACAACCAGAAAATAAGCATGTAATTTTTAGGTAAATACAACTTGTTACCTTTATTTTACCATCTTATTACAAATTTGTTATTATAAACACCAGCTTATTATTCATTATGAACTGGAAAGTATGCAAGTAATATTTTGGTAAGTATAACTTGTTACCATGATTTTACCATTTTATTACTGACTTGTTACTGCTACAATTACTATTTTATTATTTCATAACAACTACGAAATTGACATTTAATTTATGGATAAATACAACTTGTTACCATGATACTACCATAACATTACCCACTTATTACCGATCTGTAAAGTAAAGTGCTACCTAATTTCCTCCATTTTCCCATGATAGTGTTGATTTCAGTTTTTTTGAGATGTCTAGTTACACTGTACAGACAAAAGTATTGTGACACACCTTCTGATAATTGAGTTCAGGTGTTTCAGCCACACCCATTGCTAACAGGTGGATAAAATTAAGCACATAGCCTTGCAGTTTCCATAGACACACACTGGCAGTAGAGGGTCGAACTGATGAGCTCAGTGACTTTAAATATGGCACTGTCATAGGATGCCACCTCTGCCACAAGTCAGTTTGTGAAGTTTCTTTCCTGCTAGATCTGCCCCAGACAACTGTAAGTCCTATTACTGTGAAATGGAATCACCTTGGAGCAACAACAGCTCAGCTACAAAGCGACAGACCATGCAAACTCACAGAGTGGGGCACCGAGTGCTGAAGAGCACAGTGTCTATCCTCTGTTGAATCACTCACTGAAGAGTTCCAAACTGCCTCTGGAAGCAACATCAGCAAAAGAACTGCACATTAGGAGCTTCACAAAATGGGCTTCCGTGGCTGAGCAGCTGCACACAGGCCTAAGATCAAAAAGCACGAAGCCAAGTGTCGTATGGAGTGGTGTAAAGTGCCGCCACTGGACTCTGCAGCAGTGGAAACGTGTTCTGGGAAGTGATGAATCAGCTTCTCTATCAGTCAGTCTGATGGACGAGTCTGGGTTTGGCGAATGCCAGGAGAACGTTACCTGCCTGACTGCACTGTGCCAGCTGTAGAGTTTGGTGGAGGAGGGATGATGATATGGGGCTGTTTTTCAGGGGTTGGTCTAGAACCCTTAGTTCCAGTGAAGGGAAATCTTAATGCTTCAGCACCAAGACATTTTGGACAATTATACACTTCCAACTTTGTGAAAACAGTTTGGGGAAGAACCTTTTCCTGTTCCAGCATGACTGAGCCCCAGAGCACAAAGCAGCTCCATAAAATCATGACTGGGTGAGTTTGGTGTGGAAGAACTTGACTGGCCCTCACTGAGCCCTGACCTCTACCCCATCCAACACCTTTGGGATGAGTCATAACGGAGATTGTGAGCCAGGCCCTCTCGTCCAACATCTGTGTCTGACCTCACAAATGCTCTTCTGGATGAATGGACACAAATTCCCACAGACTCTCTCCAACATCTTGTAGAAGCTTCCCAGAAGAATGGAAGCTGTTAGAGCTGCAAAGGGGACCAACTCCATATTAATGCCTATGGATTTAGAATGGGAGTCATAAAAGCTCCTGTAGGTGTCCCAATACTTTTGTCCATACAGTGTATTTGTCATAATCACGACATAACAATGGTTGTTTTCTCAAGATAATGGAATTATTTTCTTGAAATTGAGATAACAAATTTTGGTTACTAGAGGTGGGAAAAATAATTGATTGTTTAATACATTGTGATTCTCGTGAAAGATTCTGAATCAGCTGAAAAAAAAATGCCATAATCGTTTTTTCAAATAGGCTTAGCATTTCCCCTAAACACACAGCTGGAAGCGTTAGGGACGGCTACAAAAAACTGCTGTTCTGTGTATCTGTGACTTTAACTTGCTGCTCCTAATGCTGTGGCCTGCTCTTCTACTACAGCAGAAACATCAGTTTGACAAAGACGCAAGGTTTAAGCAAGTTATTGTCATGTTCCCTTTGTGTGTTTAATTCAAATTTGATGTACAGTAGATAACACTGTTACTTCAAAGAGTTCAGCATGTTCAACAACACATTGAATTTTTTATTTATTTATTTATTTTTTTTTGAAGATACATCATCGGATGAAGAAAGACTCACCACAGCTGTGGGAAACATAAATGTACAGGGCGATTCAAAAAGATTCATCCGAATTCAATGCGCCATATTGTTCCAACCATGAGGCATCTAGGGACCAATCACAATCCAATTGAAAGAGGGGGTCATAGAGTGTCTGACTCTCAGTGGAAGATGGCTCCCTTCAGTCTGAGAGGAGATGAGACCCCTGAGCAGAAAGCGTTCTGCGTTCTCCACTTCAGTAAGAGTGAACACAGGTTTCTCTTGCTGAGCACTCATTTCAGCATCGGTTCTGTTGATTTAAACTGAATTTTCATATAAATTTGGCTTTTTTTCATATTTTAGCCTATATTTTCTCAAAAGAAAACTTGTGTGCAACACTCTTGTGTGCAAGCTGATAATATCCATTCTTCAGAGTCAAGTCACTAAGTTGCAAGTAACAAGTAAGTCTCAAGTCTTGACACTCAAATCCTGAGTCAAGTCCCAAGTCAAGATAGTTGAGTCTAGATTCAAGTCCCGAGTCAGTAAAGGCGAGTCTCGAGTCCCAAGTCAATAGTCCTAATCTTCGAGTCTAAAGAAGTCAGTCTGCATTCTTTAGCTAATTTAAGGCCACAACCCTGAATAAAGGTGCAGTCAGACCCTCCACATTTCTTCCGCTTTCTCGAGTCTTACCAAATCTTAACGTTGAAATCCAAGTCAAAGTCTGAGTCATTGGTGTTGAAGTCAAAGTCGAGTCGCAAGTCTTTCTCGATATTCTTGAGTTGAGTCTCAAGTCATCAAATTTGTGACTCGAGTTGGACTCAAGTCCAAGTCACATGACTCAAGTCCACACCTCTGCCATTCTTTAGGTCACTGGCTACAAAACATTTTTCTGTATTTTCTGTTTTAATCAAATAAATTTGACCTTTTTCATACATTAGCCTGTATCTTCTCAAAAGACTGTAAGCAAATGTAATTTGCTCCTTGAATGTCATGAAGCTTGCGTACCTGTAGTTGTCCGTTGTGTTATGTTAAACGTCTCTGCTGTAAAAAAGAAAAAAAAAAAAAAAGTTAAAAAAGAAGTTTAAAAGTATGGAAGCGCTAAAATATGAATTCACATATTTTATTTCCTTAATTTTCCCATGATAACGTGTTAATTTTAGTTTTCTCGAGATACCTAGTTATTTATGTCATAATCATGACGAAATAATTCCTGAAATAATAGAATAACTGTCTCTAGATTCTGTGGGGTCGTGCATCCATACGTGGCATGATGGTCTTTCATCTCAGGAAAAGTTTTCATGTTGCGAGATCTCGAATTATCTATAAAAAGCTAATTTTCTTGTTGTTGAGATCTCAAATTATTCAGGGAGCTCAGAAAAAACATCTGTTGTGTCAGTAATTAGAGCCGTAGTCCATGAGTCTGGGCTTGAGATGTTTTTTAGTTGTCCCAGACGTGTCCCGGACTGCAGAGCAAACCCAAAGCAGAGCTTTAGCATCTTCGGTTCATCTCAAAGGTCTCAGAGCTGAGCAGTTTGATGGAAATGTAAAGCGTTTTGTATGAAGTCTTTAGGAAGCCTCTTTAACTATTCAGTGTGATAAACCACAGTGAGAAATAACCTTTAACCATGCTACCTCGTTTTTAGGCCGCTGCACCATTTAGGTGTTGGTTGGTTCATTTCTGATATTTAGTGATGTTTTAACTTGGTAAATAGATGTGTTTAAATTTCGATATGCCTCAACAAGTAGCACAGGTTATGTGCTGTTATTTGTTTAGTGAAATCAGAAATCATCTTTACTTCTGAAAGACCCTCTGGGATGATTTTAATACGCAATCATGTTACTGACCTGTTGCCAGTTTACCACCAGGTGTTTTTTAAGCATTACACAACTTTACCAGCCTTTTGTTGCCCCCGTTCCAACTTTTTTGAAACTTCTAGTTGGCATCAAATTCAAAATGGCTAATATTTTTCAAAAAACAATAAAATTGATCAGTTTCAACACTTGATTTGTTGTACTATTTCCAATGAAATATAGGGGTTAAATGATTTGCACATCATTGCATTTTATTTATTTTTTTTACATTTTGAACAGCGTCTTTTGGAAATGGGGTTGTAAATACTTTCTGTACATTAAATAAAAAAGTGGTTCCGCCCCCTCATTATTTCTCATTAATAGCTGCTGCTTGTTGTGATAGTTTGTCTCTGATTTTGTTCTTGGCGGTTCTCATGTAGCCATATTCCTGAGTGGGCTGCGTTAGTTGTTCTGATTTTTGCCTTTTACCTGCCTTTGTTTGTTAATGAAAGGTATTTGTCTGCATTTTGTTCATCTGCCTATCTTGCGATGCCTGCCTTGAAACTAATCCAGTGCTAACTTGGCTAATTTTGGGAACAAAAAAAATAATAATGATACTGAATTAAGAGCATTTTGGGTTTGAAACTGAAAAGAGCCAAAATTCACTTCACTAGTTGACAGCGCCTTTAAGTGCATTTCTGGATGAAGCTTTACTTTAAAATAAGTGGATTTACAGTGCTTTAATGCCTCAGCAATATTAAGACAAACTTACCTATAGTATCAAATGAAAAAAAACAGACTGTGTCCCTGAATGATGAACCTGCTAAAAGAAAGAAACCAGAAATGTCTTTTCACTCCTACTGGTCACTACATTGCTGTAAGTTACCTTTAATCGACGTAAGCTCTAACACCACTTACCAGAGTTATTTGGACAAGTGCTGTTTGGCATCTCTATTGGTCCGGTGTATTCACCATCAATCACGACAATACTTGTGCATGTTTTGCTAAGTTCACAGCTTTTACAAAGACCTACGAAGAGATTTTTCCACAAGTATTTTAGTGAGGACTATTACCTAAATAATACGTCAGGCATTTCTGTAACTATAGATGTTACCATCATTTGTGGAACATTAAAGTTTGATTATACTTTAATATCTACAAATTCAGTCATTTAGCCTCTAAAATGTAACACAGTGAAACAAAATAATTTAGCAACAGTGTAAAATAACAGTGCAACAGAAAAATGGCAGGATTGTTTGATGTTGGTACATTAAGAAAAATGGCATTTTAGTTTTTGAGTTATGAGTAGGTTTCCCAGCAGAGCTAGGGGAGCTAGGAATGCCCCACTATGAGGATAATAAACTGTATAGGGCTGTAAAAATAGGCTGTATAAGTACAGGGATGTGTTTTACTTTATAGTGACCAAAACGACTCACTCAGTGTAGGCAATCCCAAAATCACAGCCAGAACCACGACTGATCTGTACGGCCCAAACTTCACACCAGCCGTCCACTTCATCTTCAGTTCACTGAATTTCACTTAATACAGCTGAAAGAACAGCGCAGTGATCAATCATTTTAATTAATATCCTAAATAATGGTTTTGTATAGAGTGTCATGATGACGTAGTTCATACTGCTCAGTCCAAGTAATGTCTATTTAACTTTGGCTACAGATGGCAAATAGCAGCACATACACTACTGTGCAAAAGTCACAGAGCACCCATCATATATTTAATTTCCAGTCAAAACAGTGATTAAGGAAATATTTCTGTAGAGATCAGATATAACTTAATCTACTAAGGAGAAAGTCAAACTGGGGCTCCTAACAACCACCTGGAAGAGCTGGTCGACCCCAAAACTGCCCCCCATCAGATAAACAGCACTTAAAGCTTTCGTCTCTGAGAGAGAGGAGAAAATCAAGCTGCTTCAGATCTGAAAACATCCACAGGTGTTTCTGTCCATCCTTCCACTGTGAGAAGACGACTCAGCGCTGTGGGTCTGAAAGGATGTGTAGCTGATCAAGAAGAACCTCACTGAGAAAAGGAGACGGACACATCAAACAAAGAAGCTGAACGATGGACTGACCACCCCAGAGTCCAGACCTCAACACCACTGAATGTGTTTGATTACTTCAGAAAATGATCAACCAGCTTCTAAGACTGAACTTTGGAGGTGTGTCTGCAGATTCTTTGAGGAGCTGAAAGTGAGTCTCCTGAACAGAATGGAAGCTGGAATAAAGGGAAAGAGTTTACACTAGTAAACACTCAAACAGCTGAGAGTAGATTTAGCTGCTGAGGATTCTGGGTAACTTTCTATTAGATATGTTTTCTGCGTTTTTTCCTGATGCTGAAAAAAGAGGAACTTGTACTTTAGTTTTGTCTGGAAAGTAAATAAATGCTCTCTGATTTTTGTACAGTGCTGTACAACTACAAGTTGCCAGTAAACATACATACAGTGTAACTGAAAAACATAACAGAGGAAGTCTTAAAAGTGTAAGTGTGTTGGGGTGGGCAGAGGGCAGGAGACCACAAAGCGTATATATATATATATATATATATATATATATATATATATATATATATATATATATAGCCACTTTTTTGGTTTTCAGTTTTTGACATTGAAAATGCCTGTTTCCCTTTACATTGTGTGTAAATGTCTTGATAAATGGACCAATAGAAATGGCCTAAAATGACTTGGAAAAAAGTCTGGTTCCATTGACTTACATTAAAATCAAAGTATGTTTTTTCCTTTTGCTGTAAAGTTACCAATTTGGAGATACGAGGTTTTCTTATATATATATATATATATATATATATATATATATATATATATATATATATATATATATAAGCTTGACTGTAAAAGAAGAAATCATAAGTATTAAAATCATATAAGAAAATGACTCAGATCAGATTAAAGAGATAAAGACCAAAGAGCCGTAGAGTTTTAATGAAGCTCTGAGTTAAAGAGTCGTAGAGTTTTACTGAAGCTCTGAGTTAAAGAGTCGTAGAGTTTTAATGAAGCTCTGAGTTAAAGAGTCGTAGAGTTTTACTGAAGCTCTGAGTTAAAGAGTCGTAGAGTTTTACTGAAGCTGAGTTAAAGAGCTGCGTTTTCAGATGTTTATTAAAAGTGAGCTCTGAGCTCGACTGTCTAATAAAAGCTGAACTGAGCTCCACAGTTTAGAAGCAGAATAACTGAAAGAGTCTCTCCACATTTTCTGTGTTTTACTGAAGGAGTTCAGAAGGTCAGAATCTGCAGATCTGAGATCATAAACAGACATTCAGGAGCTTTAAGGTCATTTAGAGCTTTAAAAACCAGCAGCAGAGCTTTAAACTCTCTCTAACAGATCCAGACTGTCCTGCGTTTTGTCCTGCTCTGTCCTCTAAAAGTAGAGGATGGACTGTTTTCTGAGGAAGCCCAGTAAACAGAGTAATCAGCTCTGCTGGAACAAATGCATGAACAAGGTTTTGTATATGAACCAAAAGAGCCGACTTCTCACAAAGTAGCAAGGACTGAATGTCAATCCTCTAACAGATCTATCCTGAATCAGCACTCACTTAGTTCACGTAGTTCACGTAGTTCTCCCTGTGGAGTTTGGAGTGGTTGAGTAGTTTCTGCATCATGGTTTAGATGCTCATCTTGAGTGAAGTGTTTCAAATACAAACACATTTTAAAGCTTATTGGGAAAAATACTGGATCTGTATTGGTGACTGCCAGTAATTAAAGTTTGAATATCGGTATCAGAAAAAAAAGTGGTATCGAGTCACCTCTAGTTTGTGAACGTGTGAAAAAAGAACCCCATATCTAGAACCCCTCAGCCTTAATTCTCCCACATCACTCTGAACGTCACTGTAAAACTGCCTTTGTAATTAATATGATCTCAGAAATTTAAGTGCAAATATTTTTGTAGTAATCTTTCTTGAAATTAAAGTTACCTTCACGTTAAACTCTCTTATTAATAAAATGTACTTAAATATTGACATGTTTGTTTCACAGCTGCTGATTTTCACACGCATTTGCATTGGATTTCCCTGGACAGCTGTGGAGCGTCTGCGGCTTTGCTTAACAAAACATGACATATAGAATGTAGCCAGCAGGAATTCAGTTAAAAAAATGACACGCCAAAAAGAGAAAAACCTGTTTATACGCTGCTGTTATTTATTATAACCAGCTTCTATGCCAACTCTCATAAACAAACTCGTGTCTATGTAAATAAGGGTCAGTGGATGTTTATTTTACTTTATCAGGGAGAATCTCTTTGATGCTGAGCAGCTTATTTGCAAAAATGTGTTCATTCTGGCAAAAATACAGGGCCGTCCAGAATTATTGACACTCTTACTGAACAAGAGAAAGAAGCCTTTTAAAATGCGTTTGTTAGATATCAGTTTACCTTACAGTGTAAATGGGAGAGAATTTGAACCTTTCAGTGAAGTTATGAAATAAATATTCGTCAGAAGATTTGGTATAACGGTGAACTGAGCTGAGGGACAGAATCTACAAGGGACGACTAAAGATTCTGAAGGGCTGATTGGGCCGATTCATAAACATCCATCTGAAGTACAACTGCAGCCGTTTCCATGGTTACACAGACCCTGCTCCTATTTCCCTACGCTACACCCATTTCTTTGTACATTATAGCCATTTCGTATTTACACTACACCAATTTTCAAGGTTATAATACACCCATTTTAAAAGTTACACTACACCTGTTTCCGTGGTTACGCAGCCCTGCATTTCATGGCAGGTAACCAGTTCTAAGACGACCCTCCCCATTACTGTTTGTATGTATTTCAGTAACATTACAGTTTTCTTAAAAAGTGAAATTTTCATGCCTCATTCTGCCCCCTCACCCCCCACCCCCCCGCCCTCTTCTAAAACCCCTACAAAATAGTGTTCACACACTGATAACCCACAATGTGATTCATACAAACTCTCTGTGTTTGTTATTCATGTCTGTGTTTTGTGATACATTATTTTAGACTCTTTATGTTCATTTCTGTACATCAAATTTTATTTACCAGAAAACTGTATGAATAAAGAGCCCTGCAGAATTATTGGCACTCTTAGTGAAGATGAGCGAAATCGTTTGTGGATAAAAAGCCTTATGATCTCAGTGATCACACTGAGATCTCACAACCAGATAAACTGAAGCTTTCACTGAGGTCAAAGTATTAAGAGAAAAATACATATAAAAAACTTACATGTACCACAATTATAGGCACCCCTGCGTTTACTGCGCACTCAAGACAGGGTGCACAACGGAGTAAATGCAGCGATGATCGTGGCACATTTGCTTTTTTGTTTTTGAATTTTTTTCGAGGGTTTTGCTCATCTTTCTGGAGGGCACTGTTTATTCATACAGTATTCCTGCAAAGTTTTGTTACCACAGTTATTCACATCACTGCATTTAGTACTAAGCACACAGAACCCATATAGTAGTGTTGTCTAATACTCTATTATAAGTAGTAACATTTGCTTAGCTACTTTCACACGGATACTCATAGTTTCAAAAGAAAAAAAAAGAAGGTCTACTTATAAATGTAGAATTTATAAATTAAATACCAAATATTTATATTTATTATATATATATATATATATATATATATAAATGTATTTTTCAATTAATGAAGGTGTTAGATTAGGTTATGAACTGTATATATATATATTTGTTCTGACTCCTACAACCCAAATACAGCACATGAGCCACTTAAACAAAGAGCTTTATGTTGCATTTATAGAAAACGGATCTCTGGCACCTTTAAATACACTATACGTGTAAAAGTTAGTAGCGTTTCTTCTGAAATGAAGGGTTTTACACTAGATGTTGGAACATTGCTGTGAGGGTTTGATTGAGCATTATTGAGGTCAGGTACTGATTTTGGATGGTCAGTTCTGGAACTCCAACTCATCCCAAAGGTATTGGTTGGAGCTCCATCACTCCAAAGAACACAGCTCCGCTGCTCCACAGTGACCATGGGCTAATGTGAGGCTGCTCAAGAATGTTCCATTCTGTTGATCAGTACTTTTCTATGGACCTTAAAGCACCTAAATCAACCATTAGAAGGACTGTCTGGATACTTATAGTGCATGTTTGTTAGATTTAAGTAACAAACTCTGTAGTTTTGCTTGTTCTTTGAGTTACTCCTGTTAAATTAGCTGAAAAACGTGTGTCTTACCTGGTCAGATGAAGTTGGTCTTCTCAGTGACGCGAGTAGATGTAGACTGTATCTACTGTAACAGATGCTGTGTGTGATAAGGTTTGAGGTGACTTGGTACATAATTTGCATGATGTGGTATTTCTTCTGTAAACTGCAGTTTCTCTGTGTGGTGGAATTTGTCTATGATGCAAATGTTTATTCAGAGGAAATGCTGTTTCATTGGCTCAGACAATTCAACAGATATTAATGTTTTCTTTTCCTAAATACATGCCAGCTTTATGACGTGGCTTCACTTACTTGCCTGTGCGTCATTTGGATGTCTCTACTAAGTTGGTGTATCTTCGTGATGATCCAGCTCAGAAATCCAGTTCAAACACTTCCTGAATCTGTAGTGTCGCCCTTTCCATTCCATCTTATCACGAGATCATACGAGACTCACATCCGGAGTTATGAGCCTATGAAGAGGGGCTGAGATACACGTCATCTGCCTCTCACCGTGTGGAACTGGTGGATTCGTGTGTCCGTCTACATTCTGTGTGAAACTGACCAATGGACACTCAGGAAAACCCTAAGGACTGACCATCACACCGGAAACCCTTCATTCTTCGTTCTGTCCACATCGGAGACTCATGTGAAATGACATGCAGAGAGTTTACAGCTGCTGGAGAGAGCTGTTACAGAGAGAGCTGAGATTGTTCTGAACATTTCGATATGAAAAGCATGGGTATCATCTCGAATCATAACGAAAGGTGAATTTAAGAAGTAAAAATCAAGAAAATGCCCTCAGATCCCAGAGGGTTAATTGGAATGCCAGTAAGCAGTGAGGCCAAATAGTCAAACACCAAACACTGACAAATGTGGGTGAAGAGGAACAGTGGTCAGAGCTCAAAGGCTGACCACACCAGCACTTAGGACCCACGACAAAACTACAGCCTAAGACTTCATTTACAGGACACTTTTTCCAAGATGACATAATCAACGTAAACCAGGGGTCGCAACCCAAATGTTAAGAAGAGCCATTTTGTTCTTTCAGCAAAAATCAAACCACATTGGGAGCCTCAACACTATGTCTATTTTACCATCTTGGCTGTAAATGTGTCTCAGTATGTGTTAATGTACTAGTACAGGATAAAAAATATAAACTAAAACACACTTATTTTACTCTGCTTTAAGCTTTAACTCAGCTATAGCCGGTTTTCTCGCATCTCCAGCAGGAAACTTTTCATTGTAAGTAGAACAGTTTCTTGTAAAAAGTCTCTCGTTATTTGACTTTTTACGAGGCTGAAGTCGCTTCTCATTCTCCAGCTGCTTGTTCGAATTTCCCCGTTCCACCTTAAATGGTGACTGAGGCACCAGAATGTAACTGCTGCACCATTTAAGGTGGATCAGGGAAATTGAAACAAGAAGCTGGAGAAAAAGAAACTGACTTCAGCCTCATGACTTTTTAGTGCTTCAGTTTCTCACTGCAGATTAAACGTATCAGGAAACCAGCTGGAGTGATTATAAACTCAAATAAGTCCATTCATCTCCAAATTATCGATGTTCATCTTAACTCTCTCTCTTTGCCATTTTGTTAGCTACTAGCTAGATGAGATTGTTGTCTGTGTTGCTATGGTGACCAGCAGTCTGCGCTGATCTATGCATGCCCTATAATTTTAACCCACTGTAGTCTGTTTTAAGTAATGAGCCACATAAAGCACCTGTATTAAAGTGGACTGTCCTTTCCAAGAGTCAGAGAGGTCATTAGGTACAAGTTATTCATTTTTCAGCATCAGGAAAAACAAAAAAAAAAAAATTAAAAATTACACAGAAGCATCAACGACTAAATCTAAATCTAATCAGCTGTTTGAGTGTTTAGTATTCAGTGAGTCACTCTCTACCTTTATTCCAGCTTCCATTCTTCTCAGGAGTCTCACTTTCAGTTCCTCAAAGAATCTGCAGACACACCTCCAAAGTTCAGTCTTAGAAGCTGGTTGATGATTTTCTGAAGTAATCAAACACATTCAGTGGTGTTGAGGTCTGGACTCTGGGGTGGTCAGTCCATCGTTCAGCTTCTTTGTTTGATGTGTCCGTCTCCTTTTCTCAGTGAGGTTCTTCTTGATCAGCTACACATCCTTTCAGACCCACAGCGCTGAGTCGTCTTCTCACAGTGGAAGGATGGACAGAAACACCTGTGGATGTTTTCAAATCTGAAGCAGCTTGATTTTCTCCTCTCTCTCAGAGATGAAAGCTTTAAGTGCTGTTTATCTGATGGGGGCAGTTTTGGGGTCTACCGGGTCTTCCAGGTGGTTGTTAGGAGCCTAATTTTCTCTGTAGGTTTTTTATGCTTCACTTTGACTTTCTCCTTCTTTGTGCAGGTGGAGTATCTTTTATCTTACCTCCTCACAAATATCTCCTGAACAATGAAGAACTTGCACTTTCGACTGGAAATTAAAGAAATGAAGGTTGTTCTCTGACTAAACTGTGAGTTTCTGGTGTTGTTTTGTTTTGGCTCCCAGTTCTGTACTAAATTCAGACATGCTTTCTTGACAACTCAGTCACTCATTGTGTATTAGTGATATGTTTGAGGTTAGCGGTGCTGCACAGTTATTTTTAGTGCCTGTTTTAGACCTGCGGTGATGCATGTGTTGCGTGCATGTTTATACTTCCGTTTGCAAATCATCACTGATGCTCCACGAACATGACGGCCTAATAATTGTGTGTTCTCCCCACAGGCAAACATGTGGTTTTACCAGGAACATCTCTAGCTTAGAGGCCAAAAAATGACAGCAGAGAGTGCCATTCATTCACAGTGTGTTCATATTATAGAGGTTTTTCATATGGACACTTGCAGGAAGATTCTAACCAAACTATTAAAACCAGGAACAGTAACCTCACGCCGAATGAGTCCATCATACATGGCTCTTCTTCAGTTTTGCACGTGACGACTTCAGTACGGACTGAATTTCGGACAGTAGCTATTACAGAGTAACAGTTCCTACCTTCATAATCTCATCATGAACTCCAGATAAGAAAACAGCATCACACAAACATCCTAACTAGACTGAACCTCCTAAATCCTGTCCTAACTTTAGGATGAACCCCAACAGGGTCCTCACTTCTGTTTAAGGTCCGTTTCTATGGTTTTTAGGCAGCTGAGTCAGCAGCATAGTTCACTACCAGCATAATGAGCTCCATTTATCTCTACTGTAAAACGCTGCTTTCACTGTGAGATGATTTTCTTTTCTAACTCTGCGTTTTAAAGATCTCAGACGCTGCAGACTCGATCTCCACCGCCCCTCTGATTACCTTCGTGTGTTAATGTTGATGATGAAATATTACAGTGATGGTGGTGAATAATGAGGAGGCGGAGCTGAACGTGTGTCTGTTTATTAGGAGGAGTAACGTTAGCGCGCTCAGCTAAAGCGTTTGGGAAATGGAGACTGAAACTGGGGAGTGGCGACACTCTGATAAACAGCAGGGGGCGCTCTCACAAAATTCTTGATCTCTAGTTTATCACACTTTTGTATGAACGTTTACGTTTATGTGTCTGTATGGTCGGTTGCTAGGAAACAGACATGACAGTTGATTGTGGACTTTGATTGTGTAGATTAAGATTTTCTAACTGGAGATAAGATTAAGATTTCTAAATAAGATCAGATTTTCTTCTGTAATATGAATCTGTGAAAAATCTTATCTTGACCTGTCAGATCTGAAGACAAAAAGAGAGGACGTTTCTGTAATACGGCTCCCAGGTCCAAAAACATTTTAATATAACAATATAATTTCATAATAATGTTTTTCTGCTGAATATTAACACCACTTTACCCAGTAGCTGAATTGTGATGTTAGATTAAGTTGTGAGATAAATTCACCAGCAAAATAGACAAAAACAAGCAATTACCAAGCAATCAAACCCAAAACAACACAAAACCTAAAATCAGTAAATAGTTTATTCATCTTTAGAAGCGCTCGGTTTATTCTCACTCCACAGATTTAGTCTAGCATCGGTTAAGCAAGTCGAAAGGAGAGTAAAACCTTTTCTATTTCAATTCTGCAAACTGATAATAAAACATAAACATAATCAGCGCCGGTCTGTACAGCTTATAGTGTTTTCGTGTTTTCTAATTCCCACAACCTCTCCAAGACTGAACATTCTCTCCTCCTCAGTTTGTCTACTGCTAGACTGAATCTAAGAGAGGAAACACCTGGTCCAGTCGTGTGTAAAAGTTTGTGCACCCCTGCACAAATGTCACATCCTCTACAGAGACACACTTCTGCATTTTAGAAATACACAATTGCTGTTCATTTGCTGAATTGAACATATTGGGGGGGGGGAAATAAAACCTAAAGTGTGCAGAGTTTCCAAGTGTGCTCTCTGTAGAGGATGTGTTCAAAGTATTTTCCACGAAACATGTCATTTGAAACTTTTGCACACGACCGTGAGCTGAAACACATTTAGCAGGAATAAATACATCTAAACAGAATCGGTCACATACATTAAACTGAAAACAGATCTATACGTGTTTATGTACAGAGCTCCACAGTAAACAGAGAGCAGGAGGATCTAAATGCTAAAATGAACTTTGCCTTACTTCTTCATTTATTTAACAGATTGGATTTGTGTATTTACACAGGTTTAGGTTGAGGATTAGAATAAGGAGATGTTTGTGCTGTTATGTTAATCTTGACCCAATGGATGACCTAATCAGAGGAAATGAATGTTCTGCTATCATGAATTGGATGCTTTTACTTACAGCACTGTTGGAGGGAGACATGAAAGCTGTGATCTAAACCAATGAGATCGCATCCCAATCCTAGAAGCCATATCAGACCCAGGCGTGTTTGGATCTGTGGATGTCTGGAATCGAGACTGCTTTCATGGAAATGTAAAGCAAGTACAGTAATGACTCTGTGAAACTGGTGTAGATGTTTTGTTCCTAATTCTCTCAGAGTGTTTACTGTTACTGTTCCAGCAGATTCAGGGTTCATTACTTCTATTACTTTTTATAGGCACATTAAATAGTATTATAAGTTAAAAGTCCCACTATACAGCTTCTAAAGTTCTTTTTGGCCTGCACACTAGAACAGGCCTTTTAGCTTGAATCACATTTCAGTCATCCTAACGCAGAGAATATAGTCCAGGTGGCATCACGTCACAATGGCTGCTCCTCTTTTATCCAGTGATCTGTACCTTAAAACGCTTTCGGCTTCTCGTACGGGTTCTCCATGCTGGTGGCCTCCGTGGCGGTGCTGGTGGTCTTCTCTGAGGTCATCTGGTCCCCCACAAACTTGCTAGTCTTGTAATAATAAATGAACAGGAAGAATCCTGAGGAGAGACACAAACAGATCCACACTGAATCTGCCGATTGGGCTTTGTTGGGCTTTGTTGTGACCTGCAAGTAATGTCCACTCAGCAGCTGAACTTCTGTATACAGACTGTGGAGTGAATGGTGTGTTTTAAGTGTGTTACAGTGATTTTATCATTGGTAATATTAGGCATGACATCCTATCCTATAAATGTGATAAAATTATTGTATTAAGAACTATATTAAAAATATACATATTGTAGCGTCCCGGCCGTGGTGTTATGTGCTGGGCTGGGGGGCTTGTTAGAGGGTCTGTATGCCTACCGTCAGGGTGAGTTGTGTGGCTGTTCATGACCTGCCTGCTTTCTGGTTGTGTCAACTAGTGCTGAGTGGCAGGATTTCCCTGCTGCTGCATGTAAATAAAAGAGTGTTTCTGCATGTTGTTTTTCTACGCCAACACCACATTGGTGTCAGAAGTGGGATTGCCCTCCCAGTGGCCTGGAGAAGAGGTGGGAGGAAGGCCTGATAGTGGGGTTGGTTTTTCGTTCTGAAATGACTGTTTATGACCTGCCTGCTTTCTAGTTGTGTCAGCTAGCGCTGAGTGGTGGGCTTTCCCTACTGCATGTAGATAAAAGAGTACTCATTCAAAGCAGTGTTTAATTGAAAAATCTTTAATTTATAAGCAGTTGGTGCTCATCTATTTACCACCTTGATGACTATGCTAGTAATATGTTGTATTTTAAATCTTTGTATATTCACTTAATGTTATTTTTGTTATTTGCCATTTGTAATGATAGAGATAATTATCAATTATTATATCATTCGGTATATTTGGTGCTTTGTATATGAAGCGACTGAAGGGATGTATATAATTATTTATTTGAACACTACAGTTTCCCTACAGTACTTGCTTATAAGTGTTGCTACAGCACTGCTGTGTTGTATTACTTTATGTTTATACTGTCTTATTTCAGAACTAAGAACAGCATTGATTCTAGAAGAACTAACCCTTCCTCTTTCTTCTCTGACCCACCTTGGAAGGAGTTGAGGATGGTGAAGATGTAGTAGGACGGGAGGCGCAGGGCTCCGTAGGCGAAGAAGGCGAAGCCCCAGGTGAGTCCGAGAGTGCAGCACAGGCCCATTACAGTCAGGGCGTCAGAGGTGCCAGTTGTTGTGCGCTTACCGGAGGCAGCAGGTGGTTTATGGCGATTCACGGCGGTGCCTTTGAGGAGGAAGATCCATCGCAGCATGACGACAAAGGTAGTTAAGGTGAAGGCGAAGATTATGGAGTAGTAGCCGATGTTCACCACGTAATGGACAGCAGAGTCTGTGATCCAGCACCTTCAGAACACAAGCAGTTTAGAATATGCTGTGTAAATTCAGGAGAGCAGTGAATCAACCTGTCTTAAAGGGGAATTACACCGATTATTCAACATTTCTGCATAATTAAATGGTTGAGATGTAAACAGAGTGGTTCAGAGTGGTTTGGTGTGAAACGCTCTGTTCTAGAGAAACTTTCTGAGTCAGAACTGTTCACAGTGGTGGTGATAGGAACCAGACGTCCACCTCAAAGCTCCCTCACAGAAAGTTACTACATGAAATGGTTATGAATTCACTGCCTGATGACTGAGACTCTGTTTTATGATAGTTTAGAGAACTTAAACTCCATTCATGGTGGAGGGATACACGCAGGGCGCTGTGAGACAAAATAGTCCCCAAAGAAAACTTATTATTTCAGATTTTCCACTATTTTCCATCATCAACATTCCATATAGACTCAGAAGACTCGTGTAGGTTCACTGGTGGTTCTGGATAGTAAATAAAATGTCTATATTTGTGTTGTAGTCATGGTGACCCCTGGTTCCTATCACCACCACTGTGACATCTGAACCATTTCACACCAAACCACTCTGAATCTCTCTGTTTACACCTCACACACTGCAAACAAAATGATGATTTCACATTATCTTCATTATTTAGGATATTGTTGCGTGTTGTTCTTTTCTGAAGGCTTTGGTTCCTGCAGTACTACACGCCTGTCTGCCATGCGAAGCCTCTTTGAGGCTTTAACCCTCTGGGGTCCACCAGTTCACCCGTTTGTCAAATTCTACATCTGTTCGTGTATCTTTGTGATGATCCAGCACAGAAGTCCAGTTTAAAAACACTTCCTGAATCTGTAGAGTCGCCCTTTCCATTCCATCTTATCACGAGATCATACGAGACTCACATCCAGAGTTATGAGCCTATGAAGAGGGGCTGAGATACACGTCATCTGCCTCTCACCGTGTGGAACTGGTGGATTCGTGTGTCCGTCTACATTCTGTGTGAAACTGACCAATGGACACTCAGGAAATCACTAAGCACTGACCATCACACCGGAAACCCTCCATTCTTCATTCAGTCCACATCGGAGACTCATGTGAAATGGCGTGCAGAGAGTTTACAGCTGCTGAAGCTGCTGCAGCGGTTTTGGAAAGTAGTGATGACGATAACGGAGCATTTAGATATGAAACATATGAGGACACGTTATATGAAGAGCTTTTAAACGAGAGTTTAAGAAGAGATGAACACATAGAAAAAAATGCCTCTAAACCCCAGAGGGTTAATAGTTATTTAACCCAAACTGACCTCTGCAAACAGTACTTAAGTACAGAGTAACTTATAGAACTGCAGTGGAACTTCTTAGAGCATCCAGCTGCTATTGGCAAAAAACTATCATGCTGAAAGTGCCTTGATATTCTGGCACCTGAGGCCTCGACAGCTGCACCATTTAAGATGGAATGGAAAATTTGAATAAGTAGCTGGTGAATAAGAAGCGGTATAAGAACTAAAGGCTCTATTCTTCTTTTATTGGATCATTTTGGTCTGAAATAAGATGCTAAAGCTCCAAATTGAGAGGAGTGATCAACAGTAAAGCAGCTTAGAAGCTGAAACAACTCAACAGAATGAAATTAAACCTAAAAATGGAGCTAAATGTTAATGAGTAAATGTAGATTACTTCACTCACCAATATTCATATGTTGACGTAAAAAGGAAATACTTATACAAGTACAAACCCGTCAAAACTCTACTCGTGTAAAGTAAGTAAATGTGCTTGTATGTAACGGAAGGTTGAGTGCTAAAGGAGCTGTAGGTGAGGGATGAGGGAGTGAAGGACTCACATTTTCACATCCTTTCCGTCGTCAGCATGAATGACTAGTTGGTTGTATTTTTGCAAACAGAAGACGACGGTGACAACAACCGCAGGAAGAGCTGAAAAGAGAAAATAATCTTTTACATTATCAGATCAAATCAAACCCAGTTCACATTTGACTTTAAAGGGCCCATAGCATGACACCATGTTTGTGGATGAGATGTGGGACAGGGAAGAACCTTTTAAAGGTACAGAGAACCCTTACATAATGTTCTTTTCCAATTCAAGGGTTCTTCCTACATTATGTAGACATTAGAAAGGTTCTTCACACTCATGCATCTCATTTACAAAAAATGGTTCTCTACAGAGAGTAGTTTAGACTCTAACCTTCGTTATATGAACAAAAGTATTGGGACACCTACAGGAGCTTTTATGACTCCCATTCTAAATCCATAGGCATTAATATGGAGTTGGTCCGGTTTGCAGCTCTAACAGCTTCCACTCTTCTGAGAAGCTTCTACAAGATGTTGCAGAGAGTCTGTGGGAATTTGTGTCCATTCATCCAGAAGAGCATTTGTGGGGTCAGACACTGATGTTGGACGAGAGGGTCTGGCTCACAATCTCTGTTCTAGTTCATCCCAAAGGTGTCTGATAGGGTTGAGGTCAGGGCTCTGTGAGGGTCAGTCAAGTTCTTCCACACCAAACTCACCCAGTCAGGCCTTTATGGAGCTGCTTTGGTCACTGGGGCTCAGTCATGCTGGAACAGGAAAGGTTCTTCCCCAAACTGTTTTCACAAAGTTGGAAGCAAAGAATTGTCCAAAATGTCTTGGTGCTGAAGCATTAAGATTCCCTTCACTGGAACTAAGGGTTCTAGACCAACCCCTGAAAAACAGCCCCATATCATCATCCCTCCTCCACCAAACTTTACAGCTGGCACAGTGCAGTCAGGCAGGTAACGTTCTCCTGGCATTCGCCAAACCCAGACTCGTCCATCAGACTGACAGATAGAGAAGCTGATTGGTCACTCCACAGAATACGTTTCCACTGCTCCAGAGTCCAGTGGCGGCGCTTTACTCCACTCCATACGACACTTGGCTTTGTGCTTGGTGATGTAAGTTTTGCATGCAGCTTCCATGAAGCTCCTGGTGCAGTTTCTGTGCTCATGTTAATGATAGAGGAGGTTTGAACTCTACAGTTATTGATCAGCAGAGCGTTGGAGACTTTTATGCTCTAAGCTCCTCAGCACTCGGCGACCCGCTCTGTAACTTTACGTGGTCTGACACTTCGTGTCTGAGTTGCTGTGGTTCCTAAAAACTTCCTCTTTTCAATAATACCCCTCACAGTTGTGGAGTATCTAGGACGGAAGACATTTTGCAAACTGACTTGTTGCAACGGTGGCTTCCTATTACAGCACCACGCTGGAATTAAGTGAGCTCTTTAGACTCATTCTTTCACTAATGTGTGTAAAGGCAGGCTGCATGGCTGGGTGCTTGATTTTATACACCTGTAGCAATGAGACTGAATGAAACACCTGAATTCAATGATTAAGAGGTGTGTCCCAATGCTTTTGTCCATATAGTGTACATACTTGCTTGGATGCATTCTCTGAGTTGAAAACAAAATGTAAGTCGCTAGTCTGCTAAATCTCATATATCTAAAGGTAAGGAGCCATCCATCGTCAGCTTCTTCTGTGGCATCATGCAATGAAATTTTTCAAATTAAGAGAAATACATTCACTCCCTAGTCCAATCACGGAAACTGATCTTCAAAAACAGCCCTTTTTGTGTTCAGTGTTGTTGTGATGTCACAAAACTCAATGCATATACAGTCTGTTTAATTCTAAGGGATAAAGAGAGGTCAGAAAATGGTCATTTCAAAATTCATTTTGACTGTTTTGGACACATAAAATCAGACATATGTCATAAGTGGAGCACAGGGGAAAAACAAACCCCTAGGAGAATGTTGGCCCTGGGCCGTTTCTCAGCAACTCTGTCTGAACTCACCCCACCCGGCGATGCAGATCTTGGTGAGGTAGTGTTTGATAGGTGTGGAGTTTCTGCCCAGCTGCAGACAGAGGTGGAGAGCCTCCAGACCGAACCACGTGAAGCTGGTCAGCAGGCAGTAGTGCATGAAGCCCGCCATCAGCTTACAGCCTATTAGGTTCCCCGTGTTCGCCACGTACTCGTTGGTCAGGAAGGTCAGATTCAGCAGGACCAGCGCCACAAACAGGTTTATGAGGATGTGCACTGAATCGCTCTGTCTCGATCTCCTGTGGAGGGACGGTGGAGAAGTAAATGTTTCTGGACCAAGACTGCACTGCATTCATTGTCTAAATTAGATTAGATTGTCCTTATTGTCCTCGAGGGGCAGTTTGGTTTGCAGACAACAGCCAACACAATCAACACACAGTATAAAAAAGGAGAATAAAATACTATTTAGGAAAGGGCATGGGTACACATATATACATACACAGGGAGATTCACTCGAAAGAGGCCCCGAATATTCTGCTGTAACTCCCGGTAGGACGAAGCAATCTGAACCAAAAAAATACGCTACATACTTTGACGTCTGTGTAATCGATTGCATTCCATGCGATGCTGGAAGTGATCTCCGTTTTCTGCCAGACACATGAAGGGTTACGGGGGTACGCACCCGGAAGTTGCAAATGAAGGTTAAACATTGCGACGGTTGTCCGACACCTACCTCATCGCTCCGACGCAGGGGCATCCCGGCTTGTTCAAAGCTTTATATACTGAGGAGCTCATCACACGTTGTTTTGTTCAGATTGCTTCGTCCCAGAGAGAGTTATTACAGAATATTCAGGGCCTCTTTCCAGTGAATCTCCCTGTACTATGTAATATAATACGTGTCATCATATTGCCATTACAAAGACATATAAAAAACACAGAGAGTCTTTAAGTCCTTGGCCAGTGGACCTACAGCTCGTTTAAAAGCCCAGTGGCTAATGGAACAAATCACCTCAGATATCTGTCTGATTTGGCCCTTCTAGGGAAAGTGTACCTCCGTCCTGATGGCAGGGGACAAAACTGTGCTTGAAGAGGGTGATGAGTGCCTGCCAGAATGGCCTTTGCCCTCATCATGGCTCTTAACTTGATAAAGATGGCTAAGGTCCTTCAGGTTAGTGATCTTCTGGCTATTTCATTCACTCTGCTGAGGTTGCCAAACCAACAGATCATTGCGACAGTTAAAACTGACTCAATGAAAGATGAATAAAACACTTTCAGGAAAGATCGATCAACGATAAAACCCCTGATTGAAAATCTCGCAGTGGCCTTTTTGCAGTCTCAGCACTGATCGTCATGTTGATATCCAGGAGGGTGCCCAAGTATTGAATTAACCTACTGTCCCCACAGCTGGCCATTTATAAAAGTCGGTGACAGGAGGGTCTCGGCGGAAGTCAATAAGCATTTCCTTTTGTCTGAGGGACGCTGACTTGCGATGTGCAGTGCCACCTGAGGGCCCAAAGATCATGAGCATCCAATACTGACCATCAGCCTTGTCCATTGCGTACAGGGATTTCTCCAGGTTCTCTGAAGCTTTTGATGATATAATGTACTGTAGATGGTGGGATATCCAAAGTCTTCACAATTTTGCATTGAGGAACATTTTTCTGAAATTGTTCCACAATTTTTAGACGCAGTTTTTCACAGAGTGGTGAACCTCTGCCCATCTTTGCTTCTGAGAGACTCTGCCTCTCTAAAATGCCCTTGTTATACCCGGTCATGTGAGTTTTGCTCCTCCAGCTGGTTTTTATTAGTATCACTTACTTTTCCAGTCTTTTGTTGGCCCTGTCCCAACTTTTTTGAGATGCGCTGCTGCCATCAAGGTCTAAATGAGTTAATGTTTTTAATGAAATGGTCAAATGTCTCACTTTCAACATCTGTTATGAGTTCTATGTTCTATTGTGAATAAAATATGGGTCTATGAGATTTGCAAATCATTGCATTGTTTTTATTTACATTTATTTACATTTTACACAGCATCCCAACTTTTTGGAATTGGGGTTGTATATACAAAAATAGTGCATTATATATACATATATATATATAGCATTTCTCCGCACTGTACCTTAACAGGAAGTGCATGAAGAGGGCCACACCCAGGAAGAAGATGGAGAGTCCGCAGCCGATGGAGGTGATGTAGGTGAGGTTGCTTAGGTCAGTGCCAGATATGGTTTCAGTTGGGTCGGCCTGTGGAAACATCATATATTTTAGCACACTTAGTCTCATACTGATGGCGTCTGCAGGTCCCTAAATCATCTTAAAAGGCTCAGATTTGGATTTCAGGTTTTAATGGATTTGATACATTTTTCTGGTATTTCAGTTTTTACTCTGAGTGAGATCCACTTGCGGTGTTTTTTACTTTCCCTTTAAGGCTGATATGCTTTCCCTGTGAGGCTGATTGGCTGCCCTGTATTGTTCCTCACTATAAAAGCATAATGAGGAGGTTGAGGTGTAAACTGATGTTAACTCTTAGTAAGCTGTGTCTGAACTACATTACCCAGAAAGCCCTTTAAACTGAAACCACACTGGAGGTTCATCACACTGCCCACTGGAGGACCCTCATGCATGGTGGGTTCTGTGTGTGTTCATACAACTGTAAGCCATACTGTAGTAGTCATTTACATAGCTTTGCTGTGTTTATGTTGGCTGAGAAATGTGCTGAATGTTCTAAAGCATGATGTTGCTAAATTTGCTGTAGCTCTAAATATGCTAGCGCTTAGCTAAGGACAGATGACCTTGGTAGTTGTTTCTGTAATTCATGCTACACTGTTTGCACATTTTTGAAAGAAACTTTCTACTTTTGAGTGTATTATATTTGCAGTGTCCTAAACATGGTAGACTAGCTGGTATTCAGGTAACAACTCATTTTGCCAAGTTTTAATCACTGTGTGTGCCTGGAGCGCCCTCTATTGGAATTGCCACAGTAGTACCAGATACAGCTTTGCCTTTGTAACTTTGCATTGCTTGTTTTTACAGTTGTTATTCAGAAACTCATTGTGTCATCTAGATATTCAAATCCTGGCTTTGAACGCTGAGCATCTTGCAGAGCTGACAATTCAGATTAACTCAATGTGTGACCTGTCATCATCTGTCCTTCTGACTGAGGACGTTTCAGTTGGTGTCCTCCTTAATGGCATTACATGCACATATTACCCAACATAACTAACTAGAAACTAGAGAAACGAGTCAGAACTGTTCACAGTGGTGGTGATAGGAACCAGACGTCCACCTCTAAAAGCTCCCTCACAGAAAGTTACTACATGAAATGGTTATGAATTCACTGCCTGATGACTGAGACACTGTTTTATGATAGTTTAGAGAAGATTTTGACCTGAAAACTTTTTTTGAGTGGAGAGGTGAATTTTTCCCATCAATTTTTCAAAAATTCTACCTTTTAAGATGTAAACAGAGTCATTCAGAGTGGTTTGGGGTGAAACACTCCGTTCTAGATAAATTTACTGAGTCAGAATTGTTAAAGTTTTATGATAGTTTTGAGAAGATCTTGACCAAAAATGTATTTTAAGTTGAAGGGCGCTGTGAGGCAAAATAGGCCCCAAAGAAAACTTATTATTTCAGATTTTCCACTATTTTCCATCATCAACATTCCATATAAACTCAGAAGACTCGTGTAGGTTCACTGGTGGTTCTGGATAGTAAATAAAATGTCTATATTTGTGTTGTAGTCATGGCGACCCCTGGTTCCTATCACCACCACTGTAAAGACATCTGAACCATTTCACACCAAACCCCTCTGAATCTCTCTGATTACAGCTCACTCACTGAATTATGCAGAAATTTTATCATCTAAATGTTTTGCGCCTGCAGAACCTTTTTTAAAAAGGCATGTTGTATATGGTTCTTTATAGTACCAAAAATGGTTCTGCTACTGTTATGATGTCAAGCTTGCATACAAGAACCTTTTTTGCTGCTATAAAAAACTCTATACAACCTGTTCCCATCAATCTGAAGAACCATTTCAGCATGCAAAGCACCATTTAAGCGTATAAGTGGTTCTTTGAGTGTTCATGGTTCCCTATAAAGCCACTGTCTTTAGTAAAGAACCCTTGATGAACCATCTATAAAAGAGTGTGGTTCCCGTTGGCTTCACTACAACTTTATCCTGCTTAGAAGTGGATGTAAATATTAAGTAACTACTAAGCTCAACTTAGAAATTAGTACTTGTAGTGTTATGTTATAACTAGCCTAATATTTTTAACAAACAACTGGTGCACCCACGCCCGGAGATACATAATTATTTCAGGTCACAAAAAAGTTCTCAAACATTGTTCAGGTGGTACAGATCAAAAAGTCATTAGACAGAATTCAGTTCCAACCCTAGTTCATCATAAATAAGTCGTAAAAGTGCAATCAGATGAAGCAGGTGGGTGAAATGTGGTTTGCAGGGAGGTAGAACAGATCTCCACCTCTACGAAAATGAAGTACGTTATGAGCTGCTGATATACTGGAACGTGTTTTCAAACTATGGCTATTTTATTCAGGAGCAGGCTGGGTGATTACTGATGTAGGTGATCAATGGAGAATCTCACCGCCATCAACAGGGCAAAGAAGGTCAAATGTACACATCCACAGGTTACGCCATCATCAGTTTCAATGGTGAAGCACCCTTCAGTGGTCCAGTTCGGCTTTGCCCCTGGTGGCAGCAGAGTAAGTGGTCAGTTATTAAATTCACATGCAAAGTGTACCGAAACTGTTCACTTATTTAAAAAAAAAAATATATGTAAAAAAATATAGAAAACCACATTTGCTTGATATACAACACTGAAATGTGACAACCTTCTCCATCCCAAGAGTGACAGTGAAGAGTGAAGCCACTCTGCAGAGAAAAAAAGTGACAGATCTGTTTAGGTAATAGTATAATAGAAATAGAAATTATATAAATGTTATGAAGACAACACTCCTAAAGCTGTAGTTTGCAAATACAACCCCATTTCCAAAAAAGTTTGGACGCTATGCAGTACGTAAATAAAAACAGGATGCAATGATGTGTAAACCATGTAAACCATATTTTTAAAGGAAAATACTACAAAGACAACATATCAAATGTTGAAACTGAGAAATTTATTAATTTTTGAAAATATATGCCTATTTTGAATTTGATGCCAACAACATGTTCCAAAAAAGTTGGGACGGGGGCCTGTTTACCACTGTGTTTCATCACCTCTTCCTTTAACAACACTCTGTAAGTGTTTGGGAACTGAGGAGACACTGCTGTAGTTTTGAAAGTAAAATGTTTTCCTGTTCTTGTTTGATACAGAATTTCAGCTGCTCATCAGTTTAGGGTCTGCTTTTTGATTTCATAATGCACCAAATGTTATCAGTGGTGACAGATCTGGACTGCAGGCAGGTCAGTTTAGCACCCGGACTCTTTAAATATGGAGCCATGCTGTTGTAATACATGCAGAATGTGGTTTCACATTCACAGAATATGTGGTGACATTGTCTTAAAATAATCAAGATAATAATCTGAAAGCTGAAATAATCAAGGCCCTCCCTGAAAAAGACGTCGTCTGGATGGCAGCATATGTTGCCAAAACATGTATATATCGTTCAGCATTAATGGTGCCTTTACAGATGTGCCGGTCACCCATGCCATGTGCACTAATGCCCCCCTGTACCATCATGAATACTGGCTTTTGAACTGTGCACTGATAACAAGCTGAGTGGTCTTTAGCTTGGAGGACACAGTGTCCATGATTTCCAAAACCAATTTCAAATGTTGATTCGTCGGACCACAGGACACTTTTCCACTTCACCTCAGTCCATTTTAAATGAGCTCGGGCCCAGAGAAGGCAGTGGTGTTTCTTGCTCCTGTTTATGTACAGTTTCTTCTCTGCATTTTATAGTTTTAATTTGCATTTGTAGATGCAGTGATAAACTGTTTTCACAGACAGTGGTTTTCAGAAGTGTTTCTGAGCCCATGCAGTGATTTCCACTACAGAATCATGTCTGTTTTTAATGCAGTGCCACCTGAGGGCCCAAAGATCACGGCCAGCAAATACTGGTTTTTGGTCTTGTCCCTTACATACAGAGATATCTTATTCAAAAAACAATGAAATTTCTCAGTTTCAACATTTGATATACATTGTCTAATATTTTCAATGAAATATAGGGTTTAAATGATTTGCACATGATTGCATTTTGTTTTCATTTACATTTTGCACAGCGTCCCAACTTTTTTGGAAACGCAGTTGTAAATTCTTTAATATAGAGATTTTCTTTTTTGATCTACTTTTCTCTGTTAATGCGCTAATTTCTCAATGCTATTATTGCATTTATTATAATATGCAAGGAATGTAAAGAAAGCTCTGATTCCACATGCTGATCTGTTTTATTGACTGACATACATGCTCACCAACTACTCTGGGGGCACCATTTTCAGTTTGTTTTGGCAATACATTTTGGCAGTTTGGGTTTTTTACATTTTTAATTCAAGTGAGTTTAAGTCAAGAAAGCATGTTTGTTGGGGGAACAACCTAAGGTGGGGCACAAATTAACACAGACTCTTTACATAAATAAAAAAGGTCAAGCAGCGTGAGCTTCTGGCCACATTACTACATTTCCTATCCGCGGCCTCCCACCAAAATTCAGAGTGATTCATCAGCGTTTCAAAGAGGTCTGAGCCAAAGAGTGTTTTCAGGGCATGTAAGTCATTTTTTTCAGCACAAGTTTTTTTTCAGTTACTGAGCTGTTTGTGTGAATCTCAAAATCGAACCTTATATTACTCTAAAGACCATCTTGTTTCCTACAGCGCAACACTGTTTAGAAGCAGCTGACAAGCTCACAGCAAGTGTTAGCTGGGCTAAAGTACAGCCTCCATACTGCGGGGGTAGTTGTTACAACTAAGCCACCTTTAGTAAACAAAGACAAATAAAGTCAATTTTTTCTTATTGTTCCAGATGTTTCCCCCGATTTTTAAATGAAAGAGAGAAAACATCTGAAAACAGGCACTTTCTTCTGCTTTTTTAGTATCTTTCAGATGTTAGTATTTTGGTGTTAAATATGTATTTCGCTGCTGTCGGAAGAAAACCTAGTATCTCCATTTTTGTCGTTTTTCAGTTTTTGACATAATTTGAAAATACCTGTTGCCCTTTACATTGTTTCTAAATTTCATGATGAATTGATGGAAAGAAACAGTCCAGAATGAGTTGGAAAAAACTCTGGTTTCATTGACTTACATTAAAAGTAAAGTAGGTTTTTTCCTTCTCCTGTGAAGTTACTATTTTGGTTTTCTTCTAACAACAGCAATATCAATTAATTGATATTAACAGTTGGTAAAGCTGTAGTTAAATGTGTCATTGTTTGACACTGTCATTAGCACTACCAACTTTGGACACCAGAGGTCATCCTCCCCTGACTTCTGAGGCCATCACTCATTCCCCTCACCTGTTTCCTCTTTCACTGATTACCTCTCCTACAAATACCCCCCCCCCACCACCACCAGACCTCTCTCCTATGTGAAGCATTGCTGGATGGTTTTTGTCTAGCAATCCTTAGCTTTCTACTTTTTTTTTGGTCCTGAGCTTTTGAGCTGACTTTTTTAGGAATGAGTTCAGACTCTGATTGTGATAAAGAGGGATTATATTAGAATGTGCACCAATTTCAGAACATACTATAAACACATTGTGGATAAAAAGCTTATTACTGTCAGATGGATAGGCTACTTGTGTTGTGCTTTTGTGTTTATTATCAGATTAAAGTTTCTCAATTACCCTTTTAACATTCCTGAAGGTGAGGTTAATTGTGTCTGTCAGGTTGGCTATTTCTGCTCCCATATCAATGGAATAGACTTCATTATTCAGAACTGTGCTGTTCTTCTCATCCTGAGAGAGAGAGAGACAGAGAATCAGAGCTGCACTGACTGTCCTGATTGAGCAATAGTGTTGTGGATTAGCTGTTGTTATTAACTTTTATTGAGAGCACACTAAAAAGAAACCAAATCACATAAACATCACAGTAAATACACTATATACTACGTTAACGTTCTAATAATTGAAGCGGGGGCCATTTGTACCTTGGGGAATTCTGGGAATCGGAACACAGCTGTGAACAGTGCAGTTTTGCTTTGGTTGGCTGCTTTTTCGAAAGCCTCCTTTGGTACTGAGACCGCCCTGGGATACTTCTGCGTTTGGGTGGTATCTTGGATGATCTGCAAAGAGGGAAACATTTAAACTGCTAAATCAAAGGAAAACTTACTACACTGTCATGAATTCAGGATATTTAACGGTGCTGATGAGCATTTTATGGTGATTCATTTCATTATTACAAAATGTTAACATTTTCAAGATGCTCGCGTGAGCCTATCAGCACATCAGTTTTTCATAAAATTGTGTTTACATGCATGCAGGGGGATGTAACAGAATACAAGTATTGGGAATACGTATTCAGAATACAGAAATATCTGTATTCAGTCCAAGTTACATTGTGTAAAGGCAAAATTCAGAATACAGTTACTTTTCACATTTTTAGAAGAACACTTTTAGAACACTTTCCCACTAATTAAAAAAAATCATACAACATTCAAAAGTAATAATATAATATTTATGATATTTCTGAAGAAGAGGCCTACATCAAATTCTGAACCTGTCATTGATCCTACGAATGCTTTTTGACAGCTGTGATGTGACATCCAGGCAGCCTGCTACGCCACCTCTCACTGCTAGGAGGGGCCAGAGAGCCAGGACTGAGTAATTAGGGATGAGCGGTAGCAGCTGTGGGCACCCTGCTTAAGGGGTTCTCACACGCCGCTCGGTGCCCAGTCTTGAGTTCATGGTGCCACGAGCACGTTGCTGTGACTTGGCAGGTAATTTTGAGTTTTGAGTCTTTGCTTTTCTCTAGTTGTTCTCCAGTGTAAGTATAAATAAATGAAAAAACTCTTGAGTGTGTCTTACTCTCCGAGTTTAGGGAGAGGTGAGGGTGAGATAAAAGAAGGGAGTTTTTTGGTTTCAGTTTCAGGGAGCTCTTAGTCTGGGTCGTCCTTTTAAGGATCTAGTTAGCACAGCCATTATCCCCCTTCGGTGACACACTGTGTAGCACATTAGTCTGGCAATGCAGTGATCGAGGGATTTAATCCTCCACCATGACCAGTTACTTTGCTTGTTTACCGCATTTCTTTTTAATTCATTTTTCGTCTAGTTTATTGTCCCAGTTCTTAGCCCCTTTCGTTTCTTTTCCCTTTTCCCTACTCTTAGTTGCTGTGCACTTGAGACTGTTCTCTAGTGTCTGCCAGGTGGTTCACCCCATAGGGCTTCTGACCGCTAACTTAAGGGTCATGAATTTGATGCTCACTCAGGGCAAACCCGAAGGCTTGTCACACAGGATATACCAACTAAACAAACTGGGATTAGCCAGAAATGCTTTATAGATGGGCTGCAAAAAACAAAATTTAGGTTGATTTGCCAAGTGTTGAAAAAGCTGAGCTGAACCTGATGCTGAGACAGCAGTTTGGCTCTGTCTGTAAAGCAAAAGGATACTACTTTTTGTGTGGAAGGAACTGCCAATATTACAGCAAAGTGGATTTAACGTTTGGAGCTTATTGCTTTACTTTGTTCTTTATTTTTATGCTATTCTTTGAAAGCAGGGAACACACTGTGTTTGTGTGTCATGGTGAATATAAGAAGGCAAGGCAAGTTTATTTGTATAGCACCTTTCGTACTGCTGTCATTCAAAGTGCTTTACAGATGAGAAAATAGTCATTTAAAAAGTAAAGTAAGACAGAAAAAAACGTTAATGAAATGTTAAATAAAAACATGATTAAAACATGATTAAAACAGATTTAAAAGAAAATTATTCAATTAAAAATCAAATTTTAAATTAATGTTAAACACTAGGAGTGGCAATGGTAAAGCTTAATTACATTTTAGTAAAACACTTGTTTTTGTGTATTTTTGCAAGGGTCTTTGTTTTTTAAACTAAATCTCCTTCAATTATAGGTTTGATTTTTTTTTTTCTCATACAATCAAATTTCCAAAAGAGTTGGGATGCTGTACAAAATGTAAATAAAAACAATGCAATGATGTACAAATTATTAAACCCTATATTTAATTGCAATAGTACAATTTCTTTTTTTTTGTCCATTTTGAATTTGATGCCAACAACACATTTCAAAAAAGGGACAGGGGCATGTTTACCGCTGTGCTGCATCACTTACAACTCTTTTAACAACACTCTGTAAGTGTTTGGGAACTGAGGAGACCGACTGCTGTAGACGTCGTCTGGACGGCAGCATATGTTGCTCCAAAACCTGTATGTACTATTCAGCATTGATGGTGCCTTCACAGATGTGCGAGTCACACATGCCATGTGCACTAAGCACCTCCATTCCAACATCACGGATGCTGGCTTTTGAACTGTGTGCTGATAACAAGCCACATGGTCCCTCTTCTCTTTAGCTAGGAGGACGCAGGGTCCATGGTTTCCAAAAAGAATTTAAAATTTTCATTTGTGGGACACTTTGCCACTTCAGCTCAGTCAATGTTAAATGAGCTCGGGCCCAGAGAAGGCAGCAGCGTTTCTGGATCATGTTTATATATGGTTTCTTCTTTGCGTTTTACAGTTTTAACTTTCATTTGTGGATGTTTTCCACAGACAGTGGTTTTCAGAAGTGTTTCTGAGCCCATGCAGTGATTTCCACTACAGAATCATGTCTGTTTTTAATGCATTGCTGTCTGAGGGCCTGAGGATCACGATCATACAGTGTTGGTTTTTGGCCTTGTCCCTTGCATACAGAAATTTCTCCAGATTCTCGGAATCTTTTAATGATCTTATGTACCATAGATGATTAAGTCCCCAAGTTCTTTGCTATTTTATGTTAAACATCTGCCCATCTTTACTTCTGAAAGACTGTATAAAATGTTCTTTTATACAGAATTCTTGTTACTGAGCTGTTGCCTGTTAACTTAATTAGCTGTGAGCTGTTCCCCCAGGTGTTTTTTTTAGCGTCTTTTGTTGCCCCTGTCCCAACTTTTTTGAAATGTGTCGTTGGCATCAAATTCAAAATGGGCAAATATTTTTCAAAAGACAATCAAATTTCTCACTTTCAACAATTGATATGTTGTTTTTGTACTGTTTTCAATTAAATATAGTGTTTAAATGATTTGCACATCATTACATTTTGTTTTATTTACATTTTGCACAGCGTCCGAACCTTTTTGGAAACAGGTTGTATTTTCAATGTGAGATCGAAGCAAAATCGTTGTCGCCATCCCACTTACGATAGTCTGTTTGTTTATTTTAGGATCAAGTGAAGCAGAGAAAGCAGATAACATCAAAGCAATTTATTCATTTTTACAGTTTCATTAATCTGCTAATGTACTAAAAAATCTTGCACATATTCCAAAGTGTGTGTGATATCCTGAACCACAGACACCTGCATGATAAACAGCAGGCAGCTAACGGCAGACTCGGGAAAAATGAATGTTCTTCCTCGTCATGTTTCTGAAAGCCACTGTTTACTTACGCTGAGGTTTGTTACTTCAGAGTAGATGAATGAGGCAGGTTCCGGCTTCTTCGGATCTTCAGGTTTCACAAAAACACCCTGCACGTCTCCCACGGTCACGGACGCTGTCGTCTTGTTTCCCATCAGTTCCAGAACACTGGAGGTTAAGTTCTTCATCACTTCACTTTATGATGGAGAGAAGAGCACAAAGAAGGTGTGGGAGAGAAAGAAAACTATTGTTGTGATAACTGATAAGATTGTCCCAAAATACTGAAGTTTGTATTACTTATATTTGACATTTTCTTACGCCTTATCTGTTTTATCTGCGCTTCCACCAGAGAATTCCACTTTGGGTAGTGTAATCTGTACTTCTGGTTTTTGTACAGGACTCCCACATTTTGAACAGTATGATGATTGATTTATGAACTCAATTATATCTTCATTAGAGGTGGTATCTGCAAATAAAATGAACACAAATAAAGTGCCTTGTGTTGCTACCGAGTATAACATAGGGAATTTTGACACGAAACAAGTATCTGCAAAAGGGCAGCTTGACAGGAGAGGGCAAAAACATTCTTTCTTTTTGATAGAAGTGAAATCAGTCTGTTTGTAACAATCGCTGTGGGGAACCTATTTGTAGCCGTGAGATTTTCACCAGCTAATGGAAACCGTGAGCTACAAGACTGAATCTGTCAGTATGGTTTCAACTTTGTTTTCAAAATAATTTGCTCCCCACCATTCCTCCTATATAATTACACATTTACGGTAAGGTATGTGGACACCTGACCATCACACCTAGATGTCCTTGTTGGACATCCCATTCCAAAACCATAAGCATTAATATGGTGTTGCCCCCCTTTGCAGCTGTAACAGCCTCCACTCTTCTGGGAAGCTTTGCACAGATGTTGGAGAGAGTCTGTGGGAATTTGTGCCCATTCAGTCAAAAGAGCATTTGTGTGGTCAGGCACTGATTTTGAGTGAGAGGGCCTGGCTCACAATTAACGTTCCAGTTCATCCCAAAGGTGGTCAGTAGGGTTGAGGTCAGGGCTCTGTGAGGCCACGAGTTCCTCCACACCAAACTCGTCAAACCAGGAAAGGCTCTTCCCCAAACTGCTTCCACAAAGCTGCGTAAAATGTCTTTGTGTGCTTTTACATTAACATCACCTTCCGCTGGAACCAAGGGGCCCAAACTATGAGTGATGTACTTTGCGGGTAATAGAACAATTTTGTTGTGATTTTACTAACATATGTTTTACTATTAAAATAGTAATTAACTACTGGATGCACCTGATCTTTTAGTCTCACGCTTCCCGGTTCTCATTCAGACTCTCATTCTGTTATGGACTCCACTTCCCAGAATCCCTCAGTTTGTCGCATGACTCCACCAACCAATCACAAGCCAACCAGCAGATCTCAGTCACCTGAATATTGATCACCATCACCCGTGTTTCCATGTATATAAGCCTGTCTGTCTTTGCGAGGTGTGGCCTCTGACCTGTTGGTGCAGACCGAGCTGTTCTTTGTTTGATCGCTGTCCCGTTTATGACTTTGCTTTGTTTTCTCGTCACTGATTCGTTACTCGGATTTGTCCTTTTTGTCTTAGTCTACCTGTGTGTTTGCTTTTTGGTTACGACCCTCGCTTGTTTATCCGGTTTGTTATCGTCTTTGCCCATCTATTGTGTTTTGTTGATCTGGCTGCTGACCCAGGGGGAATTCCACAAAGCAGGACTTCTCAGTTTAGCTAGATAACTTAAGCTTAAAGTCAAGCCTGTCCAGTAGCAAAAGAGCTGAGGGACATTCTCATTGGACAGTCCTCATCTTTGGGTTCAAGTTATCTAGCTAACTCAGAAACCCTGCTTTGTGGAATACCCCCTGCTGCTTTTGTCACAATACATACATTTTCACAATCTAATGTCTTTTTTTTTAATGTCTCCTTGATGGCGCCATTGCTGTGTCTGATCTACTCGTACCAGCGCAACACACACTAAGATGCCACCACCACGTCAGTGTGACTGCAGTGCTGAAAATGATCCACCACGCAAATAGTACCTGCTCTGTGGGTGTCCTGACCACTGAAGAACAGGGTAACAAAGTATCAGAGAAACAGATGGACTACAGTCTGTAACTGTAGAACTACAGAGTGAAACTATTTGGTCAGTGGAGCTGATAAAATGGTCATTTTATCAAAATTGCTCAGAATAAAATCTCTTTTCATTAACTTCCATTAACACTTTGACCTGTAAAGCTGCCATTTTGGAGATACATGTATGTGTGTTCTGGGGTCCAAAAGTCTGAGACTGCTAGTGAAAATGCTCCTATTTTGGATTCCTTTCTTATTTAATCCAAAAAGTTTCCTTGCAAATTAAATGATCTGCGTAACACTTTGAGTCAAAAGTAGAATCTCTGAAATTTGAACATGAATTTCAGAGTTTCTAATGGCAGCGTGCACTCGAGCTGGAATGACCTCTACAGGTTTGTGTAAAAGCCTCTGATCAGCAGATCAGATTCACCTGAGAGTCATCTGATCCAGTTTCACTGGAAGAGATCAGACTAAAAACACTCTGACCTTTCAGTACAGAGACCGTAATGGTCAGTGGCCCAAATTAGCTTCATTTTGCTTTAAGAAGTGGCCTAGAAATCGTACAGAATCTTCAATCTTTATTCTTTCCTCATTGCAATTTAAGTAAGTTTGATAAAATTCTAAAACTTTGTTGTTTATTTCTTGCATTAAATCAAAAGTTTCAACACGGTCTGAGACTTTTGGACCCAAATGTATAGACAGCAGTGTTCAGGACATGTGATCAAACTGCCCGTTAATTCTGCCAAACAGGCCAAAAAATGTAAATAGATGAACATTCTTACCGTTGCATGGTTTGTACTTGGCATTATCACAAGTTGAATTTGGATTCAGGCAGATAATCGTACATTCTGCAAACACAGTTAGTTATATGTGCTTGATATTTGGCCACATGACAACAAACCAACATGTTTTTAGTCCTGAGAACAATTAAGATTTAATGTCAATATTCAACATATTTTAGTGTTGATAATCATGAACATTGGCTGAAATTTCCGTACCTTCATTTGGAGAAACTGGATGTCTTGTCCAGTCTTGATTGGTGGGAGGTGAAAAAAAGAGAACACCCTCTTAAAAATCTACTGTTATGATAGTGTTTATTATATTTTCTTCATGTTGTCTTCACCAAGAAAAAAGAGTAATTTCTTCAACAACTTGGTGAGGACAACAGTAAGGAGAAATTATATTTGTTAGGATTCTGTGAGAGAAGGCGCCAAATTAGAGCGTACTGACCAACAGAAACAGAAGAACAGAGTCATTTTTTAAGAGTATTTTTGGAACGGTTTAATGCACAGTTACGCTGTTTTTCATTACTGAACACATGATTGTGCAGTGTCTCGTTTGATAAGCAGAGCAGAGAATATGCAGCATTGTGGGTTTATTATAACTGATTGAGGCCAGTACGTCTTTAGTGCACTGCAGCTTTATGTGAACACTTTAAACTGTGTATTTCAAACTTTATAATTATGAAAATATTCTTAACCTACCTTCAATCCACTGTGGCCAGCTGCTGTTACATTTACCACTGACAAAGCAAATCGGTACTCTGGGTCTGGTCTTCCCTCTGGTTATTTTGAGTTCATATATGTTGTTTGTTTTTAATAACCACACACCAGTTTGTACATATGTATTGTCTATCAGGGAGATAATGACAAATAGGTTAGTTCATGTTCAGCTACCTCATGATTACAGGGTATAATAATAATAATAAGAAGAAGAAGAACAAAAACAATAACATTTTATTATAGTGGGACATTCCAAGCTTCCCTCAGACAAACTACAGGGGAATAATCTAAAAAAACCTCTGCTATAAAGGATTAACCAGAAGATTTGTCCACAACATGACCTCCTCCTCTATGCTGTCCTGAAGACCTTGCCAAAGGACAGTGTTTATGTTGATTTGCGAGGATAATTTTTCCCTGAACTTATAAAAGAGCAGAAAAGCCACCATCTCTGAACTCACTTATGTGTGAGTCAGTGAGTGGTTCTGAGGTGGGACTAGTTTTCCAGAGGGAGGAATTTCTGTTATTTCACTTCCAGTGCAGTGATGTGGGTGGAGTTTTTACAGGCACTGCCTGATCACTGTGGAAACCACAGAGCAAGCCAAAGTACTTTGGTACTTTACTTTGTTGGTTCATTCGCCCTGAGGTCAGTCAGGGCGGTTTACTGTTAAAGGAGCAACATCAGACTGTAATGAGTTAACGGGGAAATAGAGCGGAAGTCAACTGGCGGAAGTATTGACCTCTTAATATCGTAGCGTGGTGCCCACAGGAGAAGCTCAGAGACGCGGCTTTATTAAACTCAGAAAAGCGCTCAGAAAAGGGAACAACACAGTTACGAGGCTAGGCTAGCTCTCGCTGTCAGCCTGGGCTCTCCTAAAGTCCCCATAATGAAAAGGCTTAATTAAAGCTACAGAACAGAATGACTAAACTAAAACTAAACTCTATAATCTTTATTGTGATCTTACAACCAACTAAATGAAAACTCTTCTGGGTGAGTGGTCGGGAGGCACCATGAGCACAAAATGTTTTGATCTCATGAGCTCTTTAATGACTGAGGCTAAATGATTCATTTAACGAAATAATATGAAAACGCTTGTTTGTTTCTGATGAACACATGAGAATAGAAGTAAGTATCAGCATCACTGATGTTCATTGGCCCAAAAAGCAGCAGCTCTGACCCCCAACTTTTAGCAACCAATAGCGGACCACTCTGAGTTTCGCACCGCCCAGTTGGAGCTATAGCCCGCCTATTTAAACTATAGCCCGCCCATTTGAAGTCACACCCCACCCATTTGAAGGTCTTCCAGCATGCAGTAATACCTTACTCGTTTTCTCTGCCATTTGCACTGACGCAGTAAAGAAGCAGCAGGTAAATATGCTTAAGTGAGGATCATGGATTTAGAAATGTGATCAGTGTGGTATTTATTTGAGTTTCAGGTGTAAGTTTTTTAAATAAATTTGATTGTGCTTGTACCTTCGACTCAGCTCATTAAAAAGCTTTGCTCCGGCTCTTGAGTGGCGCAACCGTCTAAGCATTATGGGAGGCCTTTGGGCTCAAAACATGTCTAAACATGCACGTTAACACATTAATAAAATTTTGCACCTTAACACGTAAAATTTAGTTGTGATACTGTGTTTTTAAGGCCTCAAAACTGGACACACATGCATATTCATAATAGGAATTACTTCACACATTACCACCAATATAAAACCTAAAGCCTATGAGTCCGTAGCCCCTTTGTTTCATTTGGATTATTTATGATATAGTGAGCTGAGCGCTTAGCTATGGCTACAGTGAGCCGACCTTATCAGACAGGGGAAAATGACTCAAGAGTAACATCCCCTTTAAGAGAAGCCAATAAACAATAAACTTAAACTTTTAGAAGGAGTGAACCAGGAGGAATCAGAGGAAACATGTTTTGTAAGATGGCTTTGCGTAACTTTCTTATGAACTGCAGTCGTAGTTTTAGGGATTGCACAAGACTCGCTCACACTTTAAACTGCTCGACCTGTGTAATTCCACCAAAATACATTGTTAAGAATATATTTTAAAAATAAATTAAAAGCTGTATTTTATTAAACTCAGAAAAGCGCTCAGAAAAGGGAACAACACAGTTACGAGGCTAGGCTAGCTCTCGCTGTCAGCCTGGGCTCTCCTAAAGTCCCCATAATGAAAAGGCTTAATTAAAGCTACAGAACAGAATGACTAAACTAAAACTAAACTCCATAATCTTTATTGTGATCTTACAACCAACTAAATGAAAACTCTTCTGGGTGAGTGGTCATTTCAGTGTAATTTAGTCAGACTGTCTTGGCACTTTCAACATCATTTTACTCAAAATAACACAGAACCGTGGAGTTCGTACCACACACTGACGTGGTTAATATCTAGAACCGGTTTGGCATGTCTGAGTAATTTAGTTAAACTGTCTCCAAACTATTATCTGGTACATTCCAGTGTGTACCCCACTAGCGTGGTAAAGAAGTGGAACCGAAGGGACTGTAAACCAAGTTATTACAAGTCTTGGGGGTAACAGAAAAGATGTGAAAAAGAGAGAAAAGGTGAAGTTCCCCATGTTCTCCAATGGGTTTAGGCCAAACTTACTGTTGTTTTCAGATGTGTTAAACGATAAAACGCAGGTTACATTACTGAGTGGTGGTAAATTTGCTGAAAGACAGAAACCAGAAGTGTCATTTCACTCGTACTGGTCACTACATTGCTGTAAGTTACATTTAAATGAATTAAGCTCTAGCACGACTTACCAGAGTAATTCAGACAAGACCTGGTTGTGTTTGGCATCTGTATTAGTTTAGTATAGTTACCATCAATCAAGACAATTCTGTGGCATTTTGTTGAGTCCAGGAGTGTAGAAAGATCTACAAAGAGAAAACACAGTTTAGATGAACGTTTCTGTTGACACTGTTATCTAAATAATCTTTCATGTATTTTCTCTAACTGACGAGCAGGGGTGTCCAGTCTTATCTGTAGAGGGCCAATGTGGCTGCAGGTTTTCACTCCAACACAGCAGGAGGTCACCTGATGAAATGTTTGACCGACCGATTAAACAAGTGGAGTCAGGTGAGCTCCAGCTTGTTTGGAGTGAAAACCTGCGGCCACACCGGCCCTTTGCGGATAAGATTGGACACCCCTGCTGTAGTTAGTGTCATGTAGATAGTGTTGGGGCAGTTGTGGGCTGGAGGTTAGGGAACCAGCCCTGTGACCGGAAGGTTGCCGGTTTGATCCCCTGAGCCTACAGTATGTGACTGAAGTAACCTTGAGCAAGACACTTAACGCCCAACTGCTCCCCGGGTGCTGTGGACAGGGCTGCCCACCGCTCCGGACAAGTGTGCTCACTGCCCCCTAGTGTGTGTGTGTTCACTAGTGTGTATGTGGTGTTTCACTGCATGGATGGGTTAAATGCGGAGGTGAAATTTCCCCGTTGTGGGACTAATAAGGGTCACTTAATCATCATGTGGGAAACATTTAAGTCAGATCATACATAAATCTCTACAAATGAAGCATTTTTTATACTCGAAAAGGTAAGATGGTGAACAAGGTGATGCTGGGTTACTACAATTTATTGAAAAATATATGCCCGTTTTGAATTTGATGTCAACAACACATTCCAAAAAAGTTGGGACAGGGGCAGCAAAAGGCTGGTAAAGTTGTGTAATGCTAAAAAAAACACCTGGTGGTTAATTGGCAACAGGTCAGTAACATGCCTGGGTATTACATTTTTAAAAAATGGAAAAAGTAAATACTCATTCAGAGGATCCACTGATAAATATGCTAAAACAAGGGGTCCATTTCTGGATCATGTTAAAGAACATATAAGAACTCGGTTCGGTTCTTTTACAGTGTTTTCACACATAGTTCATTTTAAAAGAACCGAACCGAGTTCTGTTAAATTGAACCTGGAAGGGAACCAACTGCAAATGACATCAGTTCGTTTTGCGTTCACAATGTAAGTGAACTATAAAGAGGACTCAGTCTTCTTTCTGGTCCTTTGGGATCTCAGACCACTTCTTGTTCAGACCACAACTCTGTTAGAACTCCGACCCCTTTCACAGCACTGTCTGTGCGCGCAATGTTCGCAAAATGGGCAGTGCTCTCTGATAAATCCGACCTATCAGGTGACGAGAAGAGCCACCAGACCCGCCTGCTGCTCTCCTGTTGGCCGCGCTGAAACAGTTGGCCGAAGTCCATCGCGCAAAATTGGAAACACGGCCCTGCGGGTCTGCCGCGGTGGGCTCCGGCGCGGTGGGCTCCGTGTTCGGCTGTGCTCCTCACTGAAGCTTTTCATTCATTCAGCGTTCAGAGTGAAAGCAGCTGAAAACTGCGCTGCGTGCCCAGCTCGAGCCTTTAACACGGTTAAATCACGCGAGCTCTCGCATCTGATCGCTTTAGTAAGTCAGCGCTGCTGTCTGTCTCAGACCACGGACAGACTTTAGAACCGTATAAATGACCCTTGGTCTGTTTACCTGCTGAAGTGCTGAAGACTGGCTGTGTGTACGGTCAGCCTCGAGCTCTTCACCATAAAGCACAGCTGAAGCGGACTGGGGCCGTTTTGTTTTCACAATGCACAAATTAATCAAACCACAAAACGAACTACAAACCTCGAGAGGTGGTCTCAGTTCGGTTCGTTTTTGGGGCCGTTTAGGGGGGTCTGAGTTCGTTTGGCGTGTTCACATATGCAAAAGAAACCATGACTCAGCGGTCTGAGTCCACTTCAGACACTGAAACGGCCCAAGTGTGAAAACGCCCATATACTCCCGTATAGCTCACCCAGTGTAGACATTCCTAAGATCACAGCCAGAACCACCACTGAGCCGCCCGGTCCGAACTTCACACCAGCCGTCCACTTCATCTTCAGCTGAGGAAGGAACAGCGTAATCAGCAGAGATTTTATTTAAAGGGCTCGAATCACACAAGGCGGACTTTCACTCACATTTTCTAAGCAAAGGAGTTTGAAGTAGCATGTAAACATTACAGTTTCAAAAGTTTCCGGTAAAATACACGTGTGTTTACTTTTTCCTGTGACTCATTCGAATCCTGTTACTGATTTTTATAAGAATTGCATTTTTTGCATTACTCTCTATTACATGTCTCTAATAGAGAGATATGAATAATACATTACATACATTAATGGAGCTACATAAATTTCCTCTGTATACAGTATGTATGCAGAAGTGCGGGCACCCCTGTTCAAATTCCATGTTGTTGTTGATTTTCTAAGCGTAAATAAGTGACACATCCTCTACAGAGAACTGGATATTTTACTATGCAATTACTGTTTGCTGAAGATATTGGAAAAAATAAAACATTAAATATGACCTGTGCAAAAGTTATGGCACATTTCATATTGTGTGTTTTATTTTCTTCCAACATCTTAAACCCAGCAAATCAATAGAAATGGTGCACTAAAATTTGAAAAGTGTCATATTTAAGTGTGTCTCTGTAGTGAATTAACTCAGCTTAAACTCAGTTTCACTTAGAAAACCAACAAAACGTGAAATTTGACCAGATGGTGTTTAAACTTTTGCATACGACTGGAGATGATCTGTTCCTGTCCTTGAGTGTAATTTGGAAGATGAACGCTTTTTTCTTAGACACACCCGTCATAAAAGTGGCAACAGAACATATTTCGCCGCTGTCCAAAAAAAAAGTTCTCCATTTTTTTGATTTTCATTTTTCTACATCCTTTGAGCACCAGCTGCCCTTTACATTGGGTGAAAATTTTGAAATAAACGGACCAATAGAAACGTTCCAAATTGCTTGGAATTAAACCTCTTTACTTTGACTTACATTAAAAGTAAAGACCGTTTTTGCCCTCTACTGTAAACTTACTGTTTTTGAGATACTTGTTTTTCTTTGGACAGCAACAATTTGCAAAATCAATGAACGGACAATTGTAAGCAAATTGATACTGAAAGGAGCTGAGTATCTTTTTCAAAAATAAGCTTGATTTAATTCTAATAATTATTTTTATTGTTATTCTTGAATGAGTCTTTTTTAAATGTTGTTTCTTTTTGAATAGAAATATTGAAACAATGCTCATTTATGTGTGTTTTGCATTGCGTAATTGAAGCATGTGTAGCTGTTTTACACAGTCATGGACATTTGCATTGTATTTGCCTGGACGGCTGTGAAGCGTCTGTGGCTTTGCTTAGCAAAACACAAGATATTAGATACGGTCAAGAGGACCTCTGTTTAAAAAATAAACAGGAGTAAAGAAGAAACCCTGTTTATGTGTTGGTGGTATTTATTACTAACTCCCATAAACGGGTGTCTCATATGTCTGTATAAAAAGGGATATCAATCAGATGTTTGCTTTGAAGGAGAAAATCCCTTTGATGCTGAGCAGCTTATTTGCAAAATACATTCATTTTGGCAAAATACAGTGTTTTCTCCCTGTTTGTTGAACTTAAGAGAACTTATTATTTTTTTATTTGTATAAAATTAAATATGTCAGGATTATTGGCATTCCTAGAAATGCTTATGAGCAAAATGTAAGTGCTGTATCTTCATACACCCTATTTAAAGGGTAATTCTGTATAGTGCAGTCGTTGAGATGTAAACAGTCATTAAAGATGGTTTTCCACTGCATGGTACCGGCTCGACTCGACTCGACTTGACTGGACTCGCCTTTTTTGGTTTTCCATTCTGCGAATCTGGTACCTGGTTCTTTATTGATATCACCTCCATTGAGGCTCCGAACAAGCTGAGCTGATAACAAATTGTAATGTGGAAAAACTGCAAACTGCTGATTGGTTGGAGAGAATCGTCACTATCACCCCAAACATGTGCTAACGTTAGATACCAGGTTAGCGTAGCCTCTTATGTCGCCTTTGAGCGTCAGAATTGTCTCGTCGTCTGAACTCTGATGTAGTTTTTCCCAAACTCTCCTGTTTTGTTCGGTGGTTTGATGTGAAATGGTTCATTGTAGAGAAACTTACCAGCTCAGGTTTCTTTACAGTGGTGGTTAATTATCTATTACCATGCGAAAGATCATAGGATACACAAATGACTAGATTGTTAACCTCCATAAATCAGGCAGTGGCGATAAAAATAGCATTGCATAACATCAGCATTCATGCAGGGCTGAAAATATCCTTGTCCACTTCCTGCTTCGTGGAAGAGGATACAAGTGTCTTCTCCCTCTCAACCCCAGAAGTACTTTTAGATAATTGTTAGATAATTACAGGAGGTGCAACTTGGGGTCACCAAGTCTCCCAAAAATACAATTACACAGCAACTGTGTAAATTTATGTTAAGAATAGCCAAAAAGGCTTTTAGAATCTGATTCTATGGTCAGAGCTTTTTGGCAGTGAACGCTAGAGGGCGGTTATGCAGAAAAGAAGCCATTCCCCATGGTGAAGTATGGTGGTGGGTCTGACCTAAACCCCAGTGTAAACCTGTGAATTGAGCTGAAGAAGAGATTCTATCAATGAGGCCTCTAAAGCATCTTGAGAGATTTGTATGGACTAATGGTGTCAGCATATGCATTTAAGGCAGGGCCGCATAAAACATGGTAGGAACACAATTACATATTACATGATTATATATTCTGTTTGATTTACTAAAGTTGGATTAGCATTTATTTAGCATTTATTTATTATTCTCTACTTTTTAAAACCAGGTGTAAATTAGTGGCAGTTCGAAAAGGTGCAGTGGTTGGTTTCACGCAACTTGGAGGACGCTTGTGTTTTCCTTTGCCCTCTTAGCAATGGGGGTATCATGATTGGGGGAGTCCTAACTAGTGGGTGGAATTGGATTTGACTAAATGGGGAAGTAGACAGCGAAACAGGCAACGTAGTATAAAATCTGATCACTGGAGCCGTTACTGAGACACGTGGAGGTCCCAGGTGTAAACGGCTCCAGTGATCAGATTTTATACTACGTTTACTACGTCGGTAAAAAAATATTTTAATTTTCTATTAATATTAGCTCGTTTCACATTGCACTGCACTACAGTAATAAAACATAGTCGTTCTCTGGCCCACAGAGTTGTTCAGATTTTTTAATATGTCCCCTTCAGTGGTTGACTATGACACCCCTGGGCTGCTACGAACTTTTAGACCACATGAACCGCTAATGCGACTTGTACACAAATGGTAGAAGAGATGATGGAGCTCATTCAAAGATGCGCCAGTACGCTTTAGCGTTCACGCTGTAAATGTTTTGTGGCGAAATGCGTCCCTGACCAACCCTAAAGAAGATTAGAGTGACCGGATCACAGCATGTCTCCAAGACGCACTGAACCCCGTTCACACCTGCACACCTGTCCACTTATGATCAGATCACCCAGGACAACTGTTAATGCCAAGTGAACGGGGACTTCGGTGCACTGCATCCCCCAAACTGGACGTGCTAGACCCATCACAGCCACATCTGACAGAACTGGCGTGCGTTGTTGTGGCGGAGCAGTGTGAATGCAGTGATAGTAAAGATGAGCAGAATCATTTGTGGGTAAAATGACTTTGGTTTTTGTCCGAATGATCTCACACTGAACATATGAGGGAAATTAAATGTTTCACTAAAGCCAAATTATTAAGAGATTAAAATAATCATTTGCATAGGGACGTTCGCTTACAGCTTACAATTGATGGCTGCTGCAATTATGTAAATTATATTCCGACAGTCCTTTACTGAAGAGAGCATAGAGACTCATAGTATCAATAGAAGAAATGTAGAAGTGTATAGATTTTCATCATACAATTTCCGAAAAAGTGTTGACAAATGAAGAATAAATAAATAACTAAATAAATATTTATGCCGTTTATTTATTTTTCAGTAAATGAAGGTGTTAGACTATGAACTGTACTTAAGTCTGTTATTTCTCCTACAACCCCAAAACAGCACAGGAGCCACTTAAACAAAGAGCTTTATGTTGTATTTATAGAAAATGATACCTTTAAATACACTATACGTCTAAAGGTCTGTAGACTCAGCGTTTCCTCTGAAATGAAGGTGTTAATAGTGAGTTTGTGCTGCAGTAACAACCTCTACTCTTCTGGAAAGGCTTCTAGATGTTGGAACATTGCTGTGAGGATTTGATTGAGTATTAGTGAGGTCAGGTACTGATGTTGGATGGTCAGTTCTGGGTCACTGCAACTCATCCCAAAGGTATTGGATGGAGCTCCATCACTCCAGAGAACACAGTTCCACTGCTCCACAGCCCAATGCTGGGGGGGCTTTACACCCATTAACCAAAGTTTGGCGTTAGGCACGGTGACCTTAGGCTCGCTGCTCCAGAGCGTCCCGTAATATTAGTCAATGCTTTTCTATAGAGATTATACATGGGTGACCTCAAAGTAGCTGAATTCACTTATTAAAAGGAATATCTGGGTATTTTTGGAGAAACGCTGTGTGTTTGTTAGATTTAAGTTGCACAAAAAAGACCAAACAGACTCAACTTTTGCTCGTTTTTTGAGTTACTCCTGTTAACTGAGCTGAAAAATACTTAAACGTGTGTCTTACCTGGTCAGATGAAGTTGGTCTGCTCAGTGATGCGAGTAGATTTGGACTGTATCTGCTGTAACAGATGCTGTCTGTGATCATTTACAATGTTTGAGGTGACTTAGTACATAATTTGCATGACGTGGCATTTCATCCATAGCCAACAAGCTCATTCTCTCAGGCATCATTTGTCTATGATGTCTCAGATGCAAATGTTACAGAGGAGCTGTTGTTTCATTGGCTCAGAGGATTCATCGCATATGAACGTTTACCTTTCCTGAAGACCTGCTGGCTTTATTACGTGGCTTTATTGATTGTAATGCCAGTTAGCAGTGAGAGCACAGAGATACAAGCCGAACAGTCAGTGTCAGAACTGTGAGTGTGAAATAATTTCATTATTAATGGAAGGAAACAGAGAGGAACAGTGGTCAAAACGCAAAGGCTGACCACACCAGCACTTAGGACAAGACGCCCGGCACAAAACTACAGCCTAAGACTTCATTCACAGGACACTTTTGTCCAAGATGACATAATAACCCCAAACAAACATTATGCACCTTTAAAATGAACAGTGGTTTCAGGAACACCTGGATTTCATCCTCTATGATTTTCACCAACTCTAGTCTGTTTTAAGTAATAAGCCACGTGAAGCACCTGTATTAAAGTGGACTGTCCTTTCCCAGAGTCAGAGAGGTCATTAGGTACAAGTTATTCATTTTTCAGCATCAGGAAAAAACAGGAAAACATATTTGAAAATTACACAGAAGCATCTAAATCTACTCTCAGCTGTTTGAATGTTTAGTGTGTCCACTCTCTCCCTTTATTCCAGCTTCCACTCTGTTCAGGAGACTCACTTTCAGCTCCTCAAAGAATCTGCAGACACACCTCCAAAGTTCAGTCTTAGAAGCTGGTTGATCATTTTCTGAAGTAATCAAACACATTCAGTGGTGTTGACGTCTGGACTCTGGGGTGGTCAGTCCATCGTTCAGCTTCTTTGTTTGATGTGTCCGTCTCCTTTTCTCAGTGAGGTTCTTCTTGACAGCTACACATCCTTTCAGACCTACAGCGCTGAGTCGTCTTCTCACAGTGGAAGGATGGACAGAAACGCCTGTGGATGTTTTCAGATCTGATCAGCTTGATTTTCTCCTCTCTCTCAGAGATGAAAGCTTTAAGTGCTGTTTATCTGATGGGGGCAGTTTTGGGGGCTACCAGGTCTTCCAGGTGGTTGTTAGGAGCCTCATTTTCTCTGGAGCTTCTAATCAGTTTTTGAACCAAATGTTTTGAAAACTCCTGTGTTTCTTTTTTATTTTTTCCTTCCTATACAAGAGGATTATTGTATATCTAATAATCTCACGGTTATCAATAATAATCAATAATGTGCTTAATGGCTGTTTGACTGTAAATTAAATAAATGATAGGTGTTCTCTGACGTTGCACAGTGAGCGTACCTAAACTGAGTTTCTAATTTTTTTTTGGGCTCACAGATTTGTATTAAATTCAGACATGCTATTTTCACAAATCAGTCACTTGTGCAGTAGTGCTTTGTTTGAGGTGCTACACAGTTATTTTTAGTCTGTTTAAGACCTGCGGTGATGCATGCATTTTGTTTTGTTTGCAAATCAACACTGATGCTCCACGAACATGACAGCCTAATAATTGTGTGTTCTCCCCACAGGTGAACATGCGGTTTTATCAGGAACATCTCTTGCTTAGAGGCCAAAAAAATGATTTTCATATACCCACTAGATTTTTCCTAACATACATCCATCACACAGGAAGATTCCTATCTAACAAAACTTAGAGAACGAGAACAGTAACCTCACACCAAATGGAATCCATCATACAAGATGGTGGTGATAGGAACGAGGGGTCACCATGACTACAGCACAAATATAGACATTTTATTTACTATCCAGAACCACCAGTGAACCTACACGAGTCTTCTGAGTTTATATGGAATGTTGATGATGGAAAATAGTGGAAAATCTGAAATAATAAGTTTTCTTTGGGGACTATTTTGCCTCACAGCGCCCTGCATGTATCCCTCCACCATGAATGGAGTTTAAGTTCTCTAAACTATCATAAAACAGTGTCTCAGTCATCAGGCAGTGAATTCATAACCATTTCATGTAGGAACTTTCTGTGAGGGAGCTTTTAGAGGTGGACGTCTGGTTCCTATCACCACCACTGTGAACAGCTCTGACTCAGTAAGTTTCTCTAGAACAGAGCGTTTCAAAATTGGTGAAATTCCCTCTTAGTCTATAATAAACTTGCTTTTGTGGTTTCTGACACTGTATGACACACTGTTATCTACATACTGCTAGCTATGGGACGCACTTCAGTGTATGTTTACGTGCAGATATTTGTGGAATTCCCCTGTAAATAGGGTGTATGAAGATACAGCACTTACATTTTGCTCATAAGCATTTATAAGAATGCCAACAATTCTGATATATTTGATTTTATACAAATAAAATGGGGTCTAAGCATCCATTACTTGTTAGCAACGTTAGGCCCAATAGCTCCAGTGCTAAAACTAAAGAAGCAAACTTCAGATGCCGAACAGTGTATTTGGGCTGAGGGGAAAACTGTTAAAGTTTGATTGTTGAACTGTCACTTTTTTAGGACTGATAAATTAAATGAAGCTAAATGAAAACTCTGCACTGCTGTGACCCTTCATTCAGAATAGTGGTTCTGGGTTTGGTCCTGCTTTTGCTGCTGCACATTTACATAAGGCTTCTGGGAATCCAGGCAGTGCCGGACTACAAGGGCAAAGTCAACATCTCATTGGCCACAGACGCCTCCCTCCCAACTGAACTCAACTCATACTGTGCCCGCTTTGAGAGGAACCAAGCTCAACTGAGCAGTGAAGCCTCAGGTCCCTCTGCAGAAGAGACACTGTCTACAGATGAGTGAGCACACGCAAAGCCGCCAGACCCGATGGCATCCCAAGGGTTCTGAGAGCCTGTGCCAGCCTGCTGGCAGCCACTTTCACAGATATCTTTGACCTATCCCTGGCAAAGTCTCTTGTCCATCATACCCTTACCAAAGAAACCCAGCATCACATGCCCCAGTGGCTGTTGCCCAGTTGCAATGTCCTTCGCACTGCACACTGCATTGAACCATCTGTTGTCAGAATGCTGCTCATTGATTTCAGTTCAGCATTTAACACTACTATTCCCTCTAGACTGATCTCCAAGCTCAAGACCCGAGGAATCAGTCACACAGTCTGCAGCTGGATTCCCAATTTCCCCACCAGCAGCTCTGTTAGGATGGGCGGCCACACTTCTCCCACTCTTACTGTCAGCACAGGCTGTGTATCATCACCCCTGCTTATGGAAAAAACTATATTCCAAATGTATTCATCAGATATATGTTTGCAATGTATGAAAATAGCCAAAAATGTTTTTGTTAAATATACATTTAAAATGTGTTTATCTGTATGTGTTATTATCTGTGTTGAGTTGAGTGTAATGAAGGTTCCAGATGTAACTAAACGTACTAACTTTTGTGATCTACACTGTACTTTACATTAACCAGGTACGTCAGACTCTCACACACAATGCATTTCACATAAACAAGATATCAGATCATAACTGCATTTTCACAGAGTATCAATACCCACAACACTCACTTCTGTCCTGTTAAAGGATCATTTGATCAGATTTAAAATGAAGATACTGGAACACAAACTCATCTCTAAAGGTATCAGACAGTGAAGAGCATCAGACAGGATTCTGGATATTTTCATACATTTTCAATGGATTTGATAAACACATTTACACACATTTATTTCTATCTATGTGTAATGTTTCCCATACATTTATATAATAAATATATTTTAAAATATATTTGGTTAATATGTTAATGTATTCTGAAATACATTTTAGTGTTTCAGCATCGACTGCAGTGTGTTTGAAATGTATTTTAAGTATATAAAAATGTGTCCATGTATTTTTTCCATATAGGACCCTGTACACCCACGATTACATCACCAAGCACAGCTCCAACACCATCATCAACTGACTAACACTCATACCATTGTTTACTGAACGTGATCTCTAGAAATTGCCACACTTCTTTTGCATATTTTGCATATACGTATACATGCTGTACATTCACCAGTACACCTGTGCCTCCAGTTTATTCTGTATTTAGTCTGTTGTCGGTTTATTGTTTTTGTACATATAGTGTGTATGCATGCTGTGTGTCATCCAAATAGTGCGTGTGCACTCCTGCTCATGTCTTAATGTTTATGCACCAGAGAAGCAGCCCAAATTTTTGTTATGCTGTACGCACACAGATGTGTATTTACAATATAGTTGAATTGAATTGAACAGAATTAACCCCTGTGTCCTCCAGAAGGCGCTGTTCCTGCAAAGGCAGCTATCAGTCTTTGTGTAGAGTGATAATTCACCGACATCATGCAGACAATTTGACAGTGACAGTGTCACTTTATGCCCAGCAGATGGCGCCACCAGCGCAGTACAGGAAGCCACTTATTAGACCGGCATTCAGTGTTTAATGAGCAGCACAATCAACACTAATATAATTAACAGTCAGACTGCTCTGCAACATCTGGAGGGTTTCCTTACCCACAATCCCTTTAAAGGTGCTGCTATGAAGAGTTACGTAACTGCCACTATATATATATATATATATATATATATATATATATATATATATATATATATATATATATACACTTTCACTGGCCACTTTATTAGAAACACCCACTTTGTGCTTCCACTAACTGGCCACTTTATCAGAAACACCCACCTTGTACTTCCAAAAACTGGCCACTTTATTAGAAACACCTGCTTTGTGCTTCCACTATCTGGACACTTTAATACATACCTTGTGCTTCCGCTCACTGGCCACTTTATTAGAAACACCTGCCTTGTGCTTCCACCAACTGGACACTTTATTAGAAACACATGCCTTATGCTTCCACTGATTGGCCACTTTATTAGAAACATCTGCCTTGTACTTAGACTCACTGGCCACTTTATTAGAAACACCCACCTTGTGCTTCCACTCACTGGCCACTTTATTAGAAACACCCACCTTGTGCTTCCACTCACTGGCCACTTTATTAGAAACACCTACCTTGTACTTCCACTAACTGGCCACTTTATTAGAAACACTCACCTTGTGCTTCCACTACTGTCATCAGATGTTCTACAGCTTCTAAGTGTACTGCTGTGAGGTGGATCTGTAGGAGAGGGGTTTCTGATAAAGTGGCCGGGCTCCAGTCCTGTAGTTGCTCACTGTTGGAGAGTATGAGGGAAAGCAGACTGTGTAAGACAGCATGTCAGCTCATGTGTCGACACAGCCAAACTCACTGTACCATGCAGTCGTCAGGGGTGATGTCATCACCGTGACCCAGAAGGACCCAGAGGGACGAGATGAAAGTGATGTGTGGTGGTGAAGATGATGTCATTTGTCACACCAGGTGAATTGTGCTTGTTTTACAGTACTGAAAGGCAGGCAGGCCAAGTTCCCTTCAGTTCATCACAATCAGCACAGTGTGGAAAAGATGAACTAAACACCAAACAGGAAGCTAGAAAACAAGGAGCTAGTAAACAGAAACCTCACTGCCGTCACTTTTCCCGCTTTGTGTGAACATTTCATGATGAATGGACTGACGGTAATGATACAGAATCACCTGCTCTAATATCTCTTTACATAAACATGCTTTTAAACTATGATTTTTAACAGTTGTCTGTGCACTATAAATACTATAAATAGTATAAACACTATCAACACTAAATGCTACAAATAGTATAAACACTATAAACAATATAAACACTATAAATATTGTCAACACTATAAACACTATAAATACAGGGTAATTCAAAAAGATTCATTTTTACAACTGTGAGGCGCCTAGGAACCAATCACAATCCAATTGAAAGAGGGGGTCGTAGAGTTTGTGACTGTCAGTCTGGCAGTGAACCACCGACAGAGCTCAAAGCGTTTGTCATGGGAACCAACAGTTCCAAGAAACAGGTCACCAGCATCACCAGATCTCACGCCGTGTGACTTTTTTTTGTAGGGGTACGTTAAGGGTTCTGTTTATGTGGCACTCCTAACAACACGGCATGACCTCCGAAATCGCACTGAAAGAGCCGTGAGTGCAGTGACACCCGACATCCAGTATGGGATGAATCTGACTATGGCGTTGATGTTGTCCGTACAGCTGGAGGAGGTTCATACTGAGACCTTGTAAAATTACATAATAAACTTTATGCTCACAAACTATTTACAATTTACTACATTGTTCTGTAATGATTTACAAGTAAAATAAATCACTTAGAAATCAGATGAATCTTTTTGAATCACCCTGTAGCATAAACACTATAAACAATATAAACACTATAAACACTACAAATAGTATAAATCCTATCAACACTATAAATAATATAAACATTATAAATAGTATAAACACTAAATTCTATCAACATTATAAATACTAAATGGTATAAACACTATAAATACTATCAACACTAAATACTATAAATACTATCAACACTATATACACTATAAATAGTATAAACACTATAAATAGTATAAACACTATCAACACTACAAATTCTATCAACACTAAAAATACTATAAACAATATAAACATTTTCAACACTATAAGTACTAAAAACACTGTCAACACTAGACACTATAAACACTAAATACTACAAACACTATCAACACTAAACACTATAAACACTTTCAACACTATAAGTATTACAAACACTATCAACACTGCACACTATAAACACTCAACACTATAAATACTACAAACACTGTCAACACAACACTACAAACACTTTCAACACTATAAGTATTACAAACACTATCAACACTAAACACTATAAACACTTTCAACACTATAAATACTACAAACACTATCAACACTAAACACTAGAAACACTTTCAACACTATAAATACTACAAACACTATCAACACTAAACACTAGAAACACTTTCAACATTATAAGTATTACAAACACTATCAACACTAAACACTAGAAACACTTTCAACACTAAATACTACAAACACTATCAACACTAAACACTAGAAACACTTTCAACATTATAAGTATTACAAACACTATCAACACTAAAAATACTATGAACAGTATAAACACTCAGAAAATGAACTTGCAGCAAAGATTTCAGGTGTCAAACACATAGGCAGGTTTAAAGCCCAGCCTGCTGGGGACATTTAAAGAGGTTTAACAGTCATCTAATGTAGCGTACTGTTATATCGTATGTATTATATGTATATGTATGTATGTATGTATACACACCCACACATTTGTTGACATTTGTTTTTAATATGGCTCATATTGAGTTCGACCCGTCTGCTTTAAAAGAATGTTAACAGACGTGTTCTACACTAGAATCTGTCACCTATTTCATTTTTTCCTGAAGGTCTATGTAGTGAGACAGCTGTGTTTGTACCGTATGATTCCACGCCTCACGGTTTTCCATACGTTCAGGAAGGAAGTGCAACCTGCTTTGTTTCTTTCCCTTTTTTCAGTTTCCCTCTCTCTCTCTCCCTCCCTCTTTCTCTCTCTCTCTCTCTCCCTCTCTCTCCCTCCCTCTTTCTCTCTCTCCCTCCCTCTTTCTCTCTCTCACCCTCTTTCTCTCTCTCTCTCTACCTCTCTCTCTCATCCTCCCTCTCTCTCTCTCTCTCTCTCTCTCTCTCTCTCCAGCCTCAGTGTGAGGGATAAATTTAGCTCAGTCAGCTGAAGTTTAGGAACTTTCGCTGCGTACTCCACTCGCACACGCCATCACGGCTGTATCCGGGCAAAACCAGCAGCATCAGTCAGCCAATCATATAAGACACAACCTGCCCCACAGCTAAAACACAGCATATCACCACTCACTTCATTCACGCCTATCAGAGAGCAGAGATATGACCGAGTAGGAGACGAAGAAAACATGAAAAGTAGAGCAGTGGAAGAGTGAAGTCAGCCTTCTGCTCTAACACCACCAGAGATAAAACACTGAGAGGAGATTTTCCAGTTCTGCATTCAGAAAGTCACACTCTGCGTCTGAAGCCTTTCCACTCTCACTTTAGCAGCAGAGGTGTTAAAGACCCTGACCTGTTCAAAGGAACATTAGTTAAAGTGCCAAATGTGTGATTAAAGGGCCCGTATCACGGAAAATCAAACGTCCGTCTCCTTTTTTTACAATAAAGTGTGAAGTAATGCATAAACATTGTGAGTTTCAAAACGCAGTGTCTGTGCGTGGAAACAAAACAGGCCATTTTGAATTCACTGTTTCTGTGATGTCACAAACCAACTCAGTCATATATCCACTATTCAGCCTACACCAGTTTAACTCCGCCCAATCGTATTGAAGTTCTGTGCAGTGTTTCAGCTCTGAGTGCTGTTTGATTGAGGCACAGCCAATCAGAACAGAGCTCATTTACATATGCTGTACAGATATGATAGCAAAAACAGCCTGATTAACTGTCAGAGAACAAGAGCTTGTCTAAATCATCAGGCCATTTGCCTCAATTTGCATATTTTCAATTTGCATCTGCCACATAATAATAATAATAAAGTTTATATTAAGAGGTTACTTACCAGGTAATAAGAGGTTTAGGCATGTAGTTAGCACTGTGCTAATTGGTGGGGTATCCACCATATTTTTCATATGACCACTGTGTTTCAAGATTATAGCCCAGATAGCAAGCATACATCGGTCTGCTGGCTTGTTAAGGTCAGCCCCTCGTTGACTGTTTGCCACTGCCGGTCCACCCTTGGACCACCGAGATTACTGTTCTGCGTACAGGTTTAACTAGTTTTTAATCTCCTTAAATACATATTAAATGCACACAGACATTTATTTATGAAATAAACTCAAATATTACAAACAGCTGAGAAAAAATAATGATTAGGCCTGATTAGGAGATTAGGCTCTGAGCTGGGTTTAAATTATTTACTAAACTAATTTACGTATAAATTATATATATATATATATATATTAAGTATAACTAAAGAAATGAAGGAAGGAGAAATCAGCGAATTGGACTGTGAGTGAAAATGAGTGATAAGTGGATTTTTGTCTATTACTCTGTTTAAACACCGGTGGGCCGCCCAGAAAACACTGAGCCAAACGCCAGGGGACCGCCAGCGGGCCGACAGTGGCTCACTGTCCTCTTACTATCAGAGTAATTATGTTTACACTGAGCGTCAGATACAGAGAACCACAAAGCAGAGTTAGCGCCAAACTAGCATAGTTAGCTTTGTGCTATTTGGGATTTTTAGCCCAGCTGTAGTTTAAATTTTTAGCTCGTAACGGGCGTGTTAGCAACATTCTTTGCTTTGTAGGTCTTAGTTTTTGAGTAACACTTTATTTAAAGGCTTAAATTTGAAGTCGTTTTTTATTATTGTAGCATTAGTCTGTTAGCTGGTTAGCTCACTGCTACCTGTGCAGCCTGCTAGTGAGGGCAGAATACATTCAGTTATAAAGAAGATATGATGTGTGATAAAGTTAAAGCGAGTCTGTTAGGAGTAAACAGTGACGTTTAACTGGCAGTTTATCGTCTGGTTGCAGTTTAATAGACACAGATTTTAATGACAGCAACTCATTAAGTCATGAAGACACAGTCTTGTGTCTGCTTAATGCGCTGTTTATGCGTGTGAAGTTGCTGTTCTTGCCATAATTTCATCTTCACTCGGCTGTCTCAACTGCTGTCTCACAGAAACACCTCAGAAACGTCTAATGGGACAAACGATAGCTCGAAAAGTGAGCACACTTTCGTTGATTTTGATAAAAACATGAACGACTCTTCAGTTTCCTAACCAAAAATTTCAGCCAGTTTAAATGAAAAGTCTTTATTAGCGTTAATATTCTGTGTAGCTGTAAAGCGTTTCTCTCACACGGGTTCAGGTTTCTGTTTACAGATCAGTTACATCAGAATACAAGTAATCGAGAATCTCAACAATGAAAATTACTGATATCTTTATTCATTCCCACATTTCTATCATGTTAAGATGTTATAAATATTCAACGCATTGCCTGTTTACACTTCATCACACCCTTCACACCATCCATTCGAGTTCTGTCCATGTGGCGCAGGAATAGGGTCAATAAGCATTCTTTACTTGTTAGCTTACTTTTTTACCAAACTATTGCTTTAAATTACGTTTGGATTCCATTTCAATGTTGTACAACATAAGACTTTCAGTCGAAAGTGAAAGGCAGGCTTTCACTCCTGTGGTCTTTATTTAGACATTTACACATCTGCCACCTTTGGAATGTATGACATCATACATTTGTGTTCGTTTGGGGGGCTTGTAGGAGCGCGAGCTGGTGGGTGGGACGCGTTTGCAGGGTCTGAAGCGCACCACATTCCTGGATTAGAGCAGGTGGCTCGGGGTGGGTTCCCATGGGGACACTATTGGATGCCACTGCGGTGACATCACCAGTCTCCATACCCACCAGGGGGCTCTGAGTAATGAAGCGGAAAGAGTTTCCTTTGATCCACACATGCGGCTCTGCCAGTCTCTGGGTTTTCCACATTCCTGTTGCCCCAGTGGAAGCAGCCTGTTAGGGAGGGGTACATGGGGAGGTGTTTTTGCTGCTATTTTAGCTCTTCCTTCCCACGTAACTCAAACTGAACGTCCACCCACACCCTTAAATCCAGGGTTGCACCTCTCCAGGCAAGAAATAAGCTTCAATAAGCCCCTCAAGAAGCGGCCGCTTGCGGTTTCCATGTCAGCAGGTTGTTAGTCAAGGGCCTGTTTCACACTCTCATCTTCCTCATTCGGTCACATGTGCACTGTATGTGTGTAAACATGTACAGTATGTTCAGGATAGTATGCGAAGATTCTGCTGTCCAAACCTCCCCTAGGAGATCATTAAAGAACATCTGTTCTACTGTCTAGGGATGTCACAATTATGAAATTTTTGCTGATGATTAATTGTCTTATCATCTCTGTCCAAAGAAAAACAAGTACTACCATATTAGTTTACAGGAGAGGGTAAAAACCCTCTTAACCTTTAATGTAAGTTAATGTAAAGAGATTTTATTCCAAACAGTGTTGGAGCATTTCTATTGGTCCATTTGTAAAGAAGAATTTTTGCTGAGCTCAAAATAAGCAAAAAAATAAAAATAGCAAAAAACTGAGAAAAATGGCCACCAGCAGGCGCAGAGTTTTATTACACACTTCTATAATCTAAGAATAGCTCAGCCAGTTTGCATTGAAGTCTGTGTAGTTACTGAATAATAAGCCTTAATAAGTATGTAATAATCCTGGATTTTAGGGGTCAGTTGTCTTTTCTTGTTGATTGAATGCAGCTATTAAAGTATAAGCCCAAAGTGACCAGATTGGCTGATTAGCCAGTAACAGCCTCTACTCTTTTGGGAAAGTTCTACACCAAATGTTAGAACATTGCTGTGAGGATTTGGTTGAGCATTAGTGAGGTCAGGTACTGATGTAGGATGGTCAGTTCTGGGTCACTCCAACTCATCCCAAAGGTATTGGATGGAGCTCCATCACTCCAGAGAACCCAGTTCCACTGCTCCACAGCCCAGTGCTGGAGAGCTTTACACCCCTCTAGCCCACGCTTGGCTTTGGACATGGTGAACTCATGTGCAACTATTCCAAAGAGTCCTGTTCTATTGGTCAGTGCCAGCCATGGACAAAGTACCATACAGAGCTTTGTTTGTGGATGCTATGAATGTAAGCAAATACAATTAAATTATTAAAAAAAAGTTCTTCTCTGTTGGAAGCAATTTGTGTAGAAATCGGGGGGCAAACTTGGATCTGCAAAGTGTCATATTGCACATTGCATTGGTTTAGTCCAGGGGTCAGCAGTATGTGTCATGCGGCTCTTTTACTGCCCTGTTGTGGCTCCACAGCAGAATCAGATTAGTAGGTAAAAATAAAATAATCCTCCTTTACAGTAAAATAAAGCTCTGCTGATCGTTCAACACAGTTTAACAATAAATGGTCTTAAACTCTGGAGTTAATGTAGAACTGCTGATTCACCCTTTAACCCTGAGGATCAGCGCAGACTGCTGGTCACCATAGCAACACAGACAACAATCTCACCTAGCTAGTAGCTAATGAAACGGCAAAGAGAGAGATAGACAATTTGAGATGAATGGACTTATTTGTGTTTATAATCACTCCAGCTGGTTTCCTGATACGTTTAATCTGCAGTGAGAAACTGACAAACACTAAAAAGTCACGAGGCTGAAGTCAGTTTCTCGTTCTCCAGCTTCTCGTTCGAATTCTTCTGTTCCACCTTAAATGGTGCAGCAGTTACATTCTGATGCCTCAGGCACCGTTTAAGGTGGAACGGGAAAATTCTAACAAGGAGCTGGCGAATGAGAAGCGACTTCAGCCTCGTAAAATGTTGAACATTGAGTCTAACTACTTTTGAGGAAAAGTTTCCTGCTGGAGATGCGAGAAAACTGGCTATAGCTGAGTTAAAGCTTAAAGCAGAGTAAAATAAGTGTGTTTTAGTTAATATTTTTTATCCTGTACTAGTACATTAACACATACTGAGACACATTTACAGCCAAGATGGTAAAATGGACATAAAGTGTTGTGGCTCCCAAGGTAGTTTGATTTTTGTTGAAAGGACAAAATGGCTCTTCTTAGTATTTTGGTTGTGACCCCTGGTTTAGTAGAAGACCGCAGGCTTTCATGCACTACAAATGCATTAATATGCCAAATGTATAGGCTACGTGCAATACTCCAGAGACACAACAGAGCGAGGAGGTCGAACTCATCACTGCAGAGCAATCTGTTCTTAATGGAGAATTAACAGTGGGCATCAGTCAGAGTGAGTGCATGTGTGGTTTTCACCTTCATCACGTTGCTGTAGGTTAATTGAGACTAATGTTCCTGTCAGAGGGAAAGGTGCTTGTTACTTGCTGAGGTCAGGGAAAAGTAACAAGCACCATGAAACAAATGTTCAACCCTCTGGGGTCCATGAACTCGCCCATGTGTCAAATTCGATGTCTCTATATCTGTTACTGTATCTTTGTGAAAATCCAGCACAGAAATACAGTTCAAACATTTCCTGAATCTGTGGAGTCGTCAATGTTTTGATCAATATGATATCAGCATTAGAATGTTTTACCAGCTGAGAGCTTATGAGAACCATTACCACAGATAAAGAACATACTGTACCAAACCAGCAGTTCTCAGTTTCAGTTTTGAGAATGCCAGCCCAACACACCTGATATAGCTTATGAAGGGCTTAATGTTTGCCTTGTCTATGCTCTACCCACAAGTGTGTTCCTAGATGCTGGACAAGGTAAAAATCCCGTTCAACCTAATGAGAAACTGTAGAACAGACTCAGTTTATATCACAATATCTACATTTAGAGTCAGTTGTTCATTCAGCCTAATGAGAAACTGTAGAACAGACTCGGTTTATATCACAATACCTACATTTAGAGTCAGTTATTCATTCAGCCTAATGAGAAACTGTAGAACAGACTCAGTTTATATCACAATACCTACATTTAGAGTCGGTTATTCATTCAGCCTAATGAGAAACTGTAGAACAGACTCAGTTTATATCACAATACCTACATTTAGAGTCAGTTATTCATTCAACCTAATGAGAAACTGTAGAACAGACTCAGTTTATATCACAATACCTACATTTAGAGTCGGTTATTCATTCAGCCTAATGAGAAACTGTAGAACAGACTCGGTTTATATCACAATACCTACATTTAGAGTCGGTTATTCATTCAGCCTAATGAGAAACTGTAGAACAGACTCAGTTTATATCACAATACCTACATTTAGAGTCGGTTATTCATTCAGCCTAATGAGAAACTGTAGAACAGACTCGGTTTATATCACAATACCTACATTTAGAGTCGGTTATTCATTCAGCCTAATGAGAAACTGTGGAACAGACTCAGTTTATATCACAATACCTACATTTAGAGTCAGTTATTCATTCAGCCTAATGAGAAACTGTGGAACAGACTCAGTTTATATCACAATACCTACATTTAGAGTCAGTTATTCATTCAGCCTAATGAGAAACTGTAGAACAGACTCGGTTTATATCACAATACCTACATTTAGAGTCGGTTATTCATTCAGCCTAATGAGAAACTGTAGAACAGACTCAGTTTATATCACAATACCTACATTTAGAGTCAGTTATTCATTCAGCCTAATGAGAAACTGTAGAACAGACTCAGTTTATATCACAATACATACATTTAGAGTCGGTTATTCATTTCAAATTATATTGAATGTAAAGGTCACAGTGTTAGGATGGGGTAGCTTTTTGTCAGTTATGCTAGTGGTGGATACAGCAGGTAAACGTCAGCAAAAGGATTTAACGCATTTGTGGGCAGAGCATGGTCAGGTCAGTTAGGTGAAGAGCTGGAAGTCATGCGTTGAAACAAAGAAGGAATGAAACCAGAGCCTGGGCTAACTGGCAGGGCTTCAAATTTCCAGTGGATGAGGGCTGCATCTCCACTTCCCCCAGATTAGTGGCCACATCCGGCCTGCAAGACAGCTTTAGATATATATATATATATATATATATATATATATATATATATATATATATATATATATATGTATTTACAGAAAATCAGCTCAGACTGATTATGATGTTAAAAGCTGAGCGAAGGGAACCATTCAAATGCTAACCTGACCTAGCGTGAGCGCTGCACACCGAGCACACATGACTGCAATTTAGCTACAACTAACTCAGCTATTATTCTAATTCAGACCGAAAGTCAGTTAAATCAGCCTTTGTGGATTCATTCAGGACACGGTAGGAGATACAGCGCAGCACAATTAATAAATGAATGGGATAATCAAACACCAGTGCCATATACAGGTAATTCCACTGTAAAATGGAGGTTTACTTGATTTAACATTAAACCACTGAACACTTTATCAAACAGTATGTATTCATACTACCACTATTACTATCATTGCTATTTTTACTGCTTCTACTACTAAAAATAATATTATTCATTATTAGTAATAGCAGTAGTTCTGGTTTGTGGTGACAGAATTGCTAATAAGCATTAAAATGTGCTTGAATGAGAAATATTTTTCAGAAAAAGAAAATTGGGACACATTTTTCCTGCATTTTTTCAAGAGGCTCCCCTTGAAGAACACTACCTGACTAGTGCCCCCCAGGTAATTTGAGATCGAGAACCCTGAGATAGAGGGCCGTGCCCTGCAGAGTTTATTAAATTTTTCAACTAACTGCTCATAAATGCTCATAAATAAGTCTTTACGCTGAGATTGGTTTTATATTTAATCATGAATTTTACATTGCAGCACTTCCAGACTCTGGGCAGCCTGTGTTGGTTCAGATATCCCGGTCACCCCTGAGACAACAGTGAAGTATGTATCATGTTTGTAACTATACTGTCGTGATGTCAGAAGCATTTACCCCTGACTCCCGCCGCCCCCCCATCTCTGCACAGGAAATGAGCTCATCATTCTCGTGACAGAACTGAAACCACCACACACAAACACAACTTCAGTGCGGTTCCTCTTTCCTCTCTCACTCTCCACTGTCAGATATGAGCTCAGTGTTTACACTTAGAAGGAAGTCAGGAAATGTGAGAATTTAGCCATCGCAACCGAGCAGCTCAGTAAATATCACAATACAGTCAAATCCAGACGTGCTGAAACACACCGATAACCATAAATCACCATGAGTCTAATTACTGTCAAATCAAAATGCTTTGAATTATTTTGTATCTACTATGATTATTTAGCAATCACTATGAATTATTCAGTATCCACTATGAATTATTCAGTATCCACTATGAATTGTTTAGATTAGATTAGATTAAGTGAACCTTATTAGTCCCACAACGGGGAAATTTCACCTCCGCATTTAACCCATCCATGCAGTGAAACACCACATACAGGGGATTGAACCGGCAACCTTCCAGTCACAAGGCTGGTTCCCTAACCTCCAGCCCACGACTGCCCGGTCAGTATCTACTATGAATTATTCAGTATCCACTATGAATTATTCAGTAACTACTAAGATCTGATATGTAAATTGTAAGAATCAAGAATTGAAGTGTCAAGTTTAAGGTGTTAAATAAAAAAGACATAAATAAAAGTCAAACCATGCAGTTATAGAATCGATGTTTGATAATTATGAGTCATAGCCTGTTTTGGTTAAGCTTAATTGGCAGTGTTCAATGTTGTAAGTAAAAGCTCTTTTTGTCTCGGAAATATATTGTAAAATTTAAAGCATTTTTCTTCTCCTAACACAACCGATTCAGCTCTTGAAGCTGTTGACTGCTGGGTCTGATGAGCTGAATTAGAGCAGATAAAGCTAGAATGATATGAACCTGTCCAGGGTGTATCCTGCCGTCCACCCAATGACAGCTGGGATAGGCTCCAGCACCCCACCGCGACCCAGAAGGATAAGCGGTTTAGATGATGTGTGTGTGTGTGTGTGTGTGTGTGTGTGTGTGTGTGTGTGTGTGTGTGTGTGTGTGTGTGTGATATGATCCTTTTTTATACATTCACAGTTCGAAATAATGAATTCTGAATGTGAGTAATATTTTGGCTTGTCCACTGATCCAGGCTTTCAAAGTAATTTGAACAACATTACAGCCAAAATAAAGAAGCTCTCTCATCTTTCGCTTTCATCTCCCCTTTACTTCCCGTCATGTGTCTGAGGCTGACGTGCTGACTTTTCTAAAATGTGATCTAAACATGGAATATTTATTCAGGCTGCCACCCCGGCCTGTGATCCCCAACCACACCTGGGCCAGGTACCTCTGGTTACCGTGACAACTGCCCGCAGGAATGCTGGGGTTTTGGGTGAGGTGGGCACACCCATTGAGGCCCAAAGCTCCAGATTTATACAGCTGACCAGCTGGGTTTAAAGTGGTAATTCAGCGAAATATCATATGGGCACAATATTCACCTTGCCTAAAATTTAGTACTTTCAAAAGTTTGGCAAAAAAGGACTAAAGTGCAGACAAACTTCAGGCTTCAACATGTGTGCTAACGTTTTTAGCCATGCTAGCGAACTCTAGTCCAAGTTTATAGATATCAGTGTTTCATACAGAGTCAGAAACCACATAATCAAGTCTATTAGAGATACTGAACACCTCCACACAGTTTGAGACGAGCATGTCATTATTTAGGCATGACGTTAATTGGTCGGGTATAAACGTCCATCACTTGTTAGCTATTAGCCTCGTAGCTCCAGTGTTAAACTAAAGTTCAGGCACATAGCATGTTTTTGGAGTAAGAGGTAGGGACGTAGACTTTTTTAATGCAGTGTATAAAACCCACTTCTGTGGTCTCCAGGTCTTTATTTAGACATTCAGACGTCTCCTACTTCTGGAATGTATGACATCATACTTTTGGTTCATTGTGGGGGGCTTGTTGGAGCACGAGTTGGTGGGCGGAGATGTGTTAGAAGGGTCCCTAAGCACCATGTTATTTGGTAGGGCGTAAGATTCCATTATCTTTAGCTACATTAACCGTGTGGAGGTGTTTAGTGTCTCTAATAGTCTTGATTATGTGGTTTCTGACACTGTAGACTCACCGTTATCTATAAACATGGACTAAAGTCAGGCTGCTGCTGTTTTTAGCCATGATAACTTACTTGAACTATATGCGCAAACTGTAAATGCTTAGCATGTCTTAGCTGAAAGGAGAAAACTGGGTAAATTTGATTGTTTGCCAGACTCTTGAGTCTATATTTGGCCTGCTTTTGAACCAAGATTTTATCATTTTCTTGCTAATCCAATGAAATAGCAACTTTCTCTCAACAAAGCTTAATAAACACTGACCTAAAACTGAGGCCTCATTCTGTGTAAGGGCTCATATCCTCTGGAAAACCTCATTTTCTTCACTTTTGCGTTTGGAAAGAGTTTGACAGAGTATGTAAAGACTGGTAAGGTTCAAAACACACCGTTCGTACAGTCCGTATTTGGAAATTAAACTGTGAAAACAGCCTGTTTGAAATTCATTGTTTTCGTGATGCTGTGAAACTCATTCACATACATCCACCTATACAGCCTACAGTAGTTTAGCCCCGCCCATTCACACTGAAGTTAGAAAGAGTGTATCAGCCTGGACTACTTTTGAATGAGGCACAGCCAATCAAAGCAGAGCTCATTTACATATATCAGTAATTGTGAGAGATAAAGAGAGGTTAAAAGTTGTCATGTAGAAATGAGTTATGACTGTTTTTGGTAAATAAATCCACATGAACGTCCTAATAATTTGTCTAATTCTAGTTTAAAATGTTCGGCAGTACCTCCCACTCTTTGAACGAAACTGTTACGACCCGGTCTAGGGTCAGGCCGTAACAGAGAATGAGAGTGGGCTCTCTCCCCAGACCTGCTGCCAGACCAGACACCGAACAACGTTTAAACCACCATTTTAGCTTTTTCCATTTTTTTGTTCTCGAACAGATTTGTTCATCTTTAACAAGGACAGTAAAATGGCAGGTAAGACAGAGATTGGTTACGATGACGATCCCCTGAGATGCTGACTGACACAATGACATGTAAAATCATTGAAGGATGATGTCACTCAGCCTCAAATCATGATGTAACCTCCATTTCTTGGCTTTTAAGAGTTATTGTTGTGCATTTGTCTGCTTGCTCGTGTGGCTGATCTGGAGAAGTCGTTCTCAGAGCGGGTGAGTCACCTACACCGCTGTACGTATGCGCATGTCTGTGTGTGGTTGGGGGATTTTTGCAGGTCAAAATTCACCACAAACTCAGTGGCCTGAGCAGAATGCCTCCATTTGTGTGTGAAACTATTGAACTGTCAGCTCAAAACCACAGACTAATACTGAAATCATGCTGCGTCAAACCAGAAGCTAATTGTGTCGAGGCTAAAGCAGCAAAAAATGCTGCATACTGCACATACTGAGCCTATCATCTCCATGGCTCTTGTGTGGTATCACAGTTTAGCTTCCAGACACAGAATAAAAATGTTTTTAATGTACCAAGGACGCAGTGTCATCGCTGTGAATCACCTAAAGGAGCTATTTGAGTGCCAGAGATATCCACAAGTCAATTTAATTACTCTTTAGTAGAGAATTTCAGGTCAATCTGGTTATTAGCTTCAGGCATTGCACTGTACAAACATAAACCTCCTAAAAATCTGTCAGCTTCAACACGGCTTTCAGTGACGAGCCTTTCATTAGAGAAAATCCTTCAGTCTGAAGGACAGAACTGAACTGCTAAACGCAGTAAATGAGTAAATGCGGTCTTTAAAGGGAGGAGGCAAAACCTTGAACTTGAAACAGTGAGCTAATCTGTCATTTGTACCACGTATTGGCTAAATAGCATAATAACTAACCCAGCTAAAGTTTTAAAGGATTGTGATCTGGAATTCACCAAAACTTCAGCTAGATTGAACTTCAGCTATGAAAGCTAACTACCATACTTGCTATCCAAACTACATGCTAGCCAACCATATCGAATCGCCTCTTTCCTTTAAACTCCACATTTACTGCATGTAGCACTTCATTCTGAAGGTTTTTCTGTAATAAAATATTCATTATTTAAAGCTGTGTTGATCCTGACACCGCAAAGCATTCTGTCATTGAGTGCGTTTTCTACAGTTATCTGATTATTCGAATGGTCACGTAAACAGCACACTCTGATTTCTTAGATCGGAGTAAGGTCTATAAATCTGATTAAGAAATCTGATAAAGAGGCTGGATTTTAGCTCAGTAATCAGATTTCCCAGTGCAGGTAAACTCTTACTCTGATTTCTTTCGTTTCTCTCAGTCTGCACATGTGTGAAAACAGACTGCGGTACCGGAAATAAGTGAGCGATGCTGAAACCAAATACATGCTTGACGAAATGAAGGAATTAAATATTCTTCATCTTCTAGATGATGAAAGTTCATATGTTCAGGTAAAGTGGCGCGATATTAAAAAAAAAAAAGCCACAGTGTGAAGTTTGAGTTTTACGTTATGTTTACATCACGTCTTTATCTGTGAGTTTATTGGCTGGTTGTAATCTGATTACTGTCTGATTCCTATAGACCCAGAGTTTCCCCATTATCTGATTACTCAAGTGCAGGTAAACACGTTGCTCGGAATACTGACAAAATCTGATTTTCTGCAGTTATTGGATTATTAAGTGCATGCAAATGTACTGATTGACTTTGGTTAGCAGAGTAACCCAACTAAGAAATATTCTGGTGTTATTCATGATAAAAATATCTGGGTGTACGGTTGTTCAAGTGGTTATTTTCCCGGTAAGGGGTCTGAAAAGAATGCAATCTGGGTGGAATTATGTAAAAGTTCAGCCCTTTGTGAGGCACAACTGTACACAACACTACGACTTTCACCTTTGAATTAGGTGAATTTTATACCACTGGTCTGTAGCTCCCTGCAGTCGTCCCACACTTTATATTCTCTGTAGCTGTACCTTGTTGATATTAAGATATTCTCTACACTCTTAATGGTTCTTCAAGTGTTCTTTAGTAAAGGCAATGGTTCTATATAGAACCATGAGTTCTATTTAGAACCATTTCATTCTTAACCCCTTAACAGGCCATGGGTCTGCTGGAGAACCCAGGCCATTTAAGGGGTTACATGGTTATTTGCATGGTGAAATTGTTCTTTAGATTGATATATGGGTTCTATATATTTTTGAAAAAAGGTTCTATATAGCACCAAAAAGGTATTGTCACGATGCCAAGCTTGCAACAACAGAAGGGCTATTGTTGGTGGTGTAAAGAACCATATACAACATTGAATGTCATCAGATTTTAATCCTAATGGTTCCTATGGTCTTTTTAACACTTGTGGCCACAAACTTGGAGAAAATGACTTAGTGTTTGGATGGTACATCGTGACAGGGTCAAGAAAACGAGATAAATAGAACTCTCTGACATCCTGATAAAAGACGGTGTGAAGGGCTGGTCATGGAGCGCTGCACACTGTAAAATCCTTCAATCTGACTTCTGACTTCTTAACCCACTGCAGTGCAACATGATGACCGCTATGAAGGGCTGCAGTTGAGTGCAGCCTCCATCACGCTTTACATGACCTCATGACTTTGACCTACTGCTTTCAGAAAGCCACTTTAAGTCAAAGCCACTCAGCGTCTCGTCTCGCTCTTCTGTGGAAAAGACGTTGAACAGTGAAATAAGTAACAGGATTGTAACTCAGTGGGTCGTTAAAGATCTTTCTGGTGGAGATGAAGCTGCAGCACAGCTGGTGATCTCCAAAGTAGATTTGGGGGATGAAAGCCCATTAACCATTATGAACACTGTGGTGGTCCACAGAAGTATCAGGGGATCCTAACTTGCCTCCTGGAGATCTACTACTACTCATGATGGACAGTAGGCCACAATGTAAGTGTTAATTTAATAAGTGCACAGCAATCTTTTTTCTCTCAGCCTTTTCTCTTTAATATTCCTTCTTTTCCCCAGGATTCCTGCATGGAAGACAACTATATGTACATATTAAAAATGTACGTTCAATATGTGTTCTTCATATATTTAAATATGCATTTTTAATTTAAATACATGCCAATATATGCACATGTATGTCAACATACATGTTATATGTAGATAAAATACATTACATATGTGATATATTTTGAAATATATATGTAAATATGTTTCCCTTGCATCTGGAATCTCTTTGGTGGTTTGTGCTTCTTCATCCGCCGTGAGATCTCTTCATGTTCGATACTTAACAGCAACTGGAAGGCTTCATCACGTGTTATCAGCATTTGTGAATGGAATAGTTTGGCTATTCGTTAATTTTCTCACTTGTCCCAGATGTAGCTGATCAGCTGAGACATGTTTGGTGTCCAAATATTGGTTCTTTAGTTTAAAACTTGAGTTATGAGGCTAACGTTGCTGATAATTACTGGAAGTCAGTAGTCACCCAAATCTTTTCGGTAAAAACATCCCCACAACTTCTCTCAACTCACTCAAACCGCATCCAGGTCTTCGTTAAGATGGCGCAGAACTGTCCATGTGGTTTAGGACAGTGTAAATATGATCAACACTTCATCGTGTAGCTTTGTACACAGTAAGCCAGCGTTCAGCTACAAGAAAGTATTGCCCGTGTTTATTGCTCGCAGTCATACTGCATCTTAAACCACATAGACAAGTTTGTGGTACTTCAAAGACGTCCTGGATACAGTTTGAGAGGCGTTTTGGGGTTGTATTTACGGAAGATTTGGGTGACTATTGACTTCTAGTGTTGTTAGCAGCATTAGCCTCCGATCTCTAGCTCTAAACTAAAGAAGCAACATTTGGACAGCAAATGTTTCTCAGCTGGTTGACTAAATCTGGGGACAGTGCAAAATTGTGTGAATTTGATTTGTCGCAGAACATTTGCTTTAATGCACACTGTTCAGAGTTTGACGGTGGCAGCTTTGCGGTGTATACGAACATGTAATCCTACATGAATGCACTGGAAAACAGTTGTTTGAGTGACGTACGAAAAAAGACTAGCAACAGCAAAGGCTCCTCAGCCTCGTCTGTCATTTTTCTTGCTTATAAATCACCGCTGTGAGATATTTATGCCTTTAACTGCGAAGTGAAAGAGCAGCAACAACTCCACGTTTGGCCGGCTTCAGGATGATTGACAGGAGCTGACCCCGCCCAGCCTCGGCAGCTTGGGTTTGTTACTAGGAGTGCACGCCACTTCTCAGCCAATCAGAACGAGGTCTTGCGTGATGGGCGTGTCCCTGAGGAGAGCCGAGCGGCGAAATATATGAATGACCAGGAGAGTGTGCTGAGCAGCCAATCAGGAGGCGAGCGTATGGCTTCAGCCAATCAGAGAGCGGGCTGCCGATCTGCCGGGCAGTTACCAGGTTACTGTTACTGCCTCGTTCTGAGCGGGCCGGCTGTGATTGGCCGAAAGTGACGCGCACCCCGCGCTTAACTGGCTGAGTAAGCAGAAGCCGTTGCTAGGGGGCTGGACCAATGAGCGCGAGGCGGGAGACGGCTCGCTCGGTTACTAGGCAGGATTCACGTGCTGAGATGTTTTGGCGGGAGAGAGCTGGCGGGAAAATAAAGGGCGGTGGGGGGAGTGAAGTGGAGCGTGTGATAAAGGATCGTGTTTGTATTAAGCGGTTTATGGGGACCCAGATGTCCCCAGATTGGGAAACCAAAACAAGGTGCTTTTATTTATTCGCTCACCTTTATTCGTTTGTTAATTTTATTAGAAACCAATGAATGAATTACAAAATAAAAGTCCTGCTGCAAAAGTTAGAGAATGTGAGACGTTCTGGAAAAATGCTTATATTTATTTACGTACGTTTATTTGCGTATCTGTTAATGTGTTTATTTTAATATAACAACAACTACAGCTTTTAATACCACTCAAAAGATGGCAAAGCTGAGGCAGAGGCGTCCCACAAAGGCAGGAATACAAACACGTGTGTTTGTGTGAGACCATGCTTGTTTGTGTACTTAGCTCTTCCTCTTGTTCGATCTTTCTGATGCAACATGTAGTGTTGTGTTGGGGGCTTTGGTGGGTGGGTGGGGGGGGGGTTGTTGGTGGAGGTGGTGGTGGTGGGGGGGCGTCTCTTGGGCTGCTTGTTTTGGTTTTCTCAGGTCCTTGCAGGAGCCAATGATGGGGCTGTTGCCACGGAAGCAGTGCCAGGGTTTGTTTAGCCTCCACTCTCATCCCTTGTTCCTACCCATCCTCAGTTACCGTAGAAACAGAGTCACTCCGAGTCTATTTCAATCTGTCCTCTTGCTTTGGTCCTCTCTCTCTCTCTCTCTCTCTCTCTCTCTCTCTCTCTCTCTCTCTCTCTCCCCCCCCTCCGAAATCATCACAACACTGCACTTTCCACCAAAGTGACATATCTGCCAGCCCGGCCTAGTTAACTTACTGCAGCTTTGAGGGAACCAGACAGACATTTCACAGCCTCAGTCGGCTCAAACCAAGGCTGGGATTACAGCGTAACATGGTTAAAATCACAGGCCTACACTCTTGATGCTTCTTCAAGGGTTCTTTAGCAAAGCGAATGGCTCTGTCTAGAACCAAAAGCTCTGTATAGAACCATTTCATGCTTAAATGGTTCTTTACATGGTGAAACGGCTCTTCAGATTGATGGAGAATGTGTTGTATATGGTGCTTTTGAATGCCCCAAAAAGGGTTCTTCTATTGTTACGATGTCAACCTTGAACCCTTTTTGGTGTTATATAGAATCGTTCCCACCTTGCAAAGAACCATTTAAGCATGAAGTGGTTCTATATAGAACTAAGGAACCCTTGAAGAACCGTATTGTTGAAGAATGTACATCAGTTGTCCTCCTAATGAACCGAATGGAGTGGTTCAGTCGATGATGCTAATGTTGCTAACAATGAATGAAAGCGAATAGCCACCAATTAGCATCATGTAAATGACAGCAGCATTGAGCTGCTCCTTTAACTACAACTTAATAACCCAGGGTGCCTCAGAAATCTCTGTAGTCCCGTCTGATTGGCCAATGGAAATAAGTTCCAGTCAGAAAAGTCAACGGTGCCAAAGCAGGGAGGGAGAGCGAGCGAGAGAGCATGAGGGAGAGTGAGAGAGAGAGACTATAGCAGTGCTACCCTTCAGAAAAGATGATGTCATCCCAGAAGTGCTGGAACACGATGTGCCCACCAGGCAGGTAAATCCTCCAGGGTGGGTGAGATTAAGAAATCCAGGAGAAGAATATGGAAAAAACACGACAGCTGACAAGCGTGAAATTGGCACAGTGGGGATCACGATGTTTAGGATGTTCCACATCTGGAACCGCCACCTCAGCCCCTCTGAGGAGCACCATCAAATGTACACTCTTAAAGAAGAAGGGAATGGTTCTATCTACAACCATGAGTTCTATTTAGAACCATCTCATGCCTAAAGTGCTCTTTACATGGTGAAATGGTTCTTCAGATTGATGGAGAATGTGTTGTATATGGTTCTATATGGCACCAAAAGGGTTCTCCCATTGTTACAAGCTTGGCATCGTATCAATAGCAGAACCCTTTCTAGAAGCATTTGCAAAAAGGTTCTACATAGAACCATATACAACATAATCTCCATCATTCTGAAGAACCATTGAAGCGTATAGAACCTATTTATGCTCAAATGGTTCTCTGCATGGTGAAATGGTTCTTCAGATTGATGGAGCATGTGTTGTATATGGTTCCATATGGCACCAAAAAGGATTCAGCTGTAGTTATGAAGTCAAGCTTGTAACCGCAGCAGAACCCTTTTTGGAGCTATGTAGAACCATTTTCAAAAAAGTTCTATTCAGAGCCCTATGCAACACATTCTCCATCAATTTGAAGAACAATTGAAGTGTATAGAACCATTCCATGCTCAAATGGCGTGTTGTATATGGTTCTATATGGCACCAAAAAGGGTTCTGCTGTAGTTACAAAGTCAAGCCCTTTTTTGGAGCTATATAGAACCATTTTTAAAAATGTTCTATATAGAACTTTATGCAACACATTCTCCATCAGTGTGAAGAACTGTTTCACCATGCAAATGGTTCTACACAGAACTCATGGCTCTAACAGAACCATTCCCTTCACTAAAGAACCCTTGAAGAACCGTCTTTTTTAAGAATGCAGTTCTGCCACCCATCTTGACAGAAACAAACGAACGCTGTTGATCTTCTCTTTCTCCTGGACGCAAAGTGCTTCAGGCGCACTTCAAGCTGGAAAGAAAGCAGAACAGAGCGTTTGGGAGGGTGTCGAATCTGTTTTGGTCGGATGGCTCTGTGGCAGAGACGGTGGATTAGAGAGGAACCGTGCGCCAGCTTTTCTTTATTCCTGCAAGGAAGCACATTTGCATCCGCATATCATTTCAAAATTCATCGCATTTACAATTAAATGCCTTTCAAACATGATTTATCGCACTCTCACTGAGGGGACCACAAATGTGGCTGCTTCACCTTTGGGTGAACCCAGAGAAGCTCTGCCGGGAGAGTTCTCAAGAGTTTTGAATGCACTGTGGAGCCCTTTAGCTGTTTGTTCAGTAGATTTCAAGACTTGTTTCCATAATCAGTCTCCTGAAACTCATCCAATTCCCACCAGTTCACAAACTCAAGACAAACGGGGACCTGAGCGAGCTTTACCAGCCTTTCAGGCAGGATACATTAAAATAAACATGAAGAAATTACAAATATGAGATGTTCAATGCTACTAATAATAAATAGTAATTGTAATAAATCTTTATTTATACAGGGCTTTTCATTTTTGTTATAGATTTTCAAAGAGCTTTACACAGAACTTCTGGGCATCTGCTAGTCTAAACAAACATGTTTTAATCTGGTTTTTAAAAGCACCAATCGAGTTGCATTCCTGAAATTCTCTAGAATGCTATTTCAGAGTTCAGAAGCTATATAAGAAAATAATTTTCCACCAACTGAGCTGAAAGAAGTCATAGGTTTGCAGTTTGGAGTAATATGGTAAAAGGCACTCTTGCTGCTGTGTAGCTTTAGATTGAAAAGACAAGCCAAACAATGGAATACTGCATCATAAAGATAAAGATAAAGATCATAAAGTACTGCATATACATAAACAGGACTTTAGTTACATCACTGGTATCAGAACCTTCTGTGAATATTCAGGCAAGACTAGGTGTGCAAACCTGTTTACAAAAAAGTTGGGACGCTGTGCAAAATGTAAATAAAAACAGAATTCAATGATGTGCAAATCTTTTAAACCCTATATTTAATTGAAAATAGTGCAAAGACCACAAATCAAATGTTGAAACTAAGAATTTTTATTGTTTTTTGAAAAATATTGGGCCATTTTGGATTTGGTGCCAGCATCAAGTTTCAAAAAAGTTGGGATGGGACAATAAAAGACTGGTAAAGTTGTGAATCTAGAGAAATCTCTGTATGCAAGGGACAAGGCCGAAAAGCAATATTGGTTGGCTGTGAGGCAGCACCTGAGGCAGCACTGCATTAAAAACAGACGCAACAGACGCAACTCTGTAGTGGAAATCACTGTGGAAAACCATATTTAAACAGGATTCAGAAACACCGCCGCTTTCTCTGGGCCTGAGCTCATTTAACATGGACTGAGGTTAAGTGGAAAAGTGTCCTGTGGTATGAAAAATCCAAATTTGAATTTCTTGTTGGAAATCGTGGACACTGTGTTCTTCAGGCTAAAGACCACTCATCGTGGTGTCGTAGTAGTAGAGTCCTGTCACCCACTGAAAACATTTGATGTATTACGAAATGAAAAATGTGACAAAGGAGACGCTAACCTGTTGAGCAGCCGAAATCCTATTTCAAGCAGGAATGGGAAAACATTTCACTTGTTGTCCTTGTTGACCAGCCACATTCATAGAAGATACTGAATAATTGATAATAGTTACTGAATAATTTATAGGAGATACTGAATAATTCCTAGTGGATACTGAATACTTCATAGTGGATACTGAATACTTCATAGTAGATACTGAATACTTCATAGTGGATACTGAATACTTCATAGTAGATACTGAATAATTCATAGTAGATACTGAATACTTCATAGTGGATACTGAATACTTCATAGTGGATACTGAATACTTCATAGTAGATACTGGGTTCTACGTAGGAATGAATGAATAATATAGAATAGATACTGAATATTTCATAGTAGATGGTGAGCTATACATAGGAATTAATGAATAAAGTATAACAGATAACAACTAAATAATTCATAATAGATACAGAATAACATAAAGCTTACTGAATAATGTATAACTGATAATGAATAATTTATAACATGCTGAATAATTCTCAAGTTGCTGAATAATTCATGGGAGTACTGAATAATCAACAATAGCTACTGAATAATTTATAGTAGGCACTGAACTATGCATAGGACTTACTGAATACAAAGTCTTAATATTAATAACTGAAATAATGCTTCCCTTCCTCCTAACAGCCGATTCCACTTCAAAGCCTCGTCATATGGCAGATATTAAGTTAATACTGTCTCCACTGTGGGGCCCATTTATAGCTTATTTTACATATAGTTAAAGCTCCCCTATTACATAGAGCAGCATATCGAGTTTATCTGTAATCCTCTTTACTGATGCAGCAGTTCTGTACATTAAAGTTCCACTTGAGTACATAGATAGCTGCACCGTTAGCCTGCAGTAAACCCCTCCTGATCACCTCATAATCTGCACATGTTTATGTTTTCCCTGATCCAACACACCTGACTCAACAGATGAGCTAATTATCAAGTTCTTCATTCAATTCATCAGCTGATTATCAAGCCCAATAGGTGTAAAAGATAAGAGGAAAAGGGACAGATGGACAATTTCCAATATACAAACCTGCTTGTAGGCCATCATCTTCTGTTCTTCCTGTGATCCAGGGGTCCTTAAGCCCAGTCGTGGAGAGACACTGCGGGCAGACTAGGTTTAATCTGCCTGTTGTCTTTCATGAACGTGTCTCATCGGTTAGTCACCATTGACAGGTGTGATTGTCTCAACCATCTGGAATCTACCTGTGCACTATTTCTGCATTAATGAATCAGTCAATAAAATATCTCATAATAAATATCTCAGTTTTTTACATGAAGACAGTAATATCTCAATTTTTAAACACAACAGCATCAATAATAGAACACAATATTTATAATATCTCCAGTGCAGTAGTGTGTTAGGGTAGTGTGTGGAGGTAGGGACTGTTTGAATTGTGTAGGGTAGCATGTTAGGATGGTGTTGTGTGATTGAGATTTTTAACCTGTGTTGGGGAGTGTGTTAGAATGGGAAATGGACAGTAAGGGTCAGTGTACAGTTATAGATAATGATTGGACCTGTGTGGGGTAGTGTGTTAAAGTAACGTGTTGGGTTGATGTGTTGGGGAAAGGAATATACAGACCTGTGTGGGGTAGTGTGTTGGGGTGATATGGTGGGATTGAGAATTTGAATGTGTGTTGGGGTGGTGTGGTGAAGCTGAGAGTTTGAACTTGTGTGTGGTAGCGTGTTAGTGTGGTGTGGGGAGGTCTGTTGGGATGGGGATTCTTTGGACCTTTGTGGGGTAATCTTTGGGGGTAAGGGAATGTTTGGATCTGTGTGTGTGTGTAGGGGTAGGGAAGGCTGGGATCTGTGTAATCGTGTTGGGATAAGGGAATGTTTGGATCTGTGTGTGTAAGTGTTTTGGGATAGGGAATATTTGGAGCTCTGTGTATGGGTGTTGGGATAGTGAATGTTTGGATCTGTACGTGTATGTGTGTTGGGATGAGGGAACGTTTGGATCTGTGAGTGTAAGTGTGTTGGGATAGGGAATGTTGGGATCTCTGTGTGTGTAAGAGTGTTGGGATAGGGAATGTGTGGATCTGTGTGTAAGTGTGTTGGGTAGGGAATGTTGGGATCTCTGTGTGTGTAAGTATGTTGGGATAGGGAATGTTTGCATCTGTGTGTAAGTGTGTTGGGATCTGGAATATTGGGATCTGTGTGCGTAAGTGTGTTGGGATAGGGAATGTTTGGATCTGTGTGTAAGTGTGTTTGGATAGGGAATGTTGGGATCTCTGTGTGTGTTTTGGGATAGGATACGGAATGTTTGGATCTGTGTGTGTGTTGGGATAGGGAATGTTTAGATCTCTGTGTGTGTATGTGTGTTGGGATAGGGAATGTTTAGATCTCTGTGTGTGTACGTGTGTTGGGATAGGGAATGTTTAGATCTCTGTGTGTGTACCTGTGTTGGGATAGGGAATGTTTGGACCTGTGTGTAGCCGTGTTGGGATAGGGAATGTTTGGACCTGTGTGTAGCCGTGTTGGGATAGGGAATGTTTGGACCTGTGTGGTGTAGAATAGAATCCCTCCTATGATCTAAACTCTGGTCTAACTGTCCTTGTATCACCGGGCTCAGTTTACCACCCCCCGCCCTCCCTCACATAAACAGAAACTCGCAGCTCCTTTAACGTATTAGCATATCATGTGACGTGTGGTGAGGGCGTGGCCTGCGCTGAACTCGTGTCCAGGCAAAACACGCTCAGCTCCTTCCAGACAAGTTGAAGCTGTGTGGAGCGCGGAGTGGTGCGGCTGGAAATTACGCCTAAAACTGGACATAACAGTGGACATAACTGGCCAAGTACTACCGAGAGACATTTTAAAAAAGGGGAAAAAGAGAAAAAAACTGGCGGTGAGTCTTTTCTCTGCTGTTTGCTGTTTGTTTACATCAGAAATGTCCGAGTAAACTCGTCGTGGAAGTGGAAAGTAACGACATTTGAGCGTACTGCGGTCACTACTGTTTTGCTACAAAACGACATTAAATGAGGTTAAACAGTCATGTATCGTTCTGAAATGCGAAATCCCGTGGTTGGAAGGAGGCGGTCTACATCACGTTCGCTTTATTCGGCTTAAATACAGCGTGGAAACGCTTAGAGTGCCTTCGAAGTGGTATAAAAGAGAGAAAATCATATGTTAACGTTGCTTTAATGCGCTTAAACAGCCAAAAACACGGCGCAAATTCACATAAACCACATAAAACGGCATGTAACACAAACCCTGGACTGAACAGACTAGGACAGTCCTGTTATGAGGTCTCCCTGACACACAGCAGTGCTGCTGGGATGGGCTGAAGTTGGGCGTAGATGTAGATTAAGGAGCGGTGTGTTTGTGAAACCAGCCCCAGATCTACACATCACCCCGTCCAGAAAGCTCAATCTTATATCTATTCAGCGGGTCCAGTAACAAAGCTGAAATTGGCTTCTTGTTGAAATTTTCCGTTCCACCTTAAATGGTGCAGCAGTTACATTCTGGCGCCTGAGGCGCCAGAATGTAACTGCTGCACCATTTAAGGTAGAACGGAAAATTTCAAACTAGAAGCCACTTTCAGCCTCGTTGTTGAATATTTGTACTCTTGCAAACCGTGTCTGCTTGAGAAAGCGCACTAGGCATGGAAAAAGATGGAAATAGTCCAAAATATGATCACGTGCTTATAGATCTGAAAGGGAAATTCCACCAGTTTTTCAAAATTGTCTGCCTAATTCAGTGTTTCAGATGTAAACAGAGAGATTCAGAGTGGTTTGGTGTGAAATGGTTCAGATGTGTTTACAGTGGTGCTGATAGGAACCAGGGGTCGCCATGACTACAACACAAATATAGACATTTTGTTTACTATCCAGAACCACCAGTGAACCTACACGAGTCTTCTGAGTTTATATGGAATGTTGATGATGGAAAATAGTGGAAAATCTAAAATAATACGTTTTCTTTGGGGACTATTTTGCCTCACAGCGCTCTGCATGTATCCCTCCACCATGAATGGAGTTTAAGTTCTCCAAACTATCATAAAACAGTGTCTCAGTCATCAGGCAGTGAATTCATAACCATTTCATGTAGGAACTTTAGCTTTTAGAGGTGGACGTCTGGTTCCTATCACCACCACTGTGAACAGTTCTGACTCTAAGTTTCTCTAGAAAGGAGCGTGTACATTCTTGCTGTTTGAGTATGAGATGTTTTGCTGATATCATCCATACCCCATGCAGGCCTGTAATGGCAGCGCGTGGGCTGCAAACCTCACATCCTCTCTGTAGATGCTACAAACCAATAAGGTGTTAATGTGAATGTGTGAAGCGCGAAGCGGCCAAACAAGCAGATTAGTCATTTCTCCCACTGGGTGTCTTCATTCAGACAAACTCAACCCATTCAGCATTCAACACATCCTGTCATGCTTTCACCTTTCCTGTTTCGTACGCAGGTTGTTGTTTGAATGGTTGTTTACTACGACAGACCAACAGATTCTGGGAGTGAAAGAGAGTCAGATTAATTAAAGGGTTGGTCTGGTTATCGTAGCTAACGCAGCTGCACCCAGACGGGGTTCAGAATTCTGACTAATCAAGTTCCTGTTTGTTGTTTTGCCACCTGGTTCAGACCTTTTTCTCGTGAACAGACCGGATTTGAATTGATTCTTGATTCTGCTTTGGTTTCTGGGAAATGCTGAAACTTTCCCTCATTTGAATAAGACCTCTGTCAGACTGTGACGTTGCTGTGGTCTCACTGATGCTAGTGGCTGATTTCTGATCAGTATTAAAGACAACAAACAGTCCCAGAAAAAAGGTTACTTGGTTCTTACTTGGTTACTTTTCCCAAACATGCTAAAGCGTCCAAGTATGATGACTAGTGGGAACCGGTTGGCATGTTTTGCATCCTTAGTCCTGTTGCTTTGTGGCAATGCTTGCATGTTTTGGTAAAAGGCCCCGCTTTAATAAGTAGAGTATTTTTAATGCACACCATAATCCGTACGTTTTTTTGTTAAACTGCACGCTTCTGTATGGGCTGAACGATTCGATTGCAAGCGGCCAAATTGAAAAATCAGTTGCCTGGTTAAATAACATGAATCAAATAAAGTGCTACATTGACATTAGGAGGTGACTGACTGTTTAGCACAATGAGTAATGCATAATAAGTCTACAGCGTTTTGGTTCAGGTGTAGCATCAGCATTCAAATACAGCGCGAGGGCTCTAACCTGCCTCTAGTGTTTACCTCACAGAACTGCAAAATCAAAATAATAAATTGGCTGTTTGACAGTCATGTGTTTGGTGCATGATATCCAATCCTGATCATGCCCTCTCCAGGCTCCGCCCATAAGTGTTCTTTTATAACTACTATTGTGTGGTTGCTTTACACAATGTTAGCAAAAAATTCCATTCGACCTAATAAAGTGTAGCACAGAGTGTTATTAGGGTCTCATGGGTCAAATTCAACACATTATAAAATGACCATTTCCAATAAGTAGACCAAACAAAACATTTTGGTGTAAAGTTCGTCATACTGTGCACATATGAAAGATAAGGTCCATTTACTGCAGCATTTTAACATAAAAGGCTGCATTTGAAAGCCTTAAAATTTTTCATTGACAATTAAAGTTTGTATCTATGTACAAATCTTTATTGACATGTACCCAAAGAGAGTCGTGGCCATAATAGCAATGTTGGGCGAACTTGCAAAGCCAGCTTGGACCCCGCAAATTGCCGCTTGCGGCTATATTTCATTTTATTTTTTATTTTTTGGATTTTTCCTGAATTTTATCCCCAATTCAGTCGTATCCAATTCCACCCACTAGTTAAGACTTCCTCAATCAGACGGTACCATCAGCGCTAGGAGGGTGAAGTCCAGCCATTTTCAACTATTTTATCATGTATGTATGCAAAACGTGAGATTAAGATTGAGCGATGTTGAAAAATCATATTTACAGGCTAAATAGAAAGTTCTCCGACTGAACGTAGCTAGCTAGCTAAGTTAGCAAAGAGAGGCTTATAAGGCTAGAAGTGTTAAAACAGCTGATGAATTTTCAGTGACATTTACAAATTAGTTTCGTGGTAGTCACTGTATAATAAGTCTTAATATCCAACTATAAGATAATAAAGCTAATAGCTGATGTTAAGATTAAGTAAATACTTAATCACCCTACATTTTAAGCGGTTAACAGTCTGTAGGCTTTTATTTGTGAAGATTGTGGATTGTTTTGATTGAGGCGTGGCCTGACGGGTGCTTTCGGTCTTCTCTGTTCTCCAGGGCGATTTCCGCTGATGGAGGATGAGGAGGAGGACTTGCCTCTGCCGTCTCACTGCTGCGGAAGGCCACTCGAGGACAGAGCGACGACAAACAGAGCTACGCTGAACGATAACTCCGCACCAAGCTCCGGAGGAGGAGGGAGAATGCCGCTTCTTCAGACTATTCCCCGCTGCAGGGTGACGGGCTCTGCAACAGCGCCCCCCTGTGGAACAGCCGGACCACTCCACCGGCCGCTGCACAGCACCGTGGGGTTGGGGTTAGTGTCCAGTCCGACTGGATCTGCAGAAGAGACCAGAGCTCTTCTTCACAGTAAGGAGAATCAGTGAGATCTAAACATGTGGCTTGTTTTTCTGGACGTGGTTTAAATGCATTGGTAGAATAAAAAGTTTCCAGTTAATATCTTGTGACAATTATCTGATTTGATGAATCGAACCATTTGTTCCTTCTTTGGTTCCTCTCCCTTGCCCCGGTCAGAGTGGTGCAATGTTTTAAATTTTCACTTTTTGCAATAACAAATGAATCCATATCGCCCCCTACGCTTCTTGTAGTGTACTGCAGTCTTTTGGAACCGCTGCATATATCATATTTTTTTTGCATAATTTGAAAAGTCCAGTTACCCTTTTCCAAAGTTTCATGATAAAGAATGGGCCAATAGAAATGGTCTACAGTAACGTCTTGGATACATAAACTTCCAGTTAAAACGTTAAGTTACCGTTTCAAAAACGCAAGATTTGCTCTGACAGCAACAGCATGAACATTACAGAACACTGTGTTAACGGGAGAACAGCCCAGCACTGAGCTTCATCTGTGTCCAGGACTTTGGTCCATACTAGAAAAACTGACACAGTGCCTCATTCTGACAAATACAAATGGCTATATGTTGCTTTAAACTGCCACCACACAGCACTTCATCCTGCAATACTCCGAGTTAGTGATGATGATGATGGTTAAAGTGGCTGGTTTTATGTTTACAGGTCTGATCTTCTTCCCTGAAGGCGATCAGGGGTTTGCCCCTCACTTCCCGGCCACGTCCGAGCCGAACCTGCCTGCCGCAAGAGAGGAGGAGCAAGAGCAAGAGGAGGAAGGTGAAGGCAGGCCAGAGGGAAAAGAGGAGGACGCTCAAGAGGGGATGAGCGTGGAAGTGCAGATCGGACGGAAACTGCGCGAGATCGGAGACCAGTTCCAGCAGGAGCACCTAGAGACGGTAAGAAAGAGAGCGAGGGGGTGTGTTCAGGGTCGCTTGAGAAGTGGGATCGCTCTCAGAACTAGGAAAAGACTGTCAGATAGTTTTAAGCTCCAAGTTAGGCTGGAAGATGAGGCTTCGCCTAAAAGTTACCATCGTTTTAAAATGCCAATATGTGATTTTAGAGACACAGTTTGCTTAGATTCCCTAACAGGAATCACCACAAATAGCAGGCTTGTTTTTGCGAGTGACGCAACAGAGCACATTAAAAAACACCACCACTATGACCCCCACTGTGCTGAACAGAGTACCTGATGTTCAGCACAGTGGAGGTCAGATGACTCTGAACATCTACAGTAGCCTGAGAGCCTGTCATTGTGTAGTTCCTGTTTATTCAGTGTAGTGATTAGCTTATTTTAGGTAGTGTAGTTAGCAGTTAGCCTGTTCTACCCAGTGTAGTGATTAGCCTGTGTTACCCTGTGTAGTGATTAGTCTGTGTTACCCTGTGTAGTGATTAGTCTGAGTTACCCAGTGTAGTGATTAGCCTGTTCTACCCAGTGTAGTGATTAGTCTGTGTTACCCAGTGTAGTGATTAGTCTGAGTTACCCAGTGTAGTGATTAGTCTGTGTTACCCAGTGTAGTGATTAGCCTGTTCTGCCCAGTGTTGTGATTAGTCTGTGTTACCCAGTGTAGTGATTAGCCTGTTACCCAGTGTAGTGATTAGCCTGTTCTGCCCAGTGTAGTGATTAGTCTGAGTTACCCAGTGTAGTGATTAGCCTGTGTTACCCAGTGTAGTGATTAGTCTGTGTTATGCAGTGTAGTGATTAGCCTGTGTTACCCAGTGTAGTGATTAGTCTGTGTTATGCAGTGTAGTGATTAGCCTGTGTTACCCTGTGTAGTGATTAGTCTGTGTTACGCAGTGTAGTGATTAGGCTGTTACTCTATGTAGTGATTAGCCTGTTACTCTGTGTAGTGATTAGCCTGTGTTACCCAGTGTAGTGATTAGCCTGTGTTACCCAGTGTAGTGATTAGCCTGTGTTACGCAGTGTAGTGATTAGTCTGTTACTCTACGTAGTGATTAGCCTGTTACCCAGTGTAGTGATTAGCCTGTGTTACCCAGTGTAGTGATTAGCCTGTGTTACCCAGTGTAGTGATTAGCCCGAGTTACCCAGTGTAGTGATTAGCCTGTGTTACCCAGTGTAGTGATTAGTCTGTGTTACCCAGTGTAGTAATTAGTCTGTGTTACCCAGTGTAGTGATTAGCCTGTGTTACTCTGTATAGTGATTAGCCTGTTACTCTATGTAGTGATTAGCCTGTGTTACTCTGTGTAGTGATTAGCTTGTATTAAGCAGTATAGAAAATAGAACATATTACTCAGTGTAGAGTATAATGTTTCACCTTTGAACTGAAAGTGAAGTTTCAACTGAACAGTGCTGATGTGTGGAGTGCGTTAGATCTGCCCTCCATCCGAATTCACTCACCTCTTTGAATATAGGTCAGTGCTAGTGCTATTTGTTCTAGTGCTATTTTAGCACTTCCTGATTAGGCCTTTAGTACCTAATCTAGTGAGAACACACAAACTGTCAGAATGTGAAATCAGAGCCGTGCTAGTCTGTATTTTTGACCATGATGGATGGGATTTTTGTCTGTTAGAGCAGCGGAAACGCCTACAGTACAGCTTTGAGTGCAGTTGACCTCCCACCTCGTTCGATTTCTGAAGATGACTCACAGACTGCTGTCGTTTGCAGGGAAGGGTAATATGTTTACTACACTGTATTTTAATCAGGGGACGGTTTTAATATGCTAAATATATTCTAAATAAAAGTCAGTGTGCGGCAAGGGCGGCGGTCAGCTAACCTTAGAGGACTAAACAAAGCCACCTTTGTACAAAGTGTACAGAGGAGCTTTACTACCGAACTGTTTGTAATTACAGAATGTTTTTGTTTTCTTGTGTACTTTCCATATAAAAGAGAAGTGAAGTGTAAATATACAAACATCCCGTTTGTGAAAGGAGCAAGAAAACAGCGACTGTGGTTTACTTTCGGTTCAGCGTGACCGGTGATTCACTGAAAGCTGGTCGTGTTGGCGGGTTTGCTGTCGAGGCTGGCAGATTGGGGTTTCAGTTTGATTTGATTTTTTGTTTTATTTTATTTTATTTTTCCATATTATCCCCACATCTGAGACTCATTTATGTTGTCTGCGAGTGGAACCCTATGTACATGAAGTGAAGCATAAAAAACCACACAGACAAAGAACAAAGGAAAAGAACATCATGTTTTAAACAGAATGTTCAGTTCTCGGTGAGCTGGTAGCTGAACAGTCTGTGAGTAAAGATGTACAAGTAAATAATGCAGTAGTGATCATTCGTGTCCTGCTGAGTGTCTCTGTAGAGTTAAAAGATGATGTTCTTGATATCCTTGATGAGCTCTGATATTAGAAGAAAGGAATCACAGAATGGTTCTGGGCCAGAAGAGAGTTGGAGTTTATATTTGGTTATATGTTGATGAAGATACAGTCAGGTTCTGTTCAGGGTTTAAGGAACTAGTTAGGAGTTAGGGTTAAATGGGAATTCCAGAAGATTTTTCCTAAAATTTCTCCATAACTCAGTGTGTGAGATGTAAACAGAGCAATTCAGAGTGGTTTGGTGTGAAATGGTTCAGATGTCTTTACAGTGGTGGTGATAGGAACCAGGGGTCGCCATGACTACAACACAAATATAGACATTGTATTTAGCCTCTGTTGAGGCTAAAGGATGAATGGCTGTAAATATGGTGGAGGTGGTATTAATGTAGGATTAAGGTTGAACAGAGGGATGTTGAGGACGAGGGTCAGCTGCTGTAAAATAACAATAACAGCGGCTCTAGTGAGGGGAGGGAGGAGGACGGGGCGTGTGCTCTGCAGGGTGGACAGTGTTACCGTGGGAGGCTGCTGGGGACAGACTGAAGACACGGAGCGTTTCTCTGTGTTTATACTCGGGGCTAAATTTAGACCATGACTCACCCGCTACGTCAGCGGTAACATGACTGCTGTGCTAAATGTAGGCTAACCTAACACTTCTGTGTGAGAAAGAGTGACTGGGACGTTTTTTCAGATGGAGATAAAGTCACGTTCAGAAGAGATTCTGGCAGAATGTAGAAATGGGGAAGTTTTACTCACAGTGTGTCAGCTGTGTTGTTGTAGTGTATTAACTGTGTTGTAGTATATTAGCTGTAGTGTTATAGTATATTAGCTGTGTTGTAGTATATTAGCTGTGTTGTAGTATATTAGCTGTGTTGTAGTATTTTAGTTGTGTTGTTATAGTGTATAGCTCTGTTGTTGTGTATTAGCTGTAGTGTTGTAGTATATTAGCTGTGTTGTTATAGTGTATAGCTCTGTTGTTGTGTATTAGCTGTAGTGTTGTAGTGTATTAGCTGTGTTGTAGTATATTAGCTGTGTTGTTATAGTGTATAGCTCTGTTGTTGTGTATTAGCTGTAGTGTTGTAGTGTATTAGCTGTGTTGTAGTATATTAGCTGTATTGTTATAGTGTATAGCTCTGTTGTTGTGTATTAGCTGTAGTGTTGTAGTGTATTAGCTGTGTTGTAGTGTATTAGCTGTGTTGTTATAGTGTATAGCTCTGTTGTTGTGTATTAGCTGTAGTGTTGTTGTGTATTAGCTGTAGTGTTGTAGTATATTAGCTGTGTTGTTATAGTGTATAGCTCTGTTGTTGTGTATTAGCTGTAGTGTTGTAGTGTATTAGCTGTAGTGTTGTAGTATATTAGCTGTGTTGTTATAGTGTATAGCTCTGTTGTTGTGTATTAGCTGTAGTGTTGTAGTGTATTAGCTGTAGTGTTGTAGTATATTAGCTGTGTTGTTATAGTGTATAGCTCTGTTGTTGTGTATTAGCTGTAGTGTTGTAGTGTATTAGCTGTGTTGTAGTATATTAGCTGTGTTGTTATAGTGTATAGCTCTGTTGTTGTGTATTAGCTGTAGTGTTGTAGTATATTAGCTGTGTTGTTATAGTGTATAGCTCTGTTGTTGTGTATTAGCTGTAGTGTTGTAGTGTATTAGCTGTGTTGTAGTATATTAGCTGTGTTGTTATAGTGTATAGCTCTGTTGTTGTGTATTAGCTGTAGTGTTGTAGTATATTAGCTGTGTTGTTATAGTGTATAGCTCTGTTGTTGTGTATTAGCTGTAGTGTTGTAGTGTATTATCTGTGTTGTAGTATATTAGCTATGTTGTTATAGTGTATAGCTCTGTTGTATTGTAGCTCACGCTGTAACGAATGAATGCGCTGTAGGTTTAAAGAGGGGATAATCGGTCCCTCTCTGGGACTCTAACTGCAGTATTTATCAGTGTAACACGTTCTCGAGCCGCAGCGTGGTGTGTGTGAGGTGTGTGTGAGTTGTGTGTGAGTTGTGCGTGTGTGATGTGGCAGAGTGGAACGGCCATAGCTTATGCAACACACTGCAATACTCCCCATCCGCTCTTCTGACCAATCAACACACTGCTCTACTGAACTCTAAGCCCCTCCCCTAAACCTCAGTGGCGCTGCGCCTGATTGGACAGATTTGCTGCTCATCAAGGAAAGTCTAGGGCCGCTCTGTTGACGCTGACTGGACGGTTAAATGGGGGCGGGATTTATGCATAAAGGGAAGTAGTGCAGGGAAACAGCACCATCTAGTGGTTGTTTCTGTCTTTGTTGTGTTTATTTTCCTTTTTTTTTTAACACAGTACTGTGCAAAGTCTTAGGCCCCAAAGCAAGTTGTTTAAAACTGTTTATCTCAGCAATAAGGTTGTTTTTTTGCCAATAAACACAAACAAACATTATTGCACTATAAAATAACTGCCATGAAAATGTATAAATTGGATTTTAAAATGAAGATAAATGAGTCAATACATAAACAACAGAGGTGAAGCTTTTCAAGTGTGCTAATTTTAGAGACAGTTTGAAATCTGCTGCATTTCTGTCCCCATTTCCATCTCTTCTCGTTTGCCTTTTTGATAGTTGATCTGATGGTGCGAGATTTCTGAGCACTTTTGTGTTTACACTCCTACACAGCATTTTACAACAGCGGTGTGTGGAGTCTATATTTAACGTGAAACCAAGAATGTTTTGGCCCCGAACCATCACGGTCTGTTCTCACTCTTTCCAGAGAGGTTATGGTGTGATAAACTCGATGATAATCAGTAACACTTTATTTATATACACAGCCGAGTCACGTTATTATGACCACTTCCTACTTTCGACGGCGGCAGCGCGTAGCTCATAAAGGAAGTTGCGTGTCGTGAGCTGGCTTGGTGGGTATATAATGTGGAAGGCACTCTCAACTAATTTGGGTACGAATCCATCCTTGCAGATCACGCATACACCCATACATGCTGATCGTCTTCCCTGGGGTCGATGGGATCTTCCAGCAAGACAGTGTGACAAGTCACACATCTAGAAATGTCCGACATTGGTTGAAAGAGCATGACCAAGACTTCCAAGTACTACCCTGGCCCTCTAATTCCCCAGACTGGAACCCAATTGAGCAGCTGTGGGACCACCTTGATCACCGTGTTCGCTCTATGGATCCTCCCCCATGCCCCCTCCAGCAGCTGGGGGATGCACTGCAGTCAGCAAGGCTCCAGATACCTGAGACAACCTACCAGGACCTTACTGAGTCACTCCCAGCTCGTCTGGCTGCTGTTCGTGCTGAACACGGCGGTTACTCTGGATATCAGCTGGTGGTCATAATAATGTGACTCGACAGTGAATTCTCACCTTCACATTCAGCTAAATATCTATGCACCACCTTAACTTTCAGCAACCCCCTATTTATTTACCAAAATCTAGCCCAAACCATGTAGTCCAAACTCCTAATCCTGACGTGAGACACTGTTAATAATCTCCAGATAGTTTATTAACCCCCTAAACTGTATGGATTTCCAGACGATGAGTCTTATTTTTCAGTAACTACATAGAAAACAGTGCAAAAGTTTTGCATGATTACGTCAAATGAGTGAAGGATGGAGGCCTGGAAGGGAGCCGTGCAGGTTAATTTTAGCATCTGTATACAGTTATCCAACTGAAGGTAGTCCAAAAATAATCAGTTGTATTAAATGATAAAATGAAGTAACTATTTTAACCCATTCATGTACTGCAAAATGTAGAAAGATGAGGAAAAGTGCCACAGAACATGTTCTGATTGGTCCAAAGTTATACCTTAGATGGACATTTAACAGTACTTGATTTTTTAATTTTCATACTTTTATAGGTTTTTCATATTGGCTGAGGACAAATGAGTTTAATGACGATTTAAGGGACTCATTTTTCAGGATTTGAAAGAAGTCTTCAGATTTAGAGCTCAGAGAAAACTTAAGCCGAACACAGACAGATTTGTGGCATTTTAGTTGTGAGCTCACCAGTGATATAATCAACGATGTTGCCATAAAACCAATCACTGTCCTGCAATCTGAATCAAAAATAAGTGCACAAGTGTTTCGTTTAGCACTGATTTCATATTCATTTTGGTTTCATTAACGTCATATGACGAATGAAGACATGATCATGTTTGAATCGATGTTTTCTTTGCTTTTTTACAGTTCATGCAGTATCAGAGGGGTCAGTTGCCGGGTTGGTGGCGTTTGGCGACGACAGTCTACAACTTGCTGTTTCCGAGGGAAGCCATTGGACCACGCGGAGCTCAGAGATGAGGGAGCACTTCCTGTCCGGGTGCTAGCGCCCTCTGGGGGTCCACTGCAAGATGAACTTTGGGCTCAGCGATGGAAAGAGTGAAACAAACTGACGAAAAAAGAGAGAAGAACAAGCGCGGGTCGCCGCTGGACGGAGACTTACTCTGCCCCTCTTTTCTCTCTCTCTCTGTGAAGAAGCCATCCTAAAAAACGGGGCCGAAAAAAGTGTTTCCTGTTTCTTTTGCCTTATTTTCATTTAATTTTTTCGTTTCCGCTTGTTACAAAAGAACGGACCTCGCCTGAAATCTGTGAATGCCTTACTTGAGCCTACAACACCGGACTGGAATGATTTTGTAAATCAGGCAAGGAACGATTATTAACCGTTCCGAGCCGCTCAAAGACACTGGACTCACTCCTCACACACAAACTTACAGTTTTCTTTTTTCTCCGTCAGCATGGTTACGATTATTTCTCTTCTGTGCTCGTTTCGGTTCTGTTTTTCTTCTTCTTCTTCTTCTTCTTGGGTTGCCGGTTCCGTCATATCTGTAAGACTTCACTTAGTGCTCTCAGTGCCATCAGGAGATTCAGTTTAACGAACTCGTTTTTTGTAATCGTGGAGGGAGAATCCGAAGACGACTTGTAAACGATCGATCCGAATGTCATCGATGGAGCTTTGTCGCCTTAACCTGCAGTCTAATCGACCTGAAGCCTTTAAGATCCGATGCTGATTTTGTCTCAGAGAGATCAGACTCTGGCCGAGGAACGTTTTCCTTCTCAGAAGATTCAGAAAACGCTTGAAAAAAAACGTAAAAGGTCTATGCGGTTTACTGTGAGCCGTTTCCCAATCTAAGCTGCACGATTTTTACACGCAACGAAAGATTTTTACATGGAAAATCAGACGCTTTTGTAACGAGAACTTCTTTCTTTAGGACTTTCTTAAAGTTTTGACCTGTGACTCTTTAAAATTAAAGGTGCTACGGTGTAAAGAACGGCCACATTTAGCAAGTATTGCCTCATAAAAGGAACAAAACAAAAGAATGTACCTACATATGAATTAAGAAAAAAAATTAGGAATGAAATTAGTGCGTCATTTTTAAAAAAAAAAAACAGTGCCCCAATTTATATATCCTGCATCTTTATCCTTACACTGTATAAATACTTGGTTAATGTGGCATTCAAGCATTAATCTAATCACTGTACACTGCAATCTGTGACAAAACAGAAACGTCTGCAAATGGACTTTAAAAATATTGCTATTTGCATATTGATACCGTCACTGTCGTATGAAAACCTCAGTTTTAAATGTATTTACGTCATTTCAAAATGCTAGCTGTCCTTCGCATTTCGCTACTGGACCAACAGAAATGCTCCAAAATCTCATGACAGTACATTAAAATTATGCTTTTCCTTCTCCTACGAAGTTATTTCCAGAGATACGAGGTTTTCTACGTCAGTGGCGACACGTACGATGGTATCACTACCATAACAGGTGCATAAATGTCCCTCTCAGTGATGTGAGGTGTTACGTCATGCGGAGGTTTTAGATGATATCTGACTAAAACAATCATGTGGTGGGTAGACGTGGAGCTGTAAAAGCAATACTGTCGCCACTAAAGTGCACAAACCAGCGTCCGCAGCAGATAATCTACAGCAGTTACCGTCCAATCAGAGCGAGGAAGGCAATCACTTGTAGGAAATTACTGTAAAAGCGCTTACAATTCAGATACGAACTCAGATCTATGAGCTTGTGGTTCTAATGACGACTCAGTTGAAGAAGTTTGAGGAACTGTACTTCAGTGTATATAAACGCCACTGCTTTTAACAGAATGGGTTGTAAATGTCTATGATTTTGTTTCGATTGGAGACCCCAAACAGTCGATTCACAGATAAAAGTCACAAGGTTTTGCATTCGCCGATGAAATCTGGCAAAAAAGGAGGGAAAAATGTCCACTGGAGATCCTTACGCTGGTCATTTTGACCAGCTGAGCATCCAAAGCTGTTATCTAAAGGTATTTGGTGCATTTCTTCTTCTCCGAAAACAGAAAAAAATATGTACTATCGCTCTCCCCGGCACCTCATGGTGGGCTTTTCCTTTATTGTGACTGTGCAAGAGGCCATTCGTGACTTTACAAGAGTGATCTTTTTATTTTATGAATCATTTCAGGGCGTGGCTAAGATTTTGTCAGTGTCCAATGAGAAGGCCAGGACTTTGTCACATGACTGGCTCGTGATTTGGGCCTGATTTTTATTTATGTGTAGTAAAGAAGGATGGGTGTGCAGGAATGGGACTGTAATAGATGAATAGTATTTATTTATTTTACATAAATACAAATATATATATATCTATATATACCTTTGTACAAATTAAAGAAATATGAACGGATTTAGATGAATTCTCATAAAGGTGGTCATAAATGTAGATGAAATCTAAAATTCAGCTGCATTCCATCTCCACGGGGCCAAATGCTTTGTTCAAGGGACTGTTTCTCACAATTAAACCTGGACTTTATTTATTTTTGCCATTCACAGCTGATAATAACAGCACTTTCTTTGCACTTTCATGATAAATAATTTACATCTTAGCTAATCCAGTACAACTCAGAGTTGGTGCTGGGTTGCGTTTTTGAAGCTGTAGGCTAGTTTTAGGGTTTTCTCGGCACCTGAGTCGAGTCAGCAGCCTTCAAGAGCTGAATCGGGTTGGGTTTTGGGCTGGGCGAAAAAATTAACTATTACCATATTTTCTTGTTAAAAAATTAGGATTATGGATGGCATTACCACTCATGAAATTCCATATGTAGTTCAGTCTAATGCTAAAGTAAAGTGAACAGCCACCAGTTAGCATGGTGCTAATAATCTGAATTGGTGGCTGCTAGCTGTAAACGATGTTAGCATATTTACATACAGCTTAAGATAACTATATACATGACTCTGCTATGAACTTTATAGCATTAGAACCAGGGTGTTCTCATTCCCAACATGAGCAGTCATCGTCTATCAGGGATCCAGTCGTCAATCATTACTGATATCCGGTCCGATTACATCGCCCAGCCCCAGCTGGACCAGTGAAAACACTAAAAGAGAGCAGGCAGACACTCTGGTTCTCATACAGTCCTGAACAAAGCATCGTTCTTCACTTTCCTGTCCTCTTCCTCTCAGACAGGGGGTTTTAGCTCTTGTCCTGGAGTCCAGGTGCTTAGGCTCAGTGCTTTTCCTGCTCTAACACACAGCAGCAGTTCAGTCAGATGCTAACGTTGCTAATGAAGGTAACAACCAGCAGTTAGCATTCTGCTAATAATCTGAAGTGGTGGCTACAGGCTGTAAACCAAACTGGTTTCCCACTCCTGTGATAAAGATCTGCAGTCGTGCTACAGGGACTTCCATAAGAATCTTACAGTAAACAACAACTACTACTGTACAGGATACAGGATATAGTAATACGTATTACTGTCACTGTAAGACTACAGGAACACCGTATGGTGGCAGTGAGCATTACTGAAGTATTAAACAGCAGCACAGAAGGGCTGCAGTTAACTACTGTTCAAACTACTGTTTTTTGTAAGGGACGCTTACAAAATGTTAGCTTACAAGATGTTAGTGCAGGAAAACCCAATGGTGGCTCCCGGTCCTGAAGCTAAAGCGCCCCCTGTTGGGGAAAACTGTATTTTATGGAAGCCTGTTTCCACTACTGGAAAAAAATAGCCGTTTAATAAGTCATAATAATGAGAAAAGTTTCCGTTATGATTTAGTATTTTAATTGTGACTTAGGATCTCATAACTACAACATAGTATCACATGATATGTCATAATTATGACTTAGTATCTCATAATTATGATTTAGTAAATCGTAATTATGAGTTGGTATCTCATAACTGTGACTTACTTTCTCACAATAATATCTCATAATTATGATTTAGTATCTCATAACTGTGACTTTCTCATAAGTCTCATATTTACGACTTAGTATGTCACAGTAATGGAAAACTATCTCATAATTGTGTCTTTATACTGAGGTCCTATCTTATAATTACGACTTAGTATCTCATAATTATGACAGTATATCATTATTACAACTATCTCGTAAATTTACTTAGTATCTCATAATAATATCTGTCGTAATTATGACAATGTCTCATAACTATGATTTAGTATTTCATAATTATGAGTTAGTATCTCTTAACTGTGACTTACTTTCTCATATGTCTCATAATTATGACTTTAGTGTCTCATATTTACAACTTAGTATTTCACTATTGTGACTTACTATCTCATAATTGTGACTTAATACTGGGGTCCTATCTCATAATTACGACTTATTTCCTGATATTTATGACTAGCTATCTCATAACAAGGAGATCCTATCTCATATTATCTCATAATTATGACTGTATCTCATAATAATAACTTATGACTTCCAATCTTGCAGTTACAACTTAGAATCTCATAATTACGACTTAGTATCTCATTATTATAACTTCGTATCTCATAATTACTTACTATGTTATAATTAAGATAAACTTTTTTCATTATTATGTGGCCTCTTTTTCCCAAGTGTGGCAAACGGGCTTGTTTTTTTATTTCATTCCATCCGGTGATCCATAAACCTCCTCCATCCGACTGATCTACAGTGCTATGCTGCATTGCTGTCGCTGTCGAGCCGAGCTAGCGTTAGGTGTGCCTCTTCTACTCGTGAACCGCTCTCAATGATCTACTTGCAGACAATCAGACCGCTACGCGTGCCTTAGGGCCAGCACACCAGCTCAGCAACCAGGCAAAACTTGCAGAAATAAAAAAAGGAAATAAAAATAACTGTTTTTGATGTCAGCTTTAAGCATGAGCACATGCTGGTTTGCCACAGATCATACTGCTGTGAACCGTCCTCTTAGGGTCCAAGCAAAAGGCTAGTTCACTGTGGCTAGCACTGAGTAATCGTTATATGGGGTCAGTATTTAGTTTTTGACATTATTATCGTTTTGAAAAGTAAAATTAAGCAGAAGCAAACGCTTATAAAGCCACAGCCAGGAATGCTAGCATCGACAGTTAGCATTACAGCGCTAACTCTGCGTGGTTTATGTGTTTACAGGCACACAAGGGAGGAAAACTTGCCTAAAACTGTGTAGAATAGTTGCATGTGGGAAACTGCACATCCGAAATGTGCTGGATTTAAGTGTAAGTGAGATTATTCCAAGAGAAGATTGCTGAGTGAGGCCTAACAGAGTTAGCTAAAGTCATCTTTGGTGGTCACACTGAATTCAGTGTTTTGCTTGGACCAGGAAAGAGCTGCCTATGGCTTTTTACACGTTAATGCCCTTTTAAAATGCACTCTTTTACAGAAAAGGATTGGGTGAAAAAGTGTTTCATGAGGTGTATAAAAAATAAAACCCCCGTTGTTGTTTTTGAATGCGTTATTATACAGGAGATAAAATCTTTTTGCTTTTATAAATTATGCTTTTTTTGTTTGTTTTTAAATAAATGATTATAGGATTCTCGTGGGGAAACCCTTGTTATTGAAATGTGAATAAGATTTTCTTTTTTATAGATTAAATGCTATCATAAATGCTGTCATATCACAGATGCTGTTGATCTTTTTCTATAAAACTTGTTGCATTAAAGATGTAAGAAAACACCTGTTTTGGCTGTGCTAGTTTCTCTGTGTGAGTTTTGGAGCCACCTGCTGTCCAGAGGTGATACTGCAAGAGTTCAGCTTCAGTGTATAAACCAATCATGCCAGCAGAAATTAGGGGAAGGGAAAATAGTTAATAATGATAATGATAATAATAATAAACACTTAACAGATGCAGGAGACCCTTAGCAAAAGCTTTGGAACCATTTCCAAAGTTTTTTTGTATGTTTATATGTCATAATATTTTTTCTTTTCATTAGAATTTTTTTTAAATACAGTCCTATTTAATAACAACAATATTCCTATCAATAGTATAAACAGATTTAACAACTACAAATGGTTTGTTTTGGTTTGCATTATATTCTGTGTGAAGGTACAGTAGTTGTATTTGGAAAATTAAGTATCTAAAAAGTGCTATATTAGGGAGGTATTAGGGAGGATTAAACCAAGGGAACAGATTCCTGACTGCAAGCCCAACCACAAGAGAGAGTTGTAGCGTTTTAGATGCATGCATGATACATTTAAATATATTAAATATATGTAAATACATGTAAATATATTCATTTACTCCAACTCTTCTATCAAACCAGCAAAGAACATTTTTATACGTCTTTCAGACTGACTCTACTAAAGAAACGTTTCTGCTGAAAAATGATTCAGAAGTTGATCATCATATATTTCTATTAATGTATTTTCATTAGTAAAACTGCCACAGCAGGTGTTAAAACTCTTCTCGCCTTCATGCCAAGTTAAAAAATCTCTGACGATAATCAACACAGTCAGACACAGTCAAAATTTTATTTATTGCTACTTAATCTGTTCATTGATTTAGCTGTTAAAAGTTGAACAGTACAAAAGGTAAAGCTTTTAGAAAGTTTTAGAACATTTTCACATTCCCATTCAAATAAATACGTCAGGACTGATTCACTGAGACGAGGAAACATTTAAAACCTGAAACACATTCAGAAACAGAAAAGTCGGCTGTGATGATGATTAGAGCTGTTTATCTGGGCGGTCAGTGTTATCAGCTTAGAAAAGACACTAACATTCAGAAAAACAGCAATCAGTTTTAAATCTCCCAGGAAGCTCAGTATTTACAGTATTTACAGTATCTACACTTACCATCCAATAACCAATACCTTTTGATTTTTTTCTGATAACGTCTAGCTTTCATAAATACAATCAGACACAAAAGTTTGAGCACCCCTACTCTTTTGGTCACATGACTGCTAGTTTTTACAAAAACAAAGGACAATTCAAATATCAGTGTGAAAATACAGTCATATGCAAAAAGTTCGGCCACATGATGTTGCGGTTGATTTTCTAAGTGTGAATAAATAAACACATCCTCCACAGAGAACCCAGTTCTGCACATTTTAATACACAATTACTGTTTATTTACTGAACTTAAGATATTGGGGAAAAATAAATCATAAAAGAAATGTTTATATGTTTTGCATTGACACTCTCACTGCGCACTTTAGACTGTAAACACTGCTGAAATTCATAGTTATGCTTATATTCACTGTGATGTAACTCCCTCATACCACTTAGTGCAACACCTGCTCTCTTGTAAATACAACATATCTGTATTATGTGCTATGTAAATATTTATCTATCTATCTATCTATCTATCTATCTATCTATCTGTCTGTCTGTCTGTCTATCTATCTATCTATCTGTCTATCTATCTGTCTGTCTATCTATCTATCTGTCTATCTATCTATTTATCTGCCATATTTGATATTTTATTTTCTCAAATATGAGAGATAAACTGTAAAACTGACCTTTTAAAATGAAAACACCCTTTTTTAGTGTGTTTTACTTTAACAGTTTTATTTTTTACTGTATTTAGGTTTATTTGTTTTTGTTCTCATGTTCTAAAGTGTTTTTTCTGGCTGAAACTCTCTCACTGCCCAGATGAACAGCTTCAACATCTGTTTTGTGTGGCTGAATACTTTTGCACCGTAACCTTTCAGAACATGACGATCAGTGAGTTCATTACTGTGTCATAAACACGATAACATCGAGTGTGTTTACATACACATAATAATCTGATAACTGCAGAAAATCAGATTTTGTCAATAATCCGATCAACATGTTTACATGCACTTGGGTAATCAGAGAATGTGAAACCAGCCAATAAACTCACAGAAGTCTTGATGTAAACGTAACGTAAACTTCATGCTGCAGCTTTTTTTAAACATCGCGCCACTTTAGCTGAAAATATGAACAAACATCATCCAGAAGATGAAGAATATTTAAATCCTTCATTTCGTCAAGCAGCCTTCCGCCCAATGACAGCTGGGATAGGCTCCAGCACCCCACCGCGACCCAGAAGGATAAGCGGTTTAGATGATGGATGGATGGATTTCGTCAAGCATGTATTTGGTTTCAGTGCTGCTCCAAAAGTGTTTTGCTGCAACTCTGATCGCTTATTTTCGGTACCACCGTCTGTTTTTGCACATGCTCAGACTGAGAAATACGAAAGAAATCAGAATAAGAGTTTAAATGCACTAAAAAATCTGATTACTGAGCTAAATCCAGCCTCTTTATCGGATTTCTTAATCGGATTTTTAGATCTAAGAAATCAGAGTGTGCTGTTTATACGACCATTTAAAAAAATCAGATAACTGCAGAAATCTGATTATAATCGGATTATTGAGTGAATGTAAACACGCTCACTGACACCACCTGCTTTCTGTACTTTTTATAGATACTGATTTTTTTCATTAATGCTGCTGGTTTGTTCTACTTTGCTAACATTAGCAATGTTTAGTAAAAGAAATTTAAATGAGCGTCTCTGTTGTCAAAACCAGCAGTCAAAGCTCCAGTTGTTTTTAAAGTTTCCTGCACATGAAAAAAAAACATTTACATTTGTACAAACATGACAGGCATGTTGACAGTATGGTGACGAATCATCAGCTTTAGCTTATCATCAACACCAAAACAGGCTCTCTCAGTTCACCCTTTAGAGGAACACTCCGGTGTTTTTCAGTCTAATCTCTATCAGCTTCCTCTGTATCATAGTAACACAACACTCCCCGCCTCTGCCAGCAGAAGCTAATGAGCAGATGCTTCAGCTCCAGCAGCTGCACATTCAGTGCAGTTATAATGGTATTTTGAGTCAACATGATTTCTGTTCTTAGTAAAACCTGCCGAAATTATGGTCTGTGCCAATCGACCGTATGAAAGAGATAAAGACGATAGAGGTCAGAATGAAAATAGTTGGATTACTCCTTTAATGCTATACACTTTTCTGCAGGCACTTACTGCAGCGCTCCGTGTTGTACAGGGAACGCAGCCTAGCTCACAGTTTGGACTTTAACTCACAGTATAAAGTGCTACAAACAATACAGGCTCTTCTGTCCCTTTCTCTCCTTTAAAGGGAAAAGTTTAACCTTTTAATTATGCAGGAATGTTAAGATGCAAACAAAGTCATTCAGAGTTCACCTGTTAACAGTGGTGGTGATAGGAACCAGACGTCCACCTCTAAAAGCTCCCTCACAGAAAGTTCCTACATGAAATGGTTATGAATTCACTGCCTGATGACTGAGACACTGTTTTATGATAGTTTAGAGAACTTAAACTCCATTCATGGTGGAGGGATACATGCAGGGCGCTGTGAGGCAAAATAGTCCCCAAAGAAAACGTATTATTTCAGATTTTCCACTATTTTCCATCATCAACATTCCATATAAACTCAGAAGACTCGTGTAGGTTCACTGGTGGTTCTGGATAGTAAATAAAATGTCTATATTTGTGTTGTAGTCATGGCGACCCCTGGTTCCTATCAGCACCACTGTAAAGACATCTGAACCATTTCACACCAAACCACTCTGAATCTCTCTGTTTACATCTCACACACTGAATGATGCAGAAATTCCGAAGAGATGGGTGGATTTCCCCTTTGAAAAAATAAAAAAAAATGGAAGCACAAACATTAAAACAGTGCAGATTTCGCAGGACAAGTTCACACAATCCATTCATCACAGTTGCAGTTATTGTGTTAAGTCTGAACACATTTCTATTTCTATTTCTGTTAAAGAGTTGAAATACGAATAGTGCCACATGCGAACTGACCCTGCAGCTGATTTTGGCCTTCGCAGGTCAGCATTTCTAAAAGTGTGTTTATTGTGTTTAAATGCTGTGTTTGTTGCGTCAGTTGTGCAGGACTGTTTGATATGAAGAAAGCTGCAGGTTCATCTCCGCACTGACGTCTTTGTGGAGAGGTGTGAATTGTTTTTCACAGCGGAGGGCTCCCACCCTTCCCTTTCACCACTTATTGCTCGGTAGTAGCTCAACAACATTCACAAAGAGAGACAACAAAAAAAGATAACAGAGTTACGGGGAAAATGTTTCATTTTTTTACATTAATTAAAAGCAAGCGAGACGAGTTCCATTCTGCCAGCAGAATGGCCACTAGGGGGCACTGCAGAAGGAGGTTACAGTCCAACAGTATCGTTATTTCAATGCGCAGGAGTGTCAGCTTGTTTGTAGCATGTATGTAGCAATACTCGTATCTCATCTACGCAACAACGTCGTAATTTTCTAAACAGTGAGATGGTCGACAATTAGGGATCCAAAATAATTTGTTTTTCTGAGGTTTGATAAGTTGAAACAGACAAAACGCCCAACTAGTGCCTCATTTAAAAATACCATCAACAACTATAAGTACAGTGTTTTGTACTTAGGAACTGTGCAGCACTGAATCCAGTTAAACAGTTTAGTTTTTGTTCGTAGCAAAATAACCTGTACAGAGATCAGCTCGCTGGTTTATTTATATACAGCACTGAGTAAAATTCAGAGCACTTCTCATTAAATTAACAGACATTCAGTACAAGTTACTCATTTTTTACTGTCAGATAAAAACATTAAACTAAAAAACACCCCCAACACTTAATGTACCAAATCTATCAGGATTTAGTTTGTTAACTTCTGCTGCCACTTTAACTCCTCAGTCCTTCCAATCTTCCACCCAAACAGTTCCAGCTGAGTTCTCCAACAAAAGCTGTTCTCACAAAACTCACTGAGAATCTTCTCAAAATGCAAATAAAAACAAAATGCAGTGATGTGCAGATCATTTAAACCCTATATTTCACAGAGTGCTGTTAAAGAAGAGGTGATGAAACAACTTTTTTGGAACATGTTCTTGACGTCAAATTCAAAATAGACATATATTTAAAAAAAAAAACCAATAAAATTTCTCAGTTTCAACATCTGATATGTTATCTGATAGTATTTTCCTTTAAAAATATGGTTTACATGATTTGCACATCACTGCATCCTATTTTTATTTACATTCTGCACAGCGTCCGAACTTTTTTGGAAATAGAGTTGTATTAGATTTAACTGTTGGGTCACTTATTGACCATTTGAGTGGAAATTAAATATATGTGCTCTCTGATTTTTGCACAGCACTGTATAATCTACATTTACTGATTTAGCTAAACGTTCTTTTACAATCTTTAAATTAAATTCTAAATACAGTCCATGACGCTTCAGAAGAGCCAGAACAGCAGCAGCACCTGAACACGATACCACGTGCACTGAGCCATCAGGAAGGTGATGGTCAGCAGGCCTTCAGTTTATGTGCTTGTGTGTTTACAGTTTGGTAGCCGGCCCGTTGTGAGCAGCAGGACTCACGGCTGATCCGTTCACATTTTCCTGGAAACACAGACAAATATATTATCACAGCTGCTTCAACAGTATAAATATGAAAAATCTTTCGTTTACTCTAATTTACCTCTCTGGGTAACTGAGTACAAACAAACAGACAAATACTGCATCATGAAAGCTGTGTTTATATATGGATACACGTATTAATGTGAGATGTCAGCAGTTATGTGAGTTACTTTAGTGAACACGGTACAGATGAGAGTAGTTAAGGAAAGACAATATTTCATAGCTGGGATGAGCACAAAAGAAACAAACAATGCATTTAAATGATATTTTTTATCTGTTTCTCATTAGGCTGAATGAATAACTGACTCTAAATGTAGGTATTGTGATATAAACCGAGTCTGTTCTACAGTTTCTCATTAGGCTGAATGAATAACCGACTCTAAATGTAGGTATTGTGATATAAACCGAGTCTGTTCTACAGTTTCTCATTAGGCTGAATGAATAACCGACTCTAAATGTAGGTATTGTGATATAAACCGAGTCTGTTCTACAGTTTCTCATTAGGCTGAATGAATAACCGACTCTAAATGTAGGTATTGTGATATAAACCGAGTCTGTTCTACAGTTTCTCATTAGGCTGAATGAATAACTGACTCTAAATGTAGGTATTGTGATATAAACCGAGTCTGTTCTACAGTTTCTCATTAGGCTGAATGAATAACTGACTCTAAATGTAGGTATTGTGATATAAACTGAGTCTGTTCTACAGTTTCTCATTAGGCTGAATGAATAACCGACTCTGAATGTAGGTATTGTGATATAAACTGATCTCATTAGTTAAATGGGATTTTTACCACTGCTCTCTAAAGCTTGTCCAGCCTCACAACAGCAGCTACGAAAGAACACATTTGTGGGCGGCATACGCAGTGAAATGGCAGTGAATCTGAATTAAGCTGGTAATAACTGCAGTGATTTTGAAGCTTAAATGTCTCAAAAAAAACATGCAGATTTAATATAAAGACAAAAAAGAAATCTGTTTCAATTTGGATGATATAAAGCTTTTCAGCTTTCACAGTCGGTACTGATTTGCCTGCAAAGTGCAAAGTGCTCATCACATTTCAAGCAAGCAGTTGCGCATCACTGAATCAGGGTCTGATTCCACCTACTATTTTCTATATTTTGCATTATATCTATACTGTATTGCTATTATAAGAGCTTTCACAGTGTTTGATTTGCTGCAATTCAGTGCAATGGCAAGTCCACAGTGACTCTGAAGCGTGCAGGAGCTCCTTATGTAATCAGTGTCTTGTTGTGCAGTGACTGCAGTGCGGCGTGTGGGATTTGGGTGCTAAGCTGTGGTACCTGTCCCAGTGTGCAGTGGTAAAAGCAGGCTGAGCAGTGATTACTGATCAGAAGTGTGAGGCGTTAATTGGAGCCGTGGCGCCGTAATCCTGACCCTCATGATGACCGGATGCAGCCTGACGGATGGGGCGGGGGGTGGAGGGGTGGAGGAGTAGTATGTTAAAGACATAGAGCGTCATACATCAACACAAGGAGCGGATGCTAGGCCTGGGCGATAAAGCGATAATAATGGAGATTTTCAGTAACATAACTGCTCTTCTGTGTTCCTGAATCTAATACTAGCAGCAAAAGCATGCAGTACACTGGGTGGCGCTGTTTGCCTTTTACTGCCTGTCACGTGTAAGCACGTATTCTGTTTTTTTTTGTGTTTGTGTCTCTCTCCCTCTCTCTCTTGGTCTCTTCCTTCATAGAGGTACCTGCTCTGGAACCAATCAGAGGCCTGGCTGGTGCAGTTGGGGGAGGAGCCTATGTTTTAAAAGAGGCCTTCAAGATGGCCGAAGAGAGAGGACTGATTACATGTGCTGTTTTAATCTCCTGTGTTGGGAGTGCTTTGTTTTGGGTATTTTACCAGAGCTTCTTTCAACTTAGTCTGCATGATTTTGTCTTTTATGTTAGAGGAAGTACTTCGGCTGCGGTGTTTTAACTTTTAACTTTGTTTCACAAGAGATTGTTTGTACCACCTGGGGTTTCAAACAGGTAAGAGGGGTGCGCCTATACATTTGCACCACGTAGATGTCTACTCTGTCTAGCTCCCTAGGTCAGAGGGCACCGCCACATGTGCTTTTGGTTACTGGCTAGGGAAGTTTAGGGTAGTTAGCTTTGGCTTCCTTTTTTTAGATTAGCTAAATACTTTTGGTTTCAGAGTAGATAAGCGTGGTTCGGTTTTGATATGTTCTTTTCTTTGGTGCTGTCCAGTTTGATTCTTCCAGTGTGGTACTGGGTATCACAGCACTCTGGTTTGATTGATGTTTGTTTTAATAAAAATGGCTCTAAAAGCTCTATTTTGGTCTGTTCCTCACGCTTCTAATCAATTCTCACCAGTTCAGTATTTTAATGCCACATGTTACCGATCCCACGTACCCTAGACAGAACGTGGGTTCGTAACACTGCCTAGTCGGGAGGGAGAAGATGTCCTACAGACAGCAACCCAAATGTTAAGAAGAGCCATTTTGTCCTTTCAACAAAAATCAAACCACCTTGGGAGCCTCAACACTTTATGTCTGTTTTACCATCTTAGCTGTAAGTATGTCTCAGTATGTGCTGAAGTACCAGTGTAGGCAACAATACAAATGAAGACAGACTTCTGAAGCTCAGCTGTAGCTGTAGTAGAATAACAGACTAACATTCGCTTCTCATTCACCAGCTTCTTGTTCGAATTTTCCCGTTCCACCTTAAATGGTGCATGAAGCGCCAGAACATAACTACTGTGCCTTGTTACTTTTTAGTGTTTCGGTTTCTCGTTGCAGATTAACTGTATCAGGAAACCAGTTGGAGTGATTAAAATGCAAATAAGTCCATTCGTCTCTAAATTATCGATGTTTGTCTTAAATCTTTCTCTTTGCCTTTTCATTGGCTACTAGCTAGGCGAGATCAGTTACTTTGATTTTCTTAATAAAAAACATGATTTGTAAAAAGACGCGTGACATTTGTTTGCCCTCGCTGGTATTTTGACTTGTGATTGGGCAATAGTTTGATCTACTGGAAAAGGTGTGAACTGCATTAAACTGTAGTTAACTAGCTGTAGTTTGATGATGGCAATTAAAGTATTTGTTTCCTAACATTTACTCTGATGCCAGATCACTTGCTGTGCTTCTCTGCTAATTCAGGCTGTATGAACACTCTGACCTGTTAACATCGACACTGAAATGAACAGCCACATGGTGTGAAACACTGAGCCTCGTTCAACAACCGTTCTGAAGAAGAAATTTCTTATTAAAACCCACTGACGCAGTTTTGACGAAGATTCTGACTCACCAATGTTCTCTTATGTGGGATTTGTTCTTAGGTAAGAACAGAATCTACACACACTCAAGAGCACCAAGGTGAGAACAGTTCTGCGCTTTAAGAACACGTCATGAATCTGACGTAGACTTTTTCTTAGGACCTTTTTTTTCAAGAACACATTTAAGCACAAATTAGGGAGATACTGGAGAAAGAGGCCCACTGTTAGCACGTTTGCAAACGGTGTGTGGCTACGTGGGAAACGTCACCAGCATTGGGATTAGCATACAATAGTTCTAAATAATAACTGTATATAAAAAATAACAATCAAATGATTTCTAAAATGACTTTTTCGACTGTATCGCCCAGACCTTGCGGATGATGCCACCACTGTGAATGCTAGTCTTTAAATTTAGGAAAATAATGTAAAAAAAACCAGTGATTTTTGAAGAGAAGAGAGTGAAATAAGAGCCAGAGCAGACAGAGACACTGACACAGTTGCAGGACACAGATTCTCACAGAGGAGGGAAGACAGCAGGACACAAACATAGGAATACAAATACATTCATATTCATACAGTCCTTTATGATGGACTGACAGTGCTTCACTCACCCGTACACACTCAAATCCTCTCAAACACACATGCACACTCACAATGACCCTGTTCACACCTGCTGTTAACATCCTGACTGGTCTGATCATAAAACAGTCAGACATTTAGCCACTGTGTACAACTGGCATTTCGAATGCATCTCCAGTGACCTGCTTATGATTGGATTTCTGATAATGACTGGATTTGGCGGCTGGAGGAAGAGCAGCACGTCAGTCTCTCACTGTGTTTGTTGTACGACCTGATTTAAATGTTTAGACTGAATGGGCGGCTAACAAACAGAAGAGGAGCTGCTGCACAGCTGTAGGGCCTGACTGATATATCGGTTGCCCGATAATATTGACCAATATTAGTGACCTGTGGTATTATTGGTTTCAGCTGACAATATCATCAATAACATTAATTAGCTTCTTTTTTTTGGTTGTGGCACAGCCGGGATTCGACCCCTGATGTCCCAATGACAGAGTAGAACCTGAGGCAGCTGCGTCACTGAGCAGCTCAGTTTAAGTCGCTCTCTGTTTAACTGTATGACAACAATACAGGCTGGACTGGAGAATCTGAACACAAAACAGTATCACTGTGTTAAAAAAACATACAGAATGCAACTCAGTCTCCACTTTAGAGTGAACATAATGTTATAATTAAAAAAAAAAGCTTTTTTATAAAGAGAATTAATGTAAATAAATAAATAAATAAATAAATAAATAAATGGATTGTGGGAAGCTCCGCCCTCAGGGCTTCAATATATTATTTCAGACTATGAGTTTCTGCTTTTTAGGCCCACATCTTACATTGTCCTGCTTTTCATGTTTCCTCCTTGAGGTCAATTTAACATCTGTGTGGTCTGAAAACAGTCTAATGATGTTACTGCGCCTTTAAGACTGATATATGTAAATGAGCTCTGTGCTTCGTTCAAAAAGCAGTCCGAGCTGAAACATTTCAGTGTGAACGGGCGGAGCTAAACGGCCGTAGGCTGAATGGGTAGGTCTATGTGAATGAGTTCTTTTTCGTGACATCACAAAAACAATGCACTCAAAACAGGCTTTGTTTCCATAGATGGACGGTATGTTCTGAGGAGCGAATGGTGCGTTTTAAAAACTTTAACAATCATTTAAAACAAGCATGGAACAGTCAGTTTTCCACTACAAGGGCCCTTAAAACGTGTGACAGTTGAGAACTGACAATTAAATTATCAGCCAGTAAAGCGCTATTTAAATAAAACTGTTGGAGGACAAAACAAATATTTAAACACAAATATAAAAATTGGCATCAGTCACAAAACGTTCACATCAGTCGGGCCCTACTCTGCCCTGATGATGCAGCTTTTAAGGCACTAATGTGTCCTTATCAGACGCTTCTTTAATGGCAGGCGTGAACAGGGCACACATGCCAAACACACACACGTGCTGTTAATTATGACACAGATTATTATTATTATTATTTTACAGTGTAAACACTGAATTGACATGATGTATCAGTGCATATGTGCCGAGTACTTACAGCTGTCTTGTCTAGCTGGTTAGCCCTCTGCCTGCGTAGATCAGACTTGATAAATCCTGAGAAAAAAAAACCCTTAGGTCAGACAGAACAGTGATATCTGAGCCTAATCAGCTTGTGCAGAGAATAAAGCATGCAGTCGGCTTCCTGTTTGCTGATGACTTAAGATGGTTGATCCCTTTCTGTAGGAGCTTTAGGTGGAACAGAGCAAAATCTTGTGCTTCCACTAACTGGCCACTTTATTAGAAACATTCACCTTGTGATTCCACTAACTGGCCACTTTATTAGAAACACCAACCTTGTGCTTCCACTCACTGGCCACTTTATAAGAAACACCCACCTTGTGCTTCCACTCACTGGCCACTTTATTGGAAACACCCACTTTGTGATTCCCCTAACTGGCCACTTTATTAGAAACACCCACTTTGTGTTTCAACTAACTGGCTACTTCATTGTAAACACCTACCTTAGTATCTACATCACTAAGCGACAATACCAAAGAATCTCACTCACAGAAAGAGCTGGAAACAGACAGACAGGCAGACAGAACGCTGTACCTGTTAAAATAGTCCCAATCAGCAGGAAAACACACAGAAAGAGGTTCCCTGCCAGGGTTCCAAAGCGATCAATGATCTTCCCCTGACAGATGGTGAAAATGATACCAAACACCTGCAAAACAAGAAATAACACAAATACAAACATGAATACAACATTAAAACAGCAAAATAAAGTAACTGAGTAAATAAACAAAGATTACATAAACATGATCGCAGAAGCTATTAAACTGGAAAGACCAAAGTTTTAGTCCACCGTGCTGGTCAGAATGGACACCAGCAGATGGCGCTGACTGACCCTCACAAAAACTTTCCGAACACTGAGACAAAGTTAAGGATGTTTTTATCTGAAAATCCTGCTGAACTCCTTCATAATGATGTACATTTAACGGCACAGCTTGTAAACAGAACAGTCCATGTGAAATTACTGACGGTCCCAAGACTGATCATCTCATATTCGCTTTCAGGAAACTACGTTACTGCGCCCAAAACGGTAGATTTACATATTGTGGTGGCCTTAATTTTTCTATTAAATAAGTACTTTGGAAAAAGGTGTAAACTTTGAGACGTCATTACAGGATGAGTCAAAAGACAGGAGCCACTAAAACATCTGTAATACACTTAATGTTAGATGGATTCCTCATTACTATTTCGTATTAAACTTATGGGTAACATACGTCATTTTGGATGGTGAGTAATTTACCACAGCAAGATTAACAGGGGAATTCCACCAAATCTTTCTAAATTTCTGCATAGTTAAATGGTTGAGACATAAACAGAGTCGTTCAGAGTGGTTTGGTGTGAAACGCTCTGTTCTAGATAAACTGACCGAGTCAGAATTGTTCACAGTGGTGGTGATAGGAACCAGACGTCCACCTTTAAAAGCTCCCTCACAGCAAGTTCCTACATGAAATGGTTATGAATTCACTGCCTGATGACTGAGACACTGTTTTATGATAGTTTAGAGAACTTAAACTCCATTCATGGTGGAGGGATACATGCAGGGCGCTGTGAGGCAAAATAGTCCCCAAAGAAAACTTATTATTTCAGATTTTCCACTATTTTCCATCATCAACATTCCATATAAACTCAGAAGACTCGTGTAGGTTCACTGGTGGTTCTGGATAGTAAATAAAATGTCTATATCTGTGTTGTAGTCATGGCGACCCCTGGTTCCCATCACCACCACTGTAAAGACATCTGACACAATGAACTGGAATGTAAATAGAAAGTCTGTATAATTGAATAGAAAAAGTGCTTTTCAGAATTACAGCACAGTAAAAAGGAAACATAATCAAGAGAATGGATCAAAATAGAGACAAATCATCTCCACAGGTCAGCACGTTTTCATAAACACATATAATCTTAAGGTGGTTTTGAAAATCTCTGTCTACCCTGGAATAAACCACTGAACACCAAGCACTCTTGCAATAAACACATACTTGCAGGTGCACAAACGTGCACAAACACACACACACACACCTGAGCAGAGCAGTTCAGCAGACCGGACGACGTTCCCTCAGACTCCGGATAGGTCAGCTCTACTGCAAACTCAAAGCCCAGAGGCAGATAGCCCGTCATAAAGAACCTGCAGAGGAGACGCAGTTCAGAAGATTTTACAATACAGAAACAAACATGAAAATCAAACAGGATCTGAAATTTTCAAAATCTGAAATATTCTGCTGGAGTTCTTAAACACTGTGTCCACTCACTGTCCACTCTATTAGACACTCCTACATTGTCAGTCCACCTTGTAGATGTAAAGTCAGAGACGATAGCTCATCTGCTGCTGCACAGTTTGTGTCGGTCATCCTCTAGTCCTTCATCAGTGGTCACAGGACGCTGCCCACAGGACACTATTGGCTGGATATTTTTGGTTGGTGGACTATTCTCAGTCCAGCAGCGACACTGAGGTGTTTAGAAACTCCAGCAGCACTGCTGTGTCTGATCCACTCAGACCTGCACAACACACACTAACACACTACCACCACGTCAGTGTTACTGCAGAGCTGAGAATGATCCACCACCCAAATAGTACCTGCTCTGTGAGGGTCTATGGGGGTCCTGACCACTGAAGAACAGGGTAAAAGGGGGCTAACAAAGTATCAGAGAAACAGACGGACTACAGTCTGTAACTGTAGAACTACAAAGTGCACCTATATAGTAAGTGGAGCTGATAAAATGGACAATGAGCGTAGAAACAAGGAGGTGGTCAGAATGTTATGCCTGATTGGTGTGTGTTTAAAAACAAGTGTCCATCCACATTAAAGAAAAAAGCAGAGAAACATATTTCACAAATATCTTTTTTTCTTTTTAATACAGATGCACTGATAATGGAATTGTGGGTCGATGCTGGCACGTTTTTTATGTGCGTATATGCCGATGTTGATTCATTAACATTTATAAACTGTGTAAATTAAGACTAAATCCACATGGATCAGCATTATTCATCATTATTATTATTATTACTATATTACACACTTATTTGTGTGTAATAAACATTGTGCAGATGTTTTAGTGCATATGAGTCTGAAATCAAAATCTAGACATCTGTTATATTATTCTGATACGTAATTCCGATATAATCGTGCATCCCGACCTTTTAATTCTTAGAAGTTTCAGTTGATGTCAGCGCTAAAAAAAAATCATGCTGAACTTTGATAAGAATTGTTTCTGCCTCACTGAAACACGTGGAGGAATGTATCACGATGTAAATTTGAGGAGATGTTACTGTTGTGTGTCTCGCTTTGGAGAAGGAAAAACATCCTTTACATTTTTGTTATGCTTTTTTATCACCTGACATTAAAACAAACAGAAAAAAGCCAGAACTGCAGACTCGAACCTGTTCATTCAGAATGTAAATGAGATGTAAACACAGCTTGCAACGTAAATAATTGTGTAAATATGCGATTATGTGTAAATAATTACATAATGTTGACTGAAATATATATTCAAATTAAAACAACAACTCTAAGGGTTACCGACAACAACAAGGCACTAATGTTTCAGATCATCACTGTTATCATTAAAATGAAAATAAAACAAAAACTCTGAAACGTGAGAGTTAATTACCCGAGAGCTCCAGCGGTGATGAAGACAACCCACAGATGACCCAGACTGAGGGTGAAGGCGTATACCAGCATGCCTGCCAGAGACATCACATACACCGCCAGAGTCGTCTGCCTGGGGGAGGATGGGGGGGGATGTGGAAAGGGAGATAAGTAAGCTGAAAAACACTCCACAGAACAGCACCATGTTCCAACTCGCAATATAAACACCGCTAATCTGTTCTAACAACCTGTTCCCGGATTATTTACTCTCTCTGACAGGGATAAACACACTCAGGGCATCATTCACAAAACACGGCCTGCTTTAGGATATTTACTGCCCGTCACAATTTACTGACACTTCTCACTTTTCTCTTTTCATCTTTAGATTAAATAAAAACTCCCCATGCAGGTTTAGCTCATCACATAGCAGGTCTGTGTTGATGCTTTGCATAGTTTTATCAAGTCAAGTCGAGAGGCTTTTATTGTCATTCCATCTATGTACAGTACACAGTGGAGCGAAATTACGTTCCTCCAGGAACAACACGGAGCCACAAGGAACAAAAAGTACAAAGTACAAAAATACAAAAGTACAAAGTGCAAACGTGCAGACAGTGTGCAAACAAGGATTAAGCTAGAAAACAATACAATAAATACAATAAATTAAACAGACATTAGACACAGTAAACAGACCAGACAGTGTAGCACCGACACAGCACAGACTTCTGGACATGAGGTAGTGGAATAAGGTGCAGACATTTTTAACGTGATGTGATCTGTAAGTTACGTCAGATAACATACCTATACATAGTTACTGAGGTAGTAAAACAGTTACAATTACTGAATAGTAAAACAGTTACTGAGGTAGTAAAAACAGTGCGCGTAGAGCATCAAAAAAGGTGTGTATAAGTGTTTAGTTCAGTCCTCGTGAGTTTAAAAACCTGATCGCTTGAGGGACAAAGCTGTTGCTGAGTCTGGCAGTGATGGCACGGATACTCCGGTACCTTCTGCCAGACGGCAGCAGTGAAAAAAGTCTGTGTGAGGGACGGATGGGGTCATTCATGATGCTGGTGGCTTTGCGGATGCAGCGTGTGGTGTAGATGTCCATGATGGAGGGGAGAGAGACCCAACACTCTCAGAAATTCTTGTCTAAATAATGATTGGACAGTTTTCTTTTCCAAACTATTGTTAAAAGCACAGATACACACACGTTTTAAACACCTGAAATGTTTGAGTGCTGACATCAAAACAAGGGGATAAGATGAGTAGACCTGAGTGAATTCACTGCCTGAAGTCTGAGACATTATTTTATGACAGTTTTGAGTTGATTTTGGTCTAAGACATATTTTTTAACGGTTCAGTGCGTAAGATTTAGTGCCATCTAGTGGTGAGGTTGCAGACTGCACCCAGCTGAATCTCCCTGCCTTTCCAAGCGTGTAGTAGAACCTGTAGTGGCCCTCAGGATTTCTGCTGTCGTCTGTCCCAGTTTCATTTCGCTTCTTCATGTTTTCTCTTTATTGATGGTGAGGATTCGCCCTCGAATTCGTTCTCAAACTTCTCACAACACAGTTAGCAGCACCGGCAGCAGCCACTGATTCTTCTTCTTTCTATGTCTTCCAACCGGAGCAACAGCGCCACCAAATGAAAGCTGCCGCTTCAGCGTAAAAGCCCGAAAGGCGCCCTCTAGAGTCAGAGTTTGGTTTGTCCATTCGGGGTTACTGTAGAAACATGGTGGCAGCCTCTGTCAGAAGAGGAGCTGCTCACTATGTAGATATGAAGGGCTCATTCTAAGATAACGAAAACATGATTATACATTAATGAAAACATGGTTTTGTTTACTATATTCCATTAAAAATAAGTAAACACATCCTCTATAGAACAAATATGACATACTGACATCCAAATATAGCATTTTAGGGCAACTGTAGTGCACAATTTATATTTATTTATGGAGTTTAACATATTGACAACAATAAATATAAAATACAAAATGTGGCGTAACATTTCCACTGGCCACATTTTATGTTTTATTTTCTCTCAATATGTTAAATTCAGCAAATAGACAGTAATTGTGTATTAAAATGCATGTACAACTATAGATGTAGGGCGCTGTGTGTGTTGTAGCCATGGCGACCCCTGGTTCCTATCACCACCACTGTAAAGACATCTGAACCATTTCACACTAAACCACTCTGAATCACTCTGTTTACATCTCACACACTGAATTATGGAGGAATTTTGAAAAACTGTTGAAAGTCCCCTTTAAAGCTGTACAGCAAGTCAAACAGCCCAAACAGTATTATTCAGAGTAATGGCCACATAAACATCATCATATAACATCAACACAACACGTCTCCTGTGTATGGTAATAATAATTGTGTGTGGAGTTCATACAGCAATATGCAAAAGTCAGAGACCCCCTTCATTTCTTTAATTCCAGGAAAAAACAACCATTATGAACAAGTTATGTATTTTCAGTACCAGGAAAAACATCAGAAAACATATTCAATACAAAATTACCCAGAAGCCTCAGCAGCTAAATCTACTCTCAGCTGTGTGAGTCAGTGAGTCCCTCTGTCCCTTTATTCCAGCTTCCATTCTGTTCAGGAGACTCACTTTCAGTTCCTCAAAGAATCTGCAGACACACCTCCAAAGTTCAGTCTTAGAAGCTGGTTGATCATTTTCTGAAGTAATCAAACACATTCAGTGGTGTTGAGGTCTGGACTCTGGGGTGGTCAGTCCATCGTTCAGCTTCTTTGTTTGATGTGTCCGTCTCCTTTTCTCAGTGAGGTTCTTCTTGATCAGCTACACATCCTTTCAGACCCACAGCGCTGAGTCGTCTTCTCACAGTGGAAGGATGGACAGAAACACCTGTGGATGTTTTCAGATCTGAAGCAGCTTGATTTTCTCCTCTCTCTCAGAGATGAAAGCTTTAAGTGCTGTTTATCTGATGGGGGCAGTTCTGAGGGCCACCAGGTCTTCCAGGTGGTTGTTAGGAGGCCCAATTTCTCTGTAGCATTTAATCAGTGTTTATCTTATATTTAACCTCAGAAACATCTCCTGAAAATGAAGAACATGTTGCTGTTTTGACTGGAAATTAAAAAAAAATAAAAGATGATCTCTGACTTTTGATTCTTGGTTAATCAGAGTTTCAAAGATGTGTTCGAGAGATCAAAGGTCAGGAGTCAGAGTGATCTGACAGTGCTGCCATCTGGACAAACAAAACTGAACAAGTAACACGCAGAGATCTAAATGACGGCCAAACACACTCACTCACTCACTCACACACACTCCTGCACGCTCAGCTGAAACGTGTGAGGTTGTGGAGTTGAAGTCCCAACTGATAATAACCTCAGAATCATGACTAAATCACACCTGACTTTAGCTTCACTGGGACTAGATTCGTTTTAGCTTTATGTTCTGCAATTTAATGAATCTGCAGTGTGTGTAGTTTTACAGTCTGACTGTAATAATTGTGGAGTGATTTTAATCCAGTATGAATCTGCAGTGTGTGTAGTTTTACAGTAATAATTGTGGAGCGATTTTAATCCAGTATGAATCTGCAGTGTGTGTAGTTTTACAGTCTGACAGTAATAATTGTGGAGTGATTTTAATCCAGTATGAATCTGCAGTGTGTAGTTTTACAGTCTGACAGTAATAACTGTGGAGTGATTTTAATCCAGTATGAATCTGCAGTGTGTGTAGTTTTACAGTCTGACTGTAATAATTGTGGAGTGATTTTAATCCAGTATGAATCTGCAGTGTGTGTAGTTTTACAGTCTGACAGTAATAATTGTGGAGTGATTTTAATCCAGTATGAATCTGCAGTGTGTGTAGTTTTACAGTCTGACGGTAATAATTGTGGAGCGATTTTAATCCAGTATGAATCTGCAGCGTGTGTAGTTTTACAGTCTGACGGTAATAATTGTGGAGCGATTTTAATCCAGTATGAATCTGCAGTGTGTGTAGTTTTACAGTCTGACAGTAATAACTGTGGAGTGATTTTAATCCAGTATGAATCTGCAGTGTGTGTAGTTTTACAGTAATAACTGTGGAGTGATTTTAATCCAGTATGAATCTGCAGTGTGTAGTTTTACAGTCTGACAGTAATAATTGTGGAGTGATTTTAATCCAGTATGAATCTGCAGTCAATCCTACAGGGTTCCTGTTACAATTTGTTAATGACACACAAAACCTGCTGATAGATGTGGCAGTGTGGCATGTTGTATTGTTTTCTATGGACGCGAATGCTGATGTGAAGATCCAGGCTATGACCTTTCACTTTAGGTTTTCTGTGGGAATTTGGGGAAACTGCATAGACATTATATCCCGATCCAATCCTACACATTACATTAGTAATACTAATCCATGGCCAACAGTGCCAGTTATCAGTGATTATGTTTAGGATCCTCTGCAGTCTTACGACAGCACGCCTGGCTGAAGTGAAGTGTCCTTTCTTACTTGTATGTTTTGGTTCTGTCCAGCCAGATGCCACAGATCAGCGAGCCGGCCATGCCAGCTATAACGATGGTCAGACCGATCCTTCCAGCATTCACTTCTTCACCCTGAAAACAGCAGCAGCACATTCACTCACCCCAGCAAAAACACCTGCACCGATCAATTATTCAGGCTTTACAGTGGTGGTGATAGGAACCAGGGGTCGCCATGACTACAACACAAATATAGACATTTTATTTACTATCCAGAACCACCAGTGAACCTACACGAGTCTTCTGCGTTAATATGGAACGTTGATGATGGAAAATAGTGGAAAATCTGTGTAAAGAGTTTAGCTGATCGTCCACTGCACCGCCTGCACATCCCACTGACACTAACCCAAACTGAGTCTGTGTGACTGTAGCTGTGCCTGGAGGAAATAACTCACCCGTGGCACAGATTCCTGCCTTTAATACCCTCAAGGCTGAGGTCAAAGGTCAAGAGACATACATCAAAAAGAGGAGGCCTCAGTTTAAGGCATGGGTTACCATTCTTGTCCACAAAGGACCAGTGTGGCTGCAGGTTTTCATTCAAGCAAGTAAAACTTGATTCTACTCGTTTAAACAGTTGATTAGTTATGAGCTCCAGCCACACCGGCCCTCGGTGGATAAGATCAGTGACCCCAGGACGTCTACAGTGGCATTTTACAGCTGACCATCCAGTACACTCTTAAAAAAGATAGTTCTTCAAGGATTCTTTGGGAAAGAAAATGGTTCTGTACAGAACCATAAACACCCAAAGAACCCTTTGCATGATTAACTGTTCTTCACATTATATAAGAGTTCCTCAGATTGATGGAAAATGTGCATGAATGTGCTATAAATGGTTCTATACAGAACCTTTTTGAAAAGGGTTTTATATAACACCAAAAAGGGTTCTTCTACTGTTATTATGTCAAGATTGTAACAATAGAAGAACCCTTTTGGGTACTATATAGAACCATTTACAGCCCATTCTCAATCAACGATTTCACAATGCAAAGAACTGTTTAATCATGCAAAAGGGTTCGAGTGTTCATGGTAATGTTCTCTTATTTGGGATTTGTTCTTAGGTAAGAACAGAATCTACACAAACTCAAGAGCACAAAGGTGAGACGTGATGAATCTGACGTAGACTTTTTCCCCTTAAACACTACATGGACAAAAGTATTGGGACACCTACACATCACACCTACAGGAACTTCTATGAATCCCATTCTGAATCCATAGGCATTAATATGGAGTTGGTCCCCCTTTGCAGCTCTAACAGCTTCCACTCTTCTGGGAAGCTTCCTAGAAGATTTCGGAGAGCATTTGTGAGGTCAGACACTGATGTTGGACGAGAGGGCCTGGCTCACAATCTCCGTTCTAGTTCATCCCAAAGTTGTTTGATGGGGTTGAGGTCAGGGCTCTGTGAGGGCCAGTCAAGTTCTTCCACACCAAACTCACCCAGACAGGCCTTTATGGAGCTGCTTTGTGCACTGGGGCTCAGTCATGCTGGAACAGAGAAGGTTCTTCCCCAAACTGTTCCCACAAAGCTGGAAGTGTAGAATTGTCCAAAATGTCTTGGTGCTGAAGCATTAAGATTCCCCTTCACTGGAACTAAGGGTTCTAGACCAACCCCTGAAAAACAGCCCCATATCATCATCCCTCCTCCACCAAACTTTACAGCTGGCACAGTGCAGTCAGGCAGGTAACGTTCTCCTGGCATTCGCCAAACCCAGACTCGTCCAGCAGACTGACCGATAGAGAAGCTGATTGGTCACTCCACAGAATACGTTTCCACTGCTCCAGAGTCCATGAGCCATGAAGCTCCTGGTGCAGTTTCTGTGCTGATGTTGAGGCCAGAGGAGGTTTAAACTCTACAGTTATTGATCAGCAGAGTGTTGGAGACTTTTATGCTCTGTGCTCCTCAGAGCTCGGAGACCCGCCCTGTAACTTTACATGGTCTGACACTTCATGACTGAGTTGCTGTGATTCCTAAAAACGTCCTCTTTTCAATAATACCCCTCACAGCTGATCATGCAATATCTAAGTGGGAAAAATTTCATGAACTGACTTGCTGCAATGGTGGCATCTATTACAGAACCACGCTCGGATTCAGTGAGCTCTTTAGACCCATTCTTTCACTAACGTGTGTAATGGCAGGCTGCATGGCTGGGTGCTTGATTTTATACACATGTGGCAATGAGACTGTATGAAACACCTGAATTCAACGAGGTGTGTCCCAATACTTTTGTCCGTATAGTGTATTTCAAAAGGTGAGCAAATTTGGATGCAGATAACTTGACAAGAAATTAGATAAGTAGGTTATTATTGAACAAAATAAAAAAGTATTAGTACAGCAAAACAAGCTGTCCGTCATTGATTGAAGACAGTGGATTTGGAGGCGGGACTTACTGGATAGTGCTTAATGATCATTTGGTTGAGCAGCGTACTGACGGCGTAAAAACAGCCAACGTTTAACCCTGAAAGAGACAGAACAGGACGAGAAGCCAAACAGAGAGCAGGGAAAAACATACAGAACAGAATGAGTCATTATACTTTAATACTTCTTAGCTATTTATACACTGTATTTCTTCTACAGTTAACCTTTTTTATGTACTCCTGTTCACATTCAGTTCATGTTCACTGACATTTCGGACTGTGTTGTCGCTGTGAGTGAGCTGCTCCAAACAGAAACGCAGAGGGTGAAGACTAATCATTGATTAGAGGAGGAAGTGATTTGAGTTTTATAGTTTTATTATCTTATTTCCCTACTGCTGATTAAGAGTTCCCATAAAATCAAAACGACCCTAAATAACCTTAATATTCTGTATCATTACCGCTGAAAATTAGCTGAATACTATCCTAATTAAGACTGGGTATTAAAAACCAATGCTTTTTTGGCAAATTACTTCAGCACTACAGAGTATCGAAAAATTACATCATTCAATACCAAATGTGAATACCTACTCAGTGAGCCAATAAGCGGGCTTGTTCCAAAATCTAGAGAGCCTAAATTACACTCCGTATTAATAACAGCAGTTCTCAATTAGTCTGCAGTCCGTTTATAGTAAATACACCTGCATTTCACACATCCGCCTTTCAGTATGTCGTGGTATCAATATCTGAAAAGGGTTGATCAATACTCAGCCCTAATCCTCATATGAATTTTGGTTTTATTTTACTCTATTTTATTGTGTGCCTATTTGCTTATGTGTGTTTTATGACATTAATGCGTGATGCTGTTTTTAATGTGGGTTGCATTATTATGTTTTTGAATATCTCACTCTGAATGACATCAAAATCGCAAAATTAAGCAGCAATTTCTTTAAAAATAGGTGGAATTCCCTTTTAAATAAGGAGGCATAAATGAATGAAGAATAATACAGAAAAACCACAAACATATTCAGGGTATGTTGGACACTGCTGTGCAAAGTGAGTTTAGATCACGAGCTCTTGAGTTTCATGTATCTCAGTTTCAGTTTTCTCCTCCAGTCTGAGGTCGACTCTTACCAGACGGCTCACGGTTAAGAAACTGAAGGTTCGGCCCACCCAAAACAGCAGTCCTGGTGCTGCTAAGGCTCTGTGGTGGAGGCAGGTCTTCATTCAGAAACAGAATAATCCTGTAAATGAGTAACAGATATGGCGCTGTACCGTAGCTGATGATGAGGAGGATGAAGGGTCTGTTGCGGAGGAGGCAGAGGATGGAGGCTGTGTAGGAGTAACTCTCCGCCGGGATCAGACGAGCTGCGGCCTGAGCCTGAGTGGGGGGGATATCCGGCCTTTCCTGAAACACTGAGGGAGAGAGAGACACAGGGTGAGAGACACAGCTGGGTGACTTGGGGTCTTTCTAGAGCACCACGGCTCCACAGATGGTCATATTTATTTTACTGCAGAGCTCTACAGGGAGAGAGCCGTCCTGCAGACACGCAGCAACACGGCAGCACCAGCGGACTCAACTGTCCCGTCAACAGCTTCAAACAAACGTTTAAAGTGTAAAGAAAACACTTAATCCAAACGAGCGGACCTTTGAAGCCCAAACCCCCAAAGCTTTCAGCAACGGGACGGCCGGAACCCCCAAAACCTTTCCGGTGGTCACTTGATCAAAAAATAACCCAGCAGTGTCAGGCCTCAGGCCTGGCTGACCACGACACCACATATAGGAAAATAGAGAAAGTGCAGTACTGTGCAAAAGTCAGAGACCACCCTTCATTTATTCAATTACCAGTTAAAAGTACAAATTCTATATCTTTCAGTAGATGTGTGTGAGGATATTAGATATAAGACAACCCACTTGCATGAGGAAGAGCAAAGTCAGCGGAAAATACGTGGAAAAAATTGGAGTTCAAGAAATGACTAAAAGCTACAGAGAAAACCAATCAATCAATCAATCAATCAATCAATCAATGCACACTGAGGGAGACCCCAATTTCCAATGTTGCTGAGCCAATACAGAAATGAGGGACTGAAAAATTAAGATTAGAAAAGTATTGTAATGCTAAAAAATTAGAAAAACTATTATAGTGGTACATTTTATAGTAAAAATCAATCAAATCAGAATAAACCATTAAAATAGCTAAAATAAAATTTAATAGCAGATCAAATAGGGATAAAATAATGAAAAACAGTTTATAAATTAAAAACAGAAAATGTAAAGCAATATTCCAGCATTAACTAAAATATAAGAAGTTGATAATAAAATAAATAAAAATAATAATAAATGTAAAATGAATGCATAACTAAAACATACTAAAATCATATTAAAAGCTAACTAAAACTACAATTGCAGGCTGAGTGAAGGTGGTTAAAACGAAAAGATCAAAATGTTCACGCGACACAGCTTTTGGAGTTTCCTATAAAACCTGCAGACCACAGGAACTCTCCATCAGATAAACAGCACTGGTGGGTAGAAGATTCCATTACTTGTTAGCTACATTAGCCTTGCTGCTTCAGATGCATCAAACATGCCTTGGCTGATGGATCACATCTGGGGTCAGAGAGGAAAACATTGGTCATTTTTTCCAAACTATCGCTTTTAAAGTAGAAAAGCAGAACATTGTGGACAGTGGCAGTAAGGTACTCTACAAGGCCACAATACAGTGTTTCTTTGCTGTAAAAAAAACGAGTCAATGCGAGGTAAGGCTGCCAGGTTGGAATGTATTTTCATTGCTAAGTAACCGACTCAAATAAATGAACCAAAGTATTAATCATGTATGCTTTCATATATTTAATTTCCACTCAAATGGTCAATAAGTGACCCAACAGCTAAATCTAATACAACTCCATTTCCAAAAAAGTTCGGACGCTGTGCAGAATATAAATAAAAATAGGATGCAGTGATCTGCAAATCATTTAAACCATATTTTTAAAGGAAAATAGTACAAAGACAACAAATCAAATGTTGACACTGAGAAATTTTATTGTTTTTTGAAAAACATGTGCTTCATTTTGAATTCGATGCCAACAACACATTCCAAAAAGTTGGGACGGGGGCCTGTTTACCACTGTGTTTCATCACCTCTTCTTTAACAACACTCTGTAAGTGTTTGGGAACTGAGGAGACACTGCTGTAGTTTTGAAAGTGAAATGTTTTCTCATTCTTGTTTGATACAGGATTTCAGCTGCTCATCAGTTCAGGGTCTCTATTGTTTTTCATTTCATAATAAGCCAAATGTTATCAGTGGTGACAGATCTGGACTGCAGGCAGGTCAGTTTAGCGCCTGGACTCTTTTAATACATAACAATGCTGTTGTAATACATGCAGAATGTGGTTTAACATCGTCTTGCTGAAATAATCAAGGCCCTCCCTGAAAAAGACGTCATCTGGATGGCAGCATATGTTGCCAAAACATGTATATATCATTCAGCATTAATGGTGCCTTCACAGATGTGCACGTCACCCATACCATGTGCACTAATGCCCCCCTGTACCATCATGGATACTGGCTTTTGAACTGTGCACTGATAACAAGCTGAGTGGTCTTTAGCCCAGAGGACATAGTGTCCGTGATTTCCAAAAAGAATTTCAGATATTGATTTGTCAGACCAGAGGACACTTTTCCACTTCCCTTCAGTCCGTTTTAAATGAGCTCCAGCCCAGAGAAGGTGGCAGCGTTTTTATATTTATATTTATTTTTTATATTTATATTTGTTTTAACTTGCATTTGGATGCAGTGATAAACTGTGTTCACAGACAGTGTTTTTCAGAAGTGTTTCTGAGCCCATGCAGTGATTTCCACTACAGAATCATGTCTGTTTTTAATGCAGTGCTGCCTGAGGGCCCAAAGATCACGGCCAGCTAATACTGGTTTTTGGCCTTGTCCCTTACATACAGAGATTTCTCCAGATTCTCTGAATCTTTTAATGATATTTTGTTCCATAGATGATGAAAAGCAGAAGTTCTTTGCTATTTTATGTTGAGAAACGTTATTCTTGAATTGTTGCTCTATTTGATGGTGCAGTCTTTCACAGAGTGGTGAACCCCTCCTCATCTTTACTTCTGAAAGACTCCGCCTCTCTGAGATGCTCTTTTATACCCAATCATTTTACTGACCCGTTGCCAGTTAACTTTCAGGTCTTCTTAAGCATTACACAACTTTACCACCTTTTTGTTGCCCCATCCCAAATTTTTTTAAATGTGTTGGCATCAAATTCAAAACGGGCAAATATTAAATTCACAGTTTCAACATTTGATATGTTGTCTTTGTAGTAGGTCCAATGGTATACAGGGTTTAAATGATCTGCACTTCATTTCATTTTGTTTTTATTTACATTTTGCACAGCATCCCAACTTTTTTGGAAATGGGGTTGTATATACAGCTTATTTTTCGCCTTTCAGCCTGTATTCTGAATAAAACCCTGTACTGCACACACCAGCAGGAAGCTGTACACGCACACACTGGTGAATATGTAAATGTGAGAAGCTGCCTCGGTGGAATGCGTCTGTGACAGATGTGTGTCTTCAGACTGAAGGGACATTCACACCATTGCCTTTAAGGGACAATAGCTTTCCATTCATGTGACACCAGAGATGTGACTCAACTGTTTCGCAAGAGCTCCGTGGCTTCGCCTGCTGCTGCGTCAGGAGGAATGCGACATATGCATCATGTGCAACTGCTAGCATTTTACGACAAACGTGGGCAGGGAGGGGACGAGAGACAGAGACAAACTGCTGACTGAGAGAGTGAGAGAGAGAGAGAGAGAGAGAGAGAGAGACAGCACCTTTTGTAATGATCAAGATTTTAGTGAGTAAATGTTATAAGGTGCCACAAAACGTTCTATGAGCGGTACCATAGAAGAACCACTTTTGGCTCCTTAAAGAACCATGTTTGAAAAAGAGATTTGTAGGTGTGAAGAATATTATAAAGGCGTAAAGAACCTTCACATAATATAAAAGTTCTATACCAATTTACGTTCTTCTTAGAACCTTTATATTATGTGAAGGTTCTTTAAACACCTCATTTAGAAGAATGGTTCCATCTATTGAAAGCTTTTTCAGGAAACCACAAACAGTTCCTCTACAGCATTATGCAAATAACCCTTTGTGGCACTTTTTCTTCAAGAGTGTAGTTTCTGGCAAACTAAACATGGCCAAGCCAATCAAGCTGATTAAATATAACTGAACTAAATTGAACTGAGAGAGAGAGAGAGAGAGAGAGAGAGAGGAATGAAGGGAAAACAGCCTGTAGGTGAGGAAGGAATGTCCAGCATTACCTCTCCACCCAACTCAAACAGAACTGCCCTCTCCAGTCTCTGCTCACAAATGTCTATCTTTGTAGCTACTGTGGTGAGGTTGGACAAATTAACAGAACTCTGGTAAAAATTCCATTTAAATGGGATTCTCATTGGGTTGAATGAATAACTGACTCTAAATGTAGGTATTGTGATATAAACTGAGTCTGTTCTACAGTTTCTCATTGGGTTGAATGAATAACCGACTCTAAATGTAGGTATTGTGATATAAACTGAGTCTGTTCTACAGTTTCTCATTGGGTTGAATGAATAACCGACTCTAAATGTAGGTATTGTGATATAAACTGAGTCTGTTCTACAGTTTCTCATTAGGCTGAATGAATAACCGACTCTAAATGTAGGTATTGTGATATAAACCGAGTCTGTTCTACAGTTTCTCATTGGGTTGAATGAATAACCGACTCTAAATGTAGGTATTGTGATATAAACTGAGTCTGTTCTACAGTTTCTCATTGGGTTGAATGAATAACCGACTCTAAATGTAGGTATTGTGATATAAACTGAGTCTGTTCTACAGTTTCTCGTTAGGCTGAATGAATAACTGACTCTAAATGTAGGTATTGTGATATAAACTGAGTCTGTTCTACAGTTTCTCATTAGGCTGAATGAATAACTGACTCTAAATGTAGGTATTGTGATATAAACTGAGTCTGTTCTACAGTTTCTCATTAGGCTGAATGAATAACTGACTCTAAATGTAGGTATTGTGATATAAACTGAGTCTGTTCTACAGTTTCTCATTAGGCTGAATGAATAACCGACTCTAAATGTAGGTATTATGAAAGAATGCATTTGTGGGCAGAGCATGGACAGAACAATTAAACATGGGTCCTGCTTACCAATGATCACCAGGATGAAGAGGAACGTGGCCACGCCTGCTGTGATGTAGAACATGACTCTGATGTGACTGGCCAGCTCGTCCATGTCTTCAACATTTGGAACCAGAATGGGTGGCACCAGGAATCCAATGGCAATCCCAAGCTGTTGGGCGGGAACAAGCAGAACAGGTCAGTATGACTGAATCAGTTCAACTGAATTTACAATCTCCATAGAAAAGTACTGACCGATAGAATGGCATTCCCTGGAGCAGCTACACATAAGTCTAAGGTCACCATGGGGTATAAAGCCCCCCAGTATTGGGCTGTGGAGCAGTGGAACAGTGTTCTCTGGAGTGATGGAGCTCCATCCACGACCTTTGGGATGAGTTGGAGTGATCCAGAACTGACCATCCAACATCAGTACCTGACCTCACTAATGCTCAACCAAGTTCTCACAGCAATGTTCCAACATCTAGTATAGAACCTTCCCAGAAGAGTAGAGGCTGTTACTGCAGCACAAACTCACTATTAACACCTTCATTTCAGAAGAAACGCTGAGTCTACAAACTTTTGGACATAATAATATATTTATTGAGCTTTTGAGAAGATTAACAATATTCTAGGCTGAAGCCAAAGTTCATCCTTAATCCATAATTTAATATGCAGGTACTTGCTGTGAAAACTGTTTACAGGAATTTCGCCAACAATCAGCAGGAAATCGAGCTATTGTTTTAGTGAATTAGCACTCACGCGATCCTGTGGTTTTGGATGAGGAAGCGAATGCTGCAGCCTCACAGCAAGGCTGAACTTCAGCCTACAAGATCTTGGCCGAGAAACAAACTCCATAAGGAGTGAATGGTGGAGCAGCAGTAGCCTAACCGTATGCCAGGATCTTAAAATCTCTGCTAATTACAAGGAAAAACAGAAAATCTCTCAGTCGCCACCGTCACACAAATTCAATAACCCTTTCTGTATAAGCCTTCATGTAGTAATTGTACTGGTTTAATGCAAATCAAAAAATTACAATGACTCAAAAAATCATTCATTCAAAGTATGTATGTAGGTTGAATAAAACTAGTTAATTTACTTATCATGAAGTAATTTTTTTAGGTTGATCCAACAAACCATTTTTTACAGTGGGAGACGACTTTCATTAAGAATCCAAACTACCCTATACGCCCCCTTAAATTCACATACTGTGAAAAAAGCCAGAGACCCTTCATTAATTTAATTTCCGGTAAAAAAGCCATTAAGTACATGAAGTTCTTTACTTTTCAGTTGATATTTCTGTGGAGATTAGATTCAGGATAATCCACTTGTATTAAGAAGATTCAGATCTACAGAGAAAATGTGCCTCCTAACAGCACTTAAAGCTTTCATCTCTGAGAGAGAGGAGAAAATCAAGCTGCTTCAGATCTGAAAACATCCACAGGTGTTTCTGTCCATCCTTCCACTGTGAGAAGACGACTCAGCGCTGTGGGTCTGAAAGGATGTGTAGCTGTCAAGAAGAACCTCACTGACGCAAAGAAGCTGAACGATGGACTGACCACCCCAGAGTCCAGACCTCAACACCACTGAATGTGTTTGGTTACTTCAGAAAATCATCAACCAGCTTCTAAGACTGAACTTTGGAGGTGTGTCTGCAGATTCTTTGAGGAACTGAAAGTGAGTCTCCTGAAAAGAATGGAAGCTGGAATAAAGGTAAAGTAAGTGACTCACTGAATACTGAGACATCGAATATGATATTTAGTTTTGTGTCATTTTCTGTTAAATATGTTTCCCGACACTAAAAAAATGAATGACTACCTAAAGACCGTTTGGCATCCTGAAGTGTTTACACACCTGGTTCCCCAGCACTCCAATGGAGCAGGCAGTGGACACCTCTTTCTCTCCGAACCACAGCGAGGCAAGACGGGGTGGAACCCCGAGGATAAACACCATGGCCACTGAACAAACAAACTGGCCGAAAAAGGCGACTGGGAACAGGTCCGGTTCCACTCCGCCAAGTTTGACCCATGAGCCCACGCAGTTAAATGTAGCGCCGATCAGCACGGCCTCCCTGAGCCCACGGACGTCCATCAGCCACATCCCCGGGACAATCAGCGGCACATACGTCAGCATGAAAATCATGGAGAGCCAGTCGATGGCCAGAGCGTCCACGCTGTAGAAGCGCATGAAGATGTTGCTGATGATGCCATACTGTAGCCACATCAGGGCATTGCTGGTTGAACAGAAGCTGAAGAGCAACAGCATGATCCAGCGCCGGGTGTACAGCTTGGTTTCTGCTTTGGGCATCAGCTCTGCAGTGTCCAGCTCCATGGGACAAAGTGAGTGGATGCTATGTGGAGGTCCATCGCTCCAGCATTGACCATGAGGAGGTTTTGGACACTGAAGAAGCCCATGACCCTCACTAGAGGTGCCTCGATCAGCTGGATTTGAGACGCGAGAGGTTTCAAGCCCAGACTGTATACCACGGCCTCGGGTCACTACGTCGTGGCTTTGATGCATAGTGCCCTTTCTAGAAACTTGAGCTGATACACCGGTCTACCTGTTTGGTATTCAATTCAAAGTCAAATCAACTCAGGACAAGTCTGCTGGTCATCGAAGTCTCTGAGCTCCGTCCATCCATTCTGCTATTTATCGCTACAAGCACTGTCATTTGACTCTCTTGGAAAGTCCCACCTCTCCAAAGATGGTGGACCTTCATGCATATTAAAGAAAGTGTCCAGTCATGGAGGACAGAGGTTTCTGATTGCCACCTGCTTAATATTCAATCTAAAATCAAACTAACTAACTAGCTAGCCGGTTTGCAGGCCACCTAATAAGCACACTCAGAATGATTTCTCTGTTTCTGATGTGGTTAGATATCTGAGCTCCGTCCACCCATTCTGCTATTTACCATTGCAAACTCTGTCACTTGACTTTTCTCAGAAAGTCCCACCTCCTCCAAAGACAGTGGACCCTCATGCAAACTGCAGAAAGCGCAGTTCCCAGGCATAACAGTGGGAAACCGAAAGATTTTCTAATAAACTTGTCCATATCCTGAAGTGGTTTGGTGGAGTAGTTTTCATCTTCAGAGATGAGCGAGCTTCATGAGAGCTGCAAGCTTTTTGTGAAGTCAGTTTTCCTCTGTTGCCTTTTGGTCGTATCGGCCACAGTGTTATCCAGCAAATAATGTGCAAACTGGACACATGGGAACATTAAACACACTCTCCAGTTCCGCTCTCCAGCTGAGTGGGACAATACTGGCAATGGATTAAAACCACAAGGTCACATCAACAACCTTGCTCTAAACACAGCAGGACAGTCCAGTCCGAAGCACCACGAGAGGCCAGGAGGTTGAATATGAACCCAAACACACTTGACCAACTCAGTCTGAAAATAAACTGGCTGCTAAATATGTGCACTTTGCGTATTTTATCTGTTTCTGACAATTTCTGCTTAAAATGGGGATTAAAATTGTATGATACCGATAAACCAAAATAAACAAACCCAACAGTACTGCCAGTTAGGGGTGCAGTGATATGGGAAATGTAGGCCGATAAGTAAAATTTTTTATGTACCTATCTGCCAATGACGATGCTGATACATAAACATTTAGAAAATACGGACATTGGGACTATCTGGATTTACATTAGGATTGCATATTTATGGACGTAAAATATAATGTTTGATAAAGCTGTTGGTTAAATAGCACAAATTCTGATGAAAATCTGACTGAATGCGCAGCAAGTACAAACTTTTTTCAGGCTGTGTAAACCTCTCCATTAAGCAACCAGCAAAAAACACAAAAGTAGTACACAATTACAACAGCACCATTCACTATATGGACAAAAGCATTGGGACACACCTCGTAATCATTGCTCCAGGTGTATAAAATCAAGCACCTAGCCATGCAGACTGCCTTTACACACATTAGTCGAAGAATTGGTCTAAAGAGCTCACTGAATTCCTGCGTGGTGCTGTGGTGATTCCACTGCTGTAACAAGTCACTTCGCAAAATTTCTTCTCTCGTATTACATGATCAACTGTGAGTGGTATTACTGAAAAGTGTAAGCATTTAGGAACCACAGCAACTCAGCCACAAAGTGTCAGACCACGTAAAGTTACAGAGCGGGTCTCCGAGTGCTGAGGAGCTTAGAGCATAAAAGTCTCCAACACTCTGCTGATCAATAACCTGAGTTCAAACCTCCTCTATCATTAACATGAGCACAGAAACTGCACCAGGAGCTTCATGGCAGCTGCATGCAAGCCTTACATCACCAAGCACAAAGCCAAGTGTTGGATGGAGAGGAGTAAAGCGCCGCCACTGGACAAGTCTTCTGTGGAGTAATGAATCAAACTTCTCTATCTGTCAGTCTGATGGATGAGTCTGGGTTTGGCGAATGCCAGGTGAACGTTACCTGCCTGACTGCACTGTGCCAGCTGTAAAGTTTGGTGGAGGAGGGACGATGCTATGGGGTTGTTTTTCAGGGGTTGGTCTAGAACCCTTAGTTCCAGTGAAGGGAAATCTTAATGCGTCAGCACCAAGACATTTTGGACAATTCTATGCTTCCACCTTTGTGGGAACAGTTTAGGGAAGAACCTTTCCTGTTCCAGCATGACTGAGTCCCAGTGCACAAAGCAGCTCCATAAAGGCCTGACTGGGTGAGTTTGGTGTGGAAGAACTTGACTGACCCTCACAGAGCCCTGACCTCAACCCCATCCAACACCTTTGGGATGATCTAGAACGGAGATGGTGAGCCAGGCGCTCGCGTCCAACATCAGTGTCTGACCTCTGATGCTCTTCTGGATTAAAGGGCAAAAATTTCCACAGACACTCCGAAATCTTCTAGGAAGCTTCCCAGAAGAGTGGAAGCTGTTTTAGCTGCAAAGGGGGACCAACTCCATATTAATGACTATGGAATAAGAATGGGATTCATAAAAGCTCCTGTAGGTGTGATGTGTAGGTGCCCCATTACTTTAGTCCATATGGAGTGTCAGCATATCTGAAATAGTCTGAAATACTGGTCAGACATGAAAAACATGCCAATACTGATAAGATTCCAATATTTTCAGCACTGCCAATGAGTTTAGTGATGAACACAGTAATCAAATGTATGTGTGGACACAATGTAATAATAAGGTGCAGTGTGGATCAGTTTAAGATACAGTCTCGGTTCCTTCTTGTATTTGGACCATGTTAGTTCAGTCCTGAACAGCAGCAAAGAGCTACAATCTGCAAGCTGGATCTGTAGTTTAGCAAATTTTGGGTTCAATTTGTGTGGAGAGTCTAGAGACAAGAACAACCACACTGTAAAACTTTACAGAACTTTAAATAATAAATTAGTTAAGTCCTTTAGAACTAAAGGTATAACTCAATGTAAACACTGCATTCAGTTACAGATTAAGAAAGCAGTTACAATAACATCTCGCAGCAGGAAAAATAATGTTTACCTCAAAGCTTTATGCAAGGGGAGGCCAAGCTTGTCTTTGGAGGCCAAAGTATAATGTTTGTGGTGGGCCGAGGGCCAACAGGGCAAAACAATATACAAATGAAGGTTTTAAAAATGGATTTTATAACATTACACTATAGTTTGTTACCAAAATATTTCAGAATACAGGTATAAAATAAAAATAAAAATTTAATAAACTACGTGTACAATCTCCTCCAAAAGTATTGAAACTGCAAAGCCAATTTTTTTTGTTTTTGCTATACACATTTGGGTTTGAGATAAAAAGACAAATGTGATAAGATAGATTTTCAGCTTTTATTACCTTTGATGAAGGACCACACAGTGTTTGGGGGAGGAAAGTATAAGAACAGCAATGCTTGATTGATGAGCTTGTATGTTTTGGATCATGAGCAGATCGCATCACTTTGGTAGAGGTTATTCTTGGTCTCATCAGTCCATAAAACTCTGTTCTAGAATTTCTGTGGCTCATCTCTGTATTTCTTTGCAAATTCCAATCCAGCCTTCCAATTCTTACTGCTGATGATTTACATCTTGTGGTATGACCTCTATATTTCTGCTCTCAAATTCTTCTCCAGACGGTGGATTGTGAAACCTTCACCCCTGTCCTATGGAGGGTGTTGGGATGTCACTGACTGTAGTTTTAAGATTTTTCTTCACAGCTCTCACAATGTTCCTGTCATCAACTGCTCTTGTTTCCCTTGTCCGACCTGTTCGGTGTCTGGTTGTTAGTACACCAGTGGTTTCATTCTTTAAATTATAATTCATTGTATAGGCTCTGCTCAATGCTTGTGCAACAACTGGGCAACAAGAAACACCTGTTAGTCACGTTTCAACATTTCTGCTGACTTATCGGTGGGTTCAAACCAAAATGCACCATGTTTTAAGTTGTTTAACACATCTAGATGTTAATATGAGAAAATCTTTTGTCTCATATTCATATTTTGATCTCAAACCCAAATGTTTTCAGTGCATAGCAAATACAAAAGAATTAGCCTTTTGGAGAAGACTGTAGTATAATAGTGTGTTTGTTCTCTTACTGGGGTCAGAGACTTAATAACCATTTCAAACACTTCTACCATTGAAATGATTAACAGCAACAGCAAATTATCCAGTTTAGTTTTCTTTACTGTTATATTTTCCTTTGCTAATCACACTGATTACTTCACATAATATCAGAAATGTATTTGTACTATATTTCATCCACAAACAGTCTGTTCAGATGCCTTTCTAGGCCAGCAAGTCTAACAAAACAAAGTGAAAAACAAATGTGAGCATGACAGGGCTAGTGAAATTAAATGTGATATTGCGAATCTGTATTATTTTAAAGCAATTTTTAAAATTCATTGTTCTTGCTTGACTATTACAATGTGTCATCTTGATATCTTCATGAGGACCACAATGGAAATAAGCGTATGGGCTTTATTGTGACAATTTTTAAAGACTTGTAAGTTCTGTATGAATGCAGTCATACAGAATATGGATTTTACATAATTGCCAAATATATCTGTTTCTATAAAGTTAATACAAAAAAACATATTATACTAGACTTCATGTATCCCAGCTTTACACAGCTGTATAAGGCTGGAGTAAAGCTAAGTTACATAAAAAAACATTTTATATGAGTAAACTGTACAGATTGACACCTATTTAAACACTACTAGAAATATGAAGACCTTAAAAAAGTTAAAAATAATTTACAGAGGCAAAATAAAATGGAACAATGACAGAATAAAGCAACAAAATGACAAAAAAAGCAGAAAAAAAGCTCAACAAAATGTATGGAATGAAAAAAGTCACATGCTAGTGACACTTTGAACTGTGAAGTTTCCACCAAGAGCCTCCTGCTATCAGCCACTACTTCTGTAACTTCAGTTTAGCAGAACTGAAAGTATTTAAATGCTAATGAGGTGTTTTTCTCTTTCATCCCATTAAATATTTACTAAGGCTGGTGAAAGTTAACATGCCCACTTTGTTCACATCAGCTGCAGGCATGTTAACAACACCCTGTTCTACCAGTCAACTAACACAATGTGCACTATAACAGCTTTATAAATGATTTCTACACAAACATATGAACAAAATTAACCCTGCAATATTAAGGTTTCAATGGTTTATGACAACCAATACAGAACTAAGCTGTTGCTACAATAATATAATAACTAGATTCTACACTGATCAGGCATAACATTCTGACCACCTCCTTGTTTCTACGCTCACTGTCCATTTTATCAGCTCCACTTACTATATAGGTGCACTTTGTAGTTCTACAGTTACAGACTGTAGTCCATCTGTTTCTCTGATACTTTGTTAGCCCCCTTTTACTCTGTTCTTCAGTGGTCAGGACCCCATGGACCCTCACAGAGCAGGTACTATTTGGATAGTGGACTGTTCTCAGTCCAGCAGTGACACTGAGGTGTTTAAAAACTCCAGCAGCACTGCTGTGTCTGATCCACTCAGACCAGCGCAACACACACTAACACACCACCACCACGTCAGTGTTACTGCAGTGCTGAGAATGATCCACCACCCAAATAGTACCTGCTCTGTGAGGGTCCATGGGGGTCCTGACCACTGAAGAACAGGGTAAAAGGGGGCTAACAAAGTATCAGAGAAACAGATGGACTACAGTCTGTAACTGTAGAACTACAAAGTGCTCCTATAGAGTAAGTGGAGCTGATAAAATGGACAATGAGCGTAGAAACAAGGAGGTGGTCGTAATGTTATGCCTGATCAGTGTATATGTCCATGTACAAGATAATATTAGTGTTATTACAATATAATATTGATATTTATAAGGAAATGGTTGAGTCAAATAGGGAAGCAAACATTGAGAAAAGCCCAAAAGTATCATTATTCAGCAGCAGGGCATCAGTGTGAGCCAAGTGCTGGCCAAGATTTGTCTCTTTATGACCTCCCAATGGTGAAGCTAGCACACGCTCCACCATCAACCCCTCCCTCGTGAATTAAATATTCCGCCTAGGCTCGTGACACTGTGTAATATACCAACGAACTACCTGCTGCACCTGCTTAAACCGGACAACAAACAAGCTTTCTGGGCTGAAACTTTGTTCTGTGGTTTGTGTTTTCTTGGTGTGGTTTGATCCTGTTAGGCTGTTCTTGGTATGGTTTGTTAATTCTTGGCACTAAACTCACTGGGGCGGTACCCTCTTGTCACTGGGGTGGAACCATCGAGCGGACGTCCTCAGTACTTTTTGTTAGGGGACATAATTGTACCATTATTCATTGCTGTCCTGTTGACTCCACACACCCCGTCTCGTCTCCAGGCCTTTTGTTAATGTTCTGTTTTAGAACATTAGGTGATGAAGATGTACTAACACGCACTTTTACCCCATTTAAGAACTTATTTAAGGTCTGCAGGTGGACCTTCAAACCACTGTTGTACTTTTTGGGGGTAAATTTACATTGTTTGTACCTTCATGAATAAAAAATTTACTTCAACAGTAACTTTTTTTCGGACAATTTAGGGTTTAATAGTTTTTGGTATGGTTTGCTTATTCTTGGTGTGGTTTGGTTGTTTTTGGTATGGTTTGGTTATTCTTGGTGTGGTTTGGCAGTTTTTGGTATGGTTTGGTTATTCTTGGTGTGGTTTGGTAGTTTTTGGTATGGTTTGGTTATTCTTGGTGTGGTTTGGTAGTTTTTGGTATGGTTTGGTTATTCTTGGTGTGGTTTGGTAGTTTTTGGTATGGTTTGGTTATTCTTGGTATGGTTTGGTAGTTTTTGGTATGATTTGGTTATTCTTGGTGTGGTTTGGTAGTTTTTGGCAAGGTTTGGGTTATTCTCTGTGTGGTTTGATTATTCTTGGTGTTGTTCGGTAGTTTTGGTATGGTTTGGTTATTCTGGGTTGGTTTGCTTTGTCTTGGTGTGGTTTGGTAGTTTTTTGCATGGTGTGGCTTATTCTCAGTGTGGTTTGGTAGCTTTTGGTATGGTTTGGTTATTCTCTTTGTGGTTTGGTAGTTTTTGGTACAGTTTGGTAGTTTGTTGCTGTAGGTTTAATAAATTGCATGTTTACAGCTTATAAATCAGGTAACCATGTGGGGTAGCCTGAAGGCTGCTGTTACTGCTGTTAATGCTTTTCTGTTTTTAATAACTGATCTAATCATCAAGTAAAAAGCTTTTAAGCCCCCATTCCTGTAGTCTTAGCTCAGCTGAAGAGGCTGCCTTTGATACTCATCCAACACAAAAACAAGCCCTGTCCCCCCAGCTTTTTTATACAACACATTTTCAAATGTAATCCTCCACTTGCTGCTAAATGTTTGTGCTACTGAATTATTTAGGCTTTTAACACCAACTATCACCTGAGAGAGCAAACCGAGGCCATACGTTCATACTGGCAGAAATAATATTCCTTTTTTCCCACGGCTCATAAAACTAGCTCTTGCTAGCCTTTATATCTCTTTATATAACATCTCTCACAAAAGAGAATCGCTCCTAATTAACTCATCAAGTTCAATCAACAAATACAATTATCGTTAACATTTAACTTGCTGGCCTTAAGCCCACATCAAGGCCCGTAAACAGGAGTGTCCACAAACTCCTTCGCTGAAATACTGTATGATTAAAAAGGGCTGTGGCTTTGGATGGAATGTACTGAAACATAAACCACCGGTCAGTTATCAGTTTTGGCCATGACTGTGTGTGGTGGTCCTTGTAGATACCAGGAACAGCCAACCACTTTCTTCACAAAGTCTTCAGCTTACAGACAAGCTCTGTACATTTATTCTAAAATAATATTTACTGCCTGCATTCTGATACTTTTGACGTACATATGCTGACGCAAAAGCCTGAGAGCATATCAGCCACACAGTTTTACATTTCCGTTCATTTTACACTCTTATTTTATTTTATCTTATATTCTTTTCTATTTTCCAATACTACACTGAAATCAATACTTACTATTAGGCTAACAATCAGACTTTAACTCATCTCAATCGGGATGTATGTGTCACTGCTGTTGGAACAAAACCTCATATCTCCATTTTTGTAATTTTTTCTCATAATTTCTCGTAATTTTTTCTACATAATTTGAAAATGACTGTTGCTCTTTACATTGTACGTAAATGGTTACATTGATTTATATTCAAAGTAAAGTAGGTTTACGCATATACATACATATATATATATATATATATACATATATGTAAATATATATATACATATATGTATACACATATATACACACACATATACATATGTTTGTGTGTGTGTATGTATACATATACACGTGGCATTCCATGTTTGCTGACTACTGCATTACATTTGATCTTTGAACCATGTTTAATTCTAACCATGTCATGTAACCTGTAAAGGCTGTGCATATAATCAAGGTTATGAATGAGCATGAAATTATTACAAGCTCAGTCTGAAAACATATAAACAAAATCGGCCTGGTCACCAACTACCTCTCCACAGGTTTCACTTTCGACCCAAATCTTACATACCTGGTTCATCTAACTGTGTAGTGAAGCCCTTTATTGTCTGAATTAGGTATTGAAGGTTTAGGTTGGACCTACAACACCATCCAGTTTTACTGGAAGCCTTGGTAAATTAACTCTGTGTCCAAGGGTTCGTAGACAGTGTTTCTTCTGAAATTAAGGTGTTAATAGTGAGTTTGTGCTGCAGTAACAGTCTCTACTCTTCTAGGAAGGCTTTACATTAGATGTTGGAACATTGCTGTGAGGATTTGGTCGAGCATTAGTGAGGTCAGATACTGATGTCGAATGGTCAGTTCTGGATCACTCCAACTCATCCCAAAGTTACTGAATGGTGCTCCATCATTCCAGAGAACACTGTTCCACTGCTCCACAGCCCAATGCTGGGGGGCTTTATACCCCACTGGCTCATGCTTGTCATTGGGCCTGGGGACCTTAGGGTTAAGTGCAGCTGCTCCAGAGCGTCCCACTCTATTGGTCAATGCTTCTTTATGGAAAAACTTATAGAGATATCTACGGCTGGGCAATATGACAATATATTGTTATCGTGATAAATTATGTCACATATTGTGTATATCTCTGACTAACCACTTGTTTCTAACTAGATTCGGTACCAAATGTTAAATAAAAATCATGGTGTTAACAATTCTTGATAGTATTTTTAAAAATATAGGCCCTTTTTTTCGGTTCCAACTGATCAGATGTCAAAAATAATAAATATTGTGACATGTATTGTGAAAATTTCTTAAAGTATCACGACATTATATTTTGGCCATATCCCCCGCCTCTAGAGATATCTATGGAGATATATATACCCCTCAAAAGTGCCTGCCGTAATTATTCGCACTGCTATACGATGTACTTTTGGTACTTTAGGCTTGGCAGCAATGAATAACTCTGGAAGGTCTCCAGGAGCAGGGTAGGTGACCACTGACCTGGTCAGCTCAACATACCTGATTTCCAAAGACTCCAATGGAGCATGCGGTGGACACCTCCTTGGACCCGAACCACACCGATGCAATGCGTGAGGGCATCCCAAGGATAAACACCTGGGCCACCGAACAGACGACCTGTCCTAAGAACGTGACGGCGAAAAGGTCCGGTCTGGCGCTGGCCACCTTGATCCATGTTCCTGCGCAGTTCGATGCCGTGGCCACCACCGCTATGACCCTCAGGCCCTTCTTGTCCAGGAGCCACGTCACGGGGAAGATGAGCGGAATGTAGGTGAGCATGTAGATCATGGACATCCAGTCAATGGTGAAGGAGTCCACGCCGTAGAACCTCATGAAGATGTTGTTGATGATCCCGTACTGGATCCACTGATAGGCGTTGCAGAGGGAATAGGAGCTGAACAGACACACTATCAGCCATCTCCTCTTGTACAAATGAGTGGTGGCTGCGTTCTGGAGAGGTGCACTGCTTTCTACTTGGCTGTCGTTTGGGATGGGGTTCTTTAGACGGTCGTCCACACAACACTTACTGTCATTCACCTCACCTGAACTGGACCTGTCCCCCATATTCTCCAGTCAAGCTGAAATTCATAAACAGTGGTGTTTTCCTTCTAGAAAAGGGTAAGTATTTGTTTTTCACCCAACACTAAGCTAATTCAGCAGTTAACTCACATTAATTGCTTAATTCATTCATTAACGTAGAATCTGTACGTCGGGTTAATGGTAAAACGTGGCTGTAGGCTTTACTCAGACTCCAGTAGTGGGCTATACTGACCCCCTTAAGCTCAACGAACCCAAACGGTCAGCTGTTATACTAATAGAAACTTTACCAGCGTTGACTAGACGAGAGAAGCAACACCGAAACAAATCTGTACAGGCGTGAATGGTCACACTGTAACCGAAACACTTCCCCAAAACTACAAATATAAGTTGCCAGAGGCGCTTTTACACCAACTCGAGCAGCCAGTCCTCCGTCAGACGCCTCGCAGAGTCTCCAGGCGGTAGTTTTTGGTGGAAAATCAGCCGGACTGTCACGTTAAAACCGGAGAACTGAACTTCAGCCGTAGACCAAAAGTCTGTCATCCCGGACGCACGGTGGGCGGGGCATACGGAGTGAAAACTGCCAGTCTTTTCGCGTCAACCAATCGCGTCGCTCATACGGCTACTCGAGGATTCCGTCCTTTTCAAACGTCGATGTTTTTCCATTTTCGTTAAATAATAAGTTCATTTTCAGACGATATTTTGTATTTAAAGCACCTGGAGTTTCAAAATGTTTTTAAAACTTCTTTTTTAAGCAGCACAGACTGAGCCGGAGGAGGAAGTCCTCCCAAGCCCCGCCCTGAGGGTACGTTCAGTTAACCAGCGACCTCTTCCCTTCCTCCCTTCCTCCCTTCCTCCCTTCCCTCGTCTACTCAAGACTTTCAGAAATCTCTCCTGCATTTTGTAATGTTTTAACATAAGGGCTCCGTTTCATTGTTTATTTTTTATCATCTTGTTTCTTGGGAACCTTCACTTATTAATAATTCAGTGTAATGATTCAGTATCCGCTGTAAATTATTAGTTTATATTAGTTGAGGAATAATTCATAGTAGTTACTGAATAACATGAAGAAAACTGGAGTTGTAGGTTGGAGTTGTATCATAGTAGTAGCTGAAAAATTCATAGTGCAGACTGAATAATTTATTCTAGTTGAGGAATAATCCATAGTGGATGATTCATAGTAGCTACTGAATAATTCATAGTAGCTACTGAATAATTCATAGTGAATGCAGAATAATTCACAGTATACTAAATAATTCATAGTGGTTACTGAATAATTCATAGTAGATACTGAATAATTCATAGTAGCTACTGAATAATTTATATTAGATACCGAATAATTCTTAGTGGATATTGAATAATTCATAGTAGCTACTAAATAATTCATAGTGGATACTTAATAATTCATAGTAGCTACTAAATAATTCATAGTGGATACTTAATAATTCATAGTAGCTACTAAATAATTCATAGTGGATACTTAATCATTCATAGTACCTACTGAATAATTCATAGTGGATACTGAATAATTCATAGTGGATACTTAATAATTCATAGTAGCTACTAAATAATTCATAGTGGATACTTAATAATTCATAGTGGATACTTAATAATTTATAGTAGCTACTAAATAATTCATAGTGGATACTGAATAATTCATAGTGGATACTTAATCATTCATAGTAGCTACTAAATAATTCATAGTGGATACTGAATAATTCATAGTGGATACTTAATCATTCATAGTAGCTACTAAATAATTCATAGTGGATACTGTATAGTTTATAGTGGATACTGAATATTTGACTGTAGATAGGCATTATTCAATTTCCAGTATGAATCATTCAGTATCTAATATGAATTATTCCTAAACTAGTATAAATCATTCAGCAACCACTATGAATAATTCAATATCTACTATCAATACCCATGAATACAATTTCAAAAGCATCTTTTTATGAATGTAATTTATCTGCAACTCATGGTCGCCACTTTATTAGAAACATCTACCTTGTGCTTCCACTCAGGTTATGCTCTGAGAGAGGTTTCTAATAAAATGGCCTCTCTCCTACTCTATCCCTGTCTGCAATGTTCTGCAGCATTTTCCTCCTGATCATGGTCCAGCTGATGGTAGTCTTCTGCAATGGTCAGTCTTTGGGACATTTTTGTGGAAAAAAAGAGACACTGTAATGTATAATATTCACACAGAGAAGGAAAAGAGAACTCTCCGTAGATCGGTGATGGCCCTGGTCGCATGATAACAGCACACTCTGCTGGACATGTTGGTTATTACATGTCTAGTAAAGTAAATCCTGCATGTTTAACAAATAAGCAGAAGCAGTTTGTTTTTACAGTCTTTACAGTACTGTAATTTGATTCGGATGAAGTATGAAAGCTCTAGAGACTGAAAAAAAAGGTAAATAAGCAATTTTATAAATTTTATAAAGAAAGATTTCATAACTTTAAAACAGAATAAAACTCCCAGAGCGTTTAACAAAGTACTATACTATTGTATATAATGCAGTAGCATCTTTTCTCATTTAGCTCAATGCAATAGCACATAATACCGAATGTAGAGGTAAAAGGCACGAGTTCTTATAATCTATATTCTATCATATTGACATTGTATGAGTTCACTACATGGACTAGTGTGGCTAGCCTGGAGCAACTAGCGTGAATTCACTAGAAAATCCACAGCCTAAAACACAGCATCCACTCAAAGGGTCATGCTTTACAGAGACTACATGAAACATTCATAGCATGTTCATAAACAGTCCAGTTACACTCCATTACAATAACATAATCATAAAGGTCATGCCGGCTGACCAGCATACTAGCATCCAAAACACAACATATGCTGGTATGCTGGTGACCAGCCACGCTGGCCTATGCTGTTTTCTTCTAACAGTGCTGTTTTTTAGTGTAGGAGTGTTTATCAGAAGGCTGTACATACAGACGGCTAATAAATAGAGCTCTGATGTTGTGCATCATTATACAGTCGACGTCACGCCCATATTAGGAACTCCGGGTCTAAGCTGGTTTTCTCTGTGAGAAAAATGAATAAAGCTTTTGAAAATCACCACCATTATGCTGTGTGGTTCACGAAATTGTCCCTAACCTGACAGGATTTATCCCGGGGACATTTTTCCTCTGAATTTTGCTGAATTACAAGCTTGTTAAGGAATCAAAATGCAGCACCTGTATATTGCCATGACTATTTTTACACTCTCATAAAAAAGTTACTAAACTGTCACTGGGTCAGTTCCCCTCTCGTCTCTGGGGTGGGACCCTCAGGGGTCCATCTGAGTACCTTTAGTCAGGGAACATAACTGAACCATAATCCACTGAAATGATATGTTCTAAACTGTACTGACTCCACACACCCCGTCTCGTCTCCAGGCTTTTATTTTACTGTTCTGTTTAAAACATTCGGTTATGAAAAGGTACAAATACAAACTTTTCACCTGGAAAAACTTATTTAAGGTGCACAATCAGACCTTAAAACCACTGTTCACTTTTGTGGAAACATTACATTGTTTGTAACTTGAATGAAAAATTTTACCTGTACCTGTGATTGGAAACATTATACTGTAAAAACATATCAAATGCTAAAAATAAAAATAGTAATTATACTTCAAATCAGCATAAACTGTTAAAATTGCAGAAATAAAATAACTTAATGAATGAAAAATCAAATAGAGATAACATAAAAAAACATAGTTAACAAACCATACCCACATTATCCAAGCCGCTTATCCTCCTGGGCTGCGGGGGGTGCTGGAGCCAGCAGTCATTGGGCAGAAAGCAGGAAACACCCTGGGCAGGCCACCAGTCCATCACGGGGCAGATATGTAGACACATACATTCACAAACACACACAAACACACACTCATCAAGGGGCAATGTAGCATCTCCAACTGGCCTCACTGCACGTCTTTGGACAGTGGGAGGAAATCCACACAGACGCCGGGAGAACATGCAAACTCTATGGAATATCTAATTTTATTTTTTGATTAATATAGCGACTGCGATTTAAGTTGCGATTATTTTCTATGAATTAAGGTCCAGTTTTTTGGCCAATAAGACCAGAATATCCACTTTTTCTGGATTTAGAAGTATATTTGGTAAAATTAGCTGTTGAACAAAGCTGTACCACTTTTCGGGTTTGTAGGTGCTAGCACTAACTAGCCTAGCAGCAGATCTATGAATTTCCATTTCATGTAATGTTAAATAAATTTAAGTCTTTATCTATATTTCATTATTGAGTCATATACACCGATCAGGCATAACATTATGACCACCTCCTTGTTTCTACACTCATTGTCCATTTAATCAGCTCCACTTACTATATAGGTGCACTTTGTAGTTCTACAGTTACAGACTGTAGTCCATCTGTTTCTCTGCATACTTTGTTAGCCCCCTTTTACCCTGTTCTTCAGTGGTCAGGACCCCCATGGACCCTCACAGAGCAGGTACTATTTGGGTGGTGGATCATTCTCAGCACTGCAGTAACACTGACATGGTGGTGGTGTGTTAGTGTGTGTTGCGCTGGTCTGAGTGGATCAGACACAGCAGTGCTGCTGGAGTTTTTAAACACCTCAGTGTCACAGCTGGACTGAGAATAGTCCACCAACCAAAAACATCCAGCCAACAGTGTCCTGTGGGCAGCGTCATGTGACCACTGATGAAGGACTAGAGGATGACCAATGCAAACTGTGCAGCAGCAGATGAGCTATCGTCTCTGACATCTACGAGGTGGACTGACAAGGTAGGAGTGTCTAATAGAGTGGACAGTGAGTGGACACAGTGTTTAAAAACTCCAGCAGCACTGCTGTGTCTGATCCACTCATACCAGCACAACACACACTAACACACCACCACCACGTCAGTGTTACTGCAGTGCTGAGAATGATCCACCACCCAAATAGTACCTGCTCTGTGAGGGTCCATGGGGGTCCTGACCACTGAAGAACAGGGTAAAAGGGGGCTAACAAAGTATCAGAGAAACAGATGGACTACAGTCTGTAACTGTAGAACTACAAAGTGCACCTATATAGTAAGTGGAGCTGATAAAATGGACAATGAGTGTAGAAACAAGGAGGTGGTCAGAATGTTATGCCTGATCGGTGTAGTTTAATTGATGATCCCACTCCAACACAGAACCCAGTGTAGAGGGGCTGAGTGAATGTGGTGTGGGCTGTGTGCAGGAGGGTCTTTGTGTAGGAGATGCTGTTGAAGTACAGTGTTCCTGCTCTGTGACCCACATACACTCCTATTCTGGAGGGTGGTGGACCTGGGAGCTCAGTCTGAATGCCGTTGTGCCAGAAAGAGAAAGCTGAACCTCCTCTCAGATCCCAGGACTGACCGCTGTTTCCAGCTGCACACTCTTTACCTCAACCTTTCCATTTCGTCATACTTAAAATTATCATTATAATTATAAGGCACATATTCATAAGACACAGAGCACTGTCCAAAAGCCAAAGACCATCCTTTTGGTTATTTATTCAAAACGGACATTAAGTTCAAGTTATCCATTTTTCAGTGTCAGACAAAAGCAGAAAACATAGGGGAGGGAAAAGTAGAAGAGAAATAAACAAAAAAAAAAAAAACCAGGAGTTTTCAGATGTTTATTAAAAGTGAGCTCTGAGCTCGACTGTCTAATAAAAGCTGAACTGAGCTCCACAGTTTAGAGGCAGAATAACTGAAAGAGTCTCTCCACGTTTTCTGTGTTTTACTGAAGGAGTTCAGAAGGTCAGAATCTGCAGATCTAAGATCATAAACAGACAGACATTCAGGAGCTTTAAGGTCATTTAGAGCTTTAAAAACCAGCAGCAGAGCTTAAATCTCCCTCTAAAAGATCCAGGGAGTCAGTGCAGTTTCTAAATGGGGTAATATAAGTTTTCTTTTAGTGAAAAAAAGCTTTAATCTATGTGGGACATTCATGGAATGAAGAAAAAGTTGTTCTGAGCACCTCATGGCTTTAATTATTACGGCTATTTTCTGAAAATATTTTTAAAAATATATTTAATATGGCCTCTGCCTGTTGTCTTTAGGGGTAAGAAAATGTATATTACTATTTTCCATATGTTTTAATGAACTGAATTTGCCTTCTGTGCTACTACTTTTAGTTTCAGGAGTCTGAGTTGGGCTTAAGCAGTATTGTGCTGCCCTCTTGTGGTCTATTATGCGAATTGACAATGTTGACAAAATATTATACAGCTTAATGTTGGTCGGTTGATCTGGAGGCCTTAGGTTAATAAATACACCTCATGATGTCTGAGACGTTGTTTTACAGTAGTTTTAAGATAAGGTTTTGGCCTAAAATGTATCTGCATATGGGATATAAAAGTAAAATAATGTCCAAAAAGCATATTTTTTGGATTTGCTATTATTAACATTGCACAAAACTCAGAAGACACATGTAGGTTCATGTGAATAGGTGTTTAAACCCAGATTAAAAACATATTTGTTTAGGCTAGCACAGGGTTTCTCAAAAACATCGGCGCACAAAAACATCTTTGTAAATTTTTTTGTCCCTTACCTCAAACATACACAAAGTGTATGCAAAGTGTATGTATGAACAATGCACATCAAGGCCCACTGTCCACTGTAACAGACCACAAGACTTAGGAAAATCGTGTGTTGTTATGTTATTATTGCTTTTGAACTTTTAATCTCATAATCCATCACTTCATAACATAACAAACACATAACATGAGAAAAACTGCTCTACAAGAGTTTAAATGAGCCCTTACTATGCCTCTTTGGCTGGAGTGCTGCTATGCCTCACTTCTTCACCTTTTTCTCCCCAATGCAATAGGAGGGGCTGAGCTGCTGTTTGATTGGCTGTTCAACATCCTTTCTGATTGACCACAGGTCTTAATTGGTGTTGTGTGCAGCAAATCAGATGATAAACAAGAAAACACATGATGTCCATTGCAATGGACGCAGGGTCTTAAAGGGTTAATATCACAAGGTTAAGAATCCTAATGGTTTAACAGGTGACCTGTGATTCCAGACGCAATTGATGGTTTCCTAATGGGATCTAAAGGTATGTAACTTACAGGGAACTGGTCTCTAATAGTAAGTAACCATTAAGCCAATACAAATTAACTAAGTAAAATGCTTTTAATAGTGGTCCTAATGGTCTTTTTTCAGCAGCCCAGTACTGGGATGAGTTTTAAATGCATTTCCTCAGTCAGCAGGGGTTGCAGAGGATTATGTGAAATATAGTTCAATTTAATTAATGTGGCTAAATCAGTTCGTAAGTCCAGTGCATTAACCTCTTCAACTCCTTGGGACCACCGGTGGTTCCAAAACGCACTTCGTCATATTCTTCATAACTTTCATATTTCATAAGCTACAATCAAAAGGTGGGGGTCGTATGAGAGCTGTAACTGTCTCTTTCCAGTCAAATAGATGGGTGATGTTACTTTAAACCCTTATAATAAAAGAAGCTGAACTCAGTTTTTTGTTCTACTGAAAGTCGACCCATTTTTCCACAAATCTGGGCTTTAAACTATAAACAGATGGCGTCTCTTCAGTGATCTGCTCTGTAAAAATTATTTTTATAAAATAAATACAAAGAGCATCTAAGATTTTTAGCTTTCAGTAGTAAATTGTAAGCATACAGCAATATGTGATCATACAACACGTGTTCTGTTAATTTGAGGGGAACTTTTACAAAATAAATAATAAAATAAAATAAAAATAAAATTTACATGTATGTCATGTGGCTACTGAATAATTTACATTACGATTTGGTCATGTAAATTCAGATGGACAAACCAAAATATACCCTGGAGAATAAGATTAACAGCTACAGCTGTCTACCTCAGCCCGCGCGCCCAAATTCAAAAAACAACAGCTGCAGCGCGAGCCCGGTGCGACCGTTGAAATTCAAAATTCAACGGAAACTCATCATATTTTACAGAGAGCATTGAAGCCGCCCAGGGGTGGAAAGTAGTTTTGTTCTTATTGTTGTTTTCAGATTAATGGAGACGTTAACAGATCCTGTACCACAGTTCAGTAGCTCAGCGTTGACGATACAGTCCAGTGTGTAAATCTGTCCTGGTTTAGCAGCGTTAGCGTCGGGAACTCGGCCGGCTTCCCAGCCTAGTTCTACATGAGACTAACACTAACGTTAATTTATCTGTTTATCTTTTCTTTTAGGCGTGTGGAGCTGACTAGTGCCAGGAAATCACAAAAATACGGAGTGGTAAGTTCAATTATTTGGTAGCCTTTCTTGGTAACAGCTAACGTAGCGTTAGCCAGCTAACCGTGTTAGCACGCTAGCGTTATTGTTTTGCTACAGGCGCAGGGTGTTGAATATTTATTTCGAGTTCCTTTCTGATTGTTTTTCACTCCGCAGAAAAGGTTTAAAGCTCAAAAACCTCCAAGGATCAATTTAACGTTGTTGGCTAGGTTACCTAAGCATTTGCTTAGCTTGAACGTTAGCTTACTTTAGCTAAATTAGCTATCAGAGTCATACTGTTCTGATAGAACAAGAAGATGTTCCAGAGTTAATAGAGTCCTTGTGCTTGTTTTTCCAAAATAACAAATAAAAAGAACCCAGTGAATAAACCCTGCAGCTGTTTAGCTAATGTTAGTTAGCCAAACAGCTAAAATTGAGCTGTGAAAAGGAGCCTTTTATATTTAAGGGTTATTAAAGGGCTATGAAACTTTTTCAGAATTGAACTAAAGGGAAAAGGAAATAGCTATGGTACAATTATTAAAAATGTTGTTACAGGTGAAAAACTATATATCAACCTTAAGTTAACAAAATGTTATTCTGTCTAGCACTAATATACTATATGTATATATATATATATATATATGGTTTGAACAGCAGTATACAGATGTTCATACAACAAAACACAGGTAACAGTTACACTGTTTAAAATGGGATTAAAGCTGCAATGACTATTTCTATTATACAAAATTCCAGTCTTGGTACAATCTTTAGTTAAAATAGTCATGGATAACCTAAAACTCCGCTCTGCCGATGCTGCCGCTCCTGAATTTGTCGCTGACACACAAAATTATGGGAAAGGTAAAACAACAAAGGCTAGTTAAAGGGGAATTCAACAGAGTTTTCCAAATTTCTTGACTGTTAAATTGTCATTCAGAAAAGTCCTTCAGAGTGGTTTGGTGTGAAACGCTCTGTTCTAG
>NW_023494795.1:43312046-43414546 GCF_904425465.1 Colossoma macropomum | reverse complement strand
CTTCTTTATAAACTTCTGAAAACGGGCTTCACTTTCAAGGGTTGTGGGTGATGGAACTGGATCGGGCTTATTTTATCCACTATCTGATTCATTAAAATGCGCCTGGATCGGCTCCGTCTCTGGATGCAGACGTCACTATTTATGTCTGTACAAGTCCAGAAGGGTTTCCCATAATCTCTGCAGTGATGAAAAGGGAACACTATGTTTGTGTTTCACATTTTTAAGTAAAGTGAGCACATATTTTGTGAAATACAGTTATAATCATAATAGATTTTAGCATTCCATGGTGCAGTAGAATTTCCACCTTTAGTAGTTTGAAATAATTTTCAAAACCCTAATAACTAATGCAACAATAAACAAATGCTTGTTCTGCCTGATATTGTGTCCAAACTAACTTCAGTTGGCAGGAGTATGTCAGTATGGCCACAGCGAGAGATACAGGGTCAAACAAATACTATGAACAAAGGACCAGTGATGACAACAAAACTACAGATAGTTTTTATTGATAGTGTATTTTTAGATTATATGTGTCCAGAACAATGACATTATTTAATTGTATGCTAATTTCAGGATAAAACTAAAGGGTAAGTCTGCCTCTGGAAGTTCCAAGTGAAAGTGAGTGATCTAAAAAAAACAGATCTCTTTTTTTTCATATAGATATTCCATAAAGTCATACTATGATTTTACCCATTTCATTCCTCGAAGCACATTCATCAGCGCTGAATCTGTTCTGAATATCTGAAAAGTTAAAATGACTTTAGTACACCTTCTAAACCATGGATAAAACAAAGCATAAATTACTGGATTGATAGTTGAGTTCAGATATAGAAGGATCACCAAATTATGAAATGATGCTGTTTCTACTGCATTACTCACTAAAGTATTAACAAAGTACGGAAATAAACAAGCCAAAAAAACAGCCACTAAAATGCTGAGTACTTTTGCTGCTTTTCTCTCAGACTTCATTGAGTCCATCCTGTTCTTTGAGCCCTGAGTATTACTGTGCAGGTTAAGCTCTCTAATAGCATTTGCATGCTTCTTGGCAATGATGAAAATTAGAAGATAAAATATGATTATCACAGAACAAGGAATAACAAAAACAAAGACAAGATCAACCAGAGACCAGACCTCGTGTAACACAATGAGGCACTGTTCTGGACACAGTATCAGACCTATGGAGTTTCCATTAAAGTAAAGAAGTGATGAGTTGTAAGACAGTAAAACAAACCAGTTACATAAAATCACAGTACAAGCTTTGCTTACGGTTATGTTTTCAGTGTAGAGAAAAGGGTTTGAGATGGCAATATACCGATCAACAGCAATAAGAGCAACGTTGTATATTGATATGCTTGTGACAAAAAAGGAGATTAATACAAAAAACACACAGATAGCTGGTCCAAAAATCCAGCATGATTCAGTCAATCGACTTAAATGGAACGGCATCACAAAAACTCCAACCACAAAGTCTGACACAGCCAGAGAGAGGATGAGCATGTTAGTCGGTGTGTGGAGCTGCTTGAAGTGGCAAACAGAGATGATGATGAGCAGATTTCCACACACTGTTAGCAGAACAGCAGCAGCTGCACACACACAAAGTAACACATAAACAGGAGACACAGATCTCTCTGGACAGGAGAACTGTAAACAGGGATCAGTTTGGTTAACCTCCATTAAATTCATAGATTAAATTGTGCTCAAAGAAACAAATCAATTTTTCAGCTCCTCCTGAGGTGTTGTGATTTCACTGGTTCCAGCTCAGCTTCATGATGAAAAGAAATGTCTGCTGGGCAGACAAAAGCTCTAATATTTATACAGAATAAATATTAGCTCACACCCACTTGATACATATGATGTAACTCAGGGGTTTTCAACCCTTTTTACCCCAAGGCCCACCTGTTAATAAATACAAAGAATATCGGTCCACAGGAAAACCAAAATCAACTTTTTGAATAAAATTTTTCTTTTCTTGAGTGCTGAAACTGAAAACCTGAGAATCAGATCAGATTGTTCATTTGGCTCAATCACAGGTTCCAGTTTTTTTTTTGCAGTTTGCAATTTGCAGTAATGTTAAATATATTTGCAGAGATGTTAAAAAGGGAACGGCAAAACAGTGGCCCTTTGTCACATCTTTGTAGAGGGGTGACCGGTACGGTACTTTGCCCAGGTAGGTATTTAGACAAAAAGGAAAGGGGGAAAAAAAAATAATGAAAAATTCAAAAAATTAAAAAAAACTGATCTTCCACTCATAATCACAGAGGAGGTGTCTTTTGTTTTCTTTTTGTCTTTTATTTTACTTTTCTATCTTTGCCTTTGTTTGAGCACGCTGTTTTCAGCGTCCCCTTTGTCTGCACTTTCCCGCCATTTTTTTTTATTCCTATTCGTTGAGGTGTTTTTTTTTTCCTGTTTCAGCCCGTGCTTCCCGCTCAGCAGTAACTCCTCAGATCACCATTCAGTACATCGGTGGTTCGAGCCGGGCTCTGAGCCACCTCAACCCTAACGTGGACACTCATCACCTCATTAATTCATTCAAAACCATTTCTCACGGGTTTTCCTTTCTGTAATTGTTTCTGCCTCCCTGCCGTCCCGTAACAGCAGTACATTGGGTTTTCACTGAAAATACTCTCGGTCTCATGGTTTCTCTTTAGTTTTGAGGGTATTTGTGATTCATTTGAAATGGCCAGACCTCACTCCGTTCGCCGGGCCTTGGCATTAGCGTCGTCACAATCAACAATAATAATATACCTTACTTAATATCTGCTGCTTTCTCATTAGTTTACCAATTTGAGTTTAACGACTCACGTTGCTGATAGTAGGCCGAAAATATGTTCCAATCCATGCGCCAAAATCAAATGCATCTCTTCACTATTATTTTATTTTACAGCATGTCGTGGTGCAGAAATGAGAGCAAATGAGGGTCTGTGAAGAGTGAGACGTTAGAACAGACAGATTATGCTTACGGTACAACGTCGACGTGCTGCTAGGAGAAGAACGTGAGCTCTGTTGATGAGTCCCCTCGTTTCATCTCAGACTGTGTTACTACCAGCAGCCAGGCGATCCGCGATTTTTGCCGGACCACAGTTTAGCCGTTTGTTGGAGGCCTGAATACGGGTGTAATATTCACAGATGTCAAAACGGAGCAAGCTAAAGCAAAAAGCCTGTGTCCACACCAAACAATGCAGGTGTGAAAGCACCCTGAGAAAATTCTCCATCTCTGGCTTGCTAACTGTGTTGTCTCAAACTGATGACATGGAGTGTTTTTATTTGTACGTATATTGGTTATAATTTAAAAATGTTCCCTTCTTGGTTCTTAATTAAGTTAATCTTTTTTCCACTTATGTTCTTATGACGTTAAAGTGACGTTACCGGCCCCCTGTGAACTACTACCTCCCCAGAGTTCAGGCCCGTGGACCACTACAGGGTGCTTCCACAGGTTGAGAAACCCTGATATAACTGACTTTTTGTTATTGAAAATCTAGAGAGCAAAGAAGTCGGTTTCTGTTTCAGATCATGATTAGTAGCTCAACCAGTAACTGAATCATGTGTTTTAGATAGTAGGGAAGTTGTGGTTTGACCATTTCCTTAGTCAAAATATATCAGTTCCACAGTACTGTGGAGCTAAACATTCATTTTGTCACAAAGTTAAATGTTATGAAATATTAAAATTACACTCACACAATCATTTAGTTTAACATATGCTTGTATTATCCTTGAACATTAGTTTTCATTGATTTCATCCTGGGAACATAATTTCACATTTTCATCATTTTTAGTAAGGGGTGGGGCTTTTAAGCTGCAAAATGATATGTTCCAAAGTGTCTATGTATCCGTAAGTACAATGAAATGAACAAAGGGAAAGAATTACCTACCACATTTAAATTGTTTGTTTATTATCTTATTCCTATTCTATTTTTTTTTATTTCAAATTTGTACTGTCAATTATTTAGTTCTTTATCTGAGACATTTGTAGGCCTCTGTATTGTTTATGCCATGGTTCTTTAGCTCTGATCCTGGAGTTTCAGTTCAGTTTGGTGAACTTCTTGCTTAAACACAGCTGACCTCGGCTCATCTTTCAGTTAACAAGGTTAGTGTTTTTGAGTTGGGTAGTTGCCAAAGTGTGCTGGTCACTGGGTCTCCAGGAATAGAGTTGAATAGCTCTGGAACACAGCAACTGTTCTCCAGCTCTGACTGACTTGCGTCTGTGTGGAGTAGGACACAGGGAATGTCATTATTCCACCATTAGAAGTGCTCTTTATTAAACACCAAGCAGAAAGGCACATACAGAGCACTATATTCATGGAGGTCACCACTAGCCACACACTTCACCCTCTTGGTGACCACCAAACACAAAACCTACTAACTAAACCGACTTCCCAGCACAGAACAACACAGTAAGCACAGATTAACAAGATTTAGATTAACAAACAAAGACATAACGTTTAAGTGCCTTTTTTTAGGAAGGTGCGTCACCTACCATAAGCCCCTGTGCATGGCCGACCGCATGGCCACACCTCCCAAGATCCTCAGAGCCAGCACCAGCTACAATGTCATGTCACTGTGAGCTAAAACAGAGTGTGGTTGCGTGAGGGAAGGCACATACAGAGTTGGAGCCAAGTTGCAAGTTATTTGTTTAAGTGTTTTGTGATTTTTAGCTAACAGTGCTAAAAAGTGCACAAAAAATAGACAAATGTCTTCATTCATAATGACGCCAGTGCACAAGAGCTGTCGGAAATTCGCAGAGTTTTTGTTTAATTTATTTATGGTCAGCAGTGCCAAAATGTGGCACAGATTGCTGCAGTGTTTCAGGTTTGAGAGGGAGCCAGAACAGGAACATAAAGGAAGGTTAATGCAGAAAGATAATAGAAAAGCATTGTAATCAATATTTTGAGTCATCAGTGAGAAACAGAAGCCTATTAAATGTAGAAATGCACCAATGCAGTGTTTTTCTGGTAAAAATGAATGCTTTGTTTGCTACAAAACAATGCTATTTTTAAATTTCCAAGCCTTTCAGCATCAGATGATGTTGTGAGTAATGACATCTTTGCATTCTGACCTGTGCAGACAGCCTCAAGGAGTTGTTCACCAAGAAGTCAAATTTACACAATTTTCTCTTTCCTGTTGGTCCTTCTGTTGTGTTGCACTGAGTCAAAGCCACAGTAACGTTCTTGAGTAAACAGAACGGCACGAAAAAGATGGGGAAGATTAATAAGGTTGAAGATTTACGAGTGCTTTCGTTAGACTGTGATGTCGCTAAGTTTACTGTTACATTAACATTTTAGTACATCGTTAAAACTTGTGGAAAATAAGCACATGGTTGCTCAATAGTCAACAATGCTCAACATCGTCAAAGTTATACTGTGCAAGCTGGCAGCACCACGGTAACATCTGCTGTCTAAAGACCATTAGAACCATTAGGATTAAAACCTTATGATTTTGCCTCCTAATGGAAATTGGCCTAATGGTTACTATTAGAGACCGCTAGTTTCCTAGTGAAGAATTAGTAATGTTGGAAATGTATCTTTAACACTAGGTCACCTGTTAAACCATTAGGATCTTTTACATTATCAACTCATCAAGAAAAGCCAAAACACATTACAAACCCCTAAGAATCAACAGAAACTCTTAATGGTTTCTATGTTTTGTTTTTATTTGTATTTGTATTCTTGTTTTACGGAAACGCCTTTCATTGCAGTTCCACACTACTGGATTTATATCATGTAATTTTCCTACAGCTCTTATCCCGAGTGAAGTCAGACTAGTTCCCAAAGAAACTGCAGAAATTTGTAAGTTAAGGACAAAAAACCCATCATACCTTGATTTAGTTTACTAAATACAAGGATATGCAAATATTAAAGCAGGGCTGTGGCCAAAAGGAAAAAAAAAATGTAGCTATTGCAACATCTGTTGTAAACATTGACTACTCTTCACATTTACAGTGATGTAGAAGTCTCTAAAGTAAGGTCTTCCGGTTTATCTTCCATTTTTGAAAGACCATGTTGAGTGTGATTTAAAACTTTTTTTTTTTCAGTCCACAGCAGATTTTTACAGGGAAATTAACAGTTCAGCCAGTTCAAGTGTATTTCTTTCACTATGTTCTGTTAAGTAGCTTTATTATTATTACGCTTGCACAGTACAATGAAATTCATTTCTTTGCGTATCCCAGCTTAGCAAGTTGGGGTCAGAGTGCAGGGGCAGCCATGATATGGCATCACTCAAGCAGAGAGGGTTAAGTGCCTCACTCAAGGGCCACTGGTAGCAACTTGGCAGACCTCGATATTGAACCCACAACCCTTTGATCAACTAACCAGAGCTCTAAGCACTAAGCCGCCCAAGAGTATGGGGATGCAAGGGATTGGACCCTCTGCATCACACATGCAAAACATACACACCACCACTGAGCTACATCCCATCCTTATGGATCATTAACAAGGCAGAACAAGGTATATGGGATGATATTTAAACCATTTCTGGACACTTCAGGGGCAATTAATTACAGTTTACTAGATATTTCTACCTGTTACAATGGATGCTAGTTCTGAAGAGCAGCAGCATTCCAGTGTTAATATAAGAATTTTAAGAGTTATTGCAGGAAAACCTGAACACAATCTGAATTTACAGTTCTGTCGAAGTAATAAATGATATAGTTCGTCACATTATATAGTTATAGAGCCTTTAAAACATATGGTCTGTTTTATTGATCAGATTTGTTTGTGTTGTGTGTCAGTATATACGCGTGTGTGCATGCATTTGTGCTAAGCTTGTATCCATGTATTGCTATCTGACTTTCGTGGTTTTAATTTGAAGTTTACTGCCAGCTTAAGACGTCCGCAACATGCAAAGCACAGATTTTCCAGTGGTCTTCGTCCCACAATAAAGATAGTGTACTATGTAGTTTGACACAGGAAAAAAAAAAAAAAATCAAAACTTTAGCAGCTATAAAAGCAGCTAGCAGTAGATTTCTCTGCCATTAAATTATTTAAATTATTTTTAAAATGTCATCTGGTGTTATGTATGTTCTTTTCCATAAGAAGTAAAATATTAGAATGTTGAAAGTGCTGGTCAGAAATAATGCAGAATGGTCCATAGTACTCCTTGAGAGCATAAATCAGAATTGGGAGAATTGGCCAGGCGCATATGTTATAGATTTGGATTTTTAGAAGCCATAAGAATCATTTCTCAAGTGTTACTGAAAAATTTGACCTGAATGTCAGGATCAATGGGCCTCATTCACCAATATCTTAAATTTCTTCTTAAATTTGTTCTTGAGAAAGGTCCTAAGAAAAAATCTGATTTACGACATGTTCCTAAACCTCAGAATTATTCGCACCTTTGCGCTCTTGCGTTTTTGTCTAGATTCCGTTATTACCTAAGAACAAATACTCAATAAGAGAACATCAGTGAATGTCAGAATCATGTAAAAACTGCGTAAGTGGGTTTTAAGAAGAAAATTCTTCTTAAGAGCAGTTGAAATGAGGCCCATTGTCTTTTGTCCACAATAAAGATGAAATTTGATAACTTTCTGCAAGCAGTAAGCAGTATAAACTACAAGACACCTAAAAGATGTGTACACACTTTGTACACACTGTGAGCGTAGATACTGGAAGTATTTTCACAATATTTCTACACTCTAAGTTTTATCTGATCCACATTAACTGAAGCAAAACAGTGTGAGTATGTTAATTATTGGGATGAGGCTTTTTTCCTACAGTTTTGTTAATCAGTGGACATTTATCAGCGCTGAATCAGTTCTGAATATCTGAAGAGTTAAAATGACTTTAATACACCTTCTAAACCATGGATAAAACAAAGCATAAATCACTGGGTTGATAGTAGAGTTCAGATATAGAAGAATCACCAGATTAAAAAAAGACTCTGTTTCCAGGGCATTGCTTATTAAAGTGTTAACAAAGTATGGAAATAAACAAGCCATAAAAACAGCCACTAAAATGCTGAGTACTTTTGCTGCTTTTTTCTCAGACTTCATTGAGTCCATCCTGTTCTTTGAGTCCTGGGTTGTAGCATGAATATTAAGCTCCCGAATAGCATTTGCATGCTTCTTGGCAATGATGAAAATTAGAAGATAAAATATGATTATCACAGAACAAGGAATAACAAAAACAAAGACAAGATCAACCAGAGACCAGACCTCGTTTAACACAATGAGGCACTGTTCTGGACACAGTATCAGACCTATGGAGTTTCCATTAAAGTAAAGAAGTGATGAGTTGTAAGACAGTAAAACAAACCAGTTACATAAAATCACAGCACAAGCTTTGCTTACGGTTATGTTTTCAGTGTAGAGAAAAGGGTTTGAGATGGCAAAATACCGATCAACAGCAATAAGAGCAACGTTGTATATTGATATGTTTGTGAGGAAAAAAGTGATCAGAATAGAAAACACACAGATAGCTGGTCCAAAAATCCAGCATGATTCAGTCAACTGACTTAACTGGAACGGCATCACAAAAACTCCAACCAGAAAGTCTGACACAGCCAGAGAGAGGATGAGCATGTTAGTCGGTGTGTGGAGCTGCTTGAAGTGGCAAACAGAGATGATGATGAGCAGATTTCCACACACTGTTAGCAGAACGGCAGCAGCTACACACAAACACAGTAAAACATACACAGCCGATACAGTTCGCTGTGGACAGGAAAACCGCAGGCAGTGATCGGTCTGGTTGAGCTCTGTAGCGTTCATGGATCCAACATTTAAAGCATTCTCATAGAAATAAAGATCTCTTGTCCTTCAATGTAGCACTTTAACTGGAAACAGTCCAGCTTCATTAGTGAAAGGAAATATAGCCTGAGCAAAGAAAAGCTCTGATATTTATGTTGCTGAAGCCCATTTAGCATATATGATGTAATTGACTCAAAGGAAAAAAAAAAAAACGAATCAGGGAGCAAGGACATTGACAGTGTTTCCCAGTGCTCAAAGCAGTGAAGGGTGTGACCTAGCTGCTGAGATGAATCAGCTTTGATAAAACAGTGTATTGCATGTTGTTGTGATGCTGTAATTGCGTAAATAATGTTGTGTTGCTCAAAATGAGCAACATGCTTTTTTTTTCTGAAATTAGAAAGTGCTCTTACACTTGGTGAAATATAATTAGTTTCATGCAGTTTCAGTATAAAACAGGCTGCACCATAAGGCCTGGCACTAGGATGGGTCTTGGGAACTGGTACTAAATTGGTATCGGTTCCTGAGTGGTCAGCATCAAAATATCGATAAACTTCTAGACAAATGGTGCTACTTTTGGTATTTATGTAACTTTTTTTTTTTTTTTGGATTTGAACCCAATTATCTCCCCAATTTAGTCATCCACCCGCTAGTTAGGACTCCCCCAGTCACACGATACTATCAACGCAAGGAGGGCAAAGGCTAACATAGGCTTCCTCCGAGACCTCTGAAGCCAGCCACCACTTCTTTTCAAACTGCCGCTCACGCAATGTCATTGGACAGCTGAACGCGCTCGGAGGAAAGCGCCAACCACCAGATCTGTTACGTCAGGGGGAGGGGGGAGTCTCCCGGCTATGGATGGCTGTAGCATCACCAGGGATCGAACTCTAAAAGTGAAAATGTGAAAATCTAAAAGTGAAAGATATTTAAAAGTGTCTGCTCGCTTTACTACATTTAATTGATGCATATATGTACACTGAAAAAAAGGGATTTGGTGTGTACTATTGTTTATTTTAGGGGGTTGATCTAATGTTTGAAGACCTAGGTTGAGAGGGTGATTGTGGACTAAAGTAATTTTGTTTCTCTTATTTAGATGGACTTTTTTTTTGCTTTTCTGTCTTCTGTCTGTGAGTCATAGTCCACACTTGCTGAATTGGGGATTTACAGTGGGAACCGATTGCGAATAAGAATTACTGCAGTTGCAAAGACTCTCAAAGGCCTACCTTCATCATGTGCCACCATCAGCTACTGACATCAACTCCTGTGTTGCACACTAATCACCCCCTATATTACAGATTGGCGAGGCTGATCTGTTTTGCTTCATATAAAGACTCTTTAGAGCCGAAGGAATGATTTCTGGACTGGCCTTCTGTGTACTGTGTGTAATGAGTGTTTGTATCTTGTGTACAAACAAACTTGCTAGGGAGCCCTGGCTAACCCTTTATGTATAGTTTTTTGGGGGGGAAAACCGACCCAGTCCAGATGTTGCCCTTCATTAGGGCAAGGAGCACTTGCACATGGCCAGGGAAACGGCAGATCTGCTTCTCAGCCATCACAAGGGGAATTCCCCTGATTTCTGCACAATTCAAATGTTGAAATATAAACAAAGACATTCAGAATGAAAAAACATACTGACTTATTTTACAGTGCTTGTGCCATGATCCAGGGGTTGTAACTACCCAAAATGCAAAGGCAGTCATTCTTTTGCAATTCAGAGTGTCTTCTGGATTTTTAGATGTGATGTTGATAATAATGGAGTAGTGATAAATCATAATTTGTGCCCAGGCACTCAGACTTCAATTTGCAGACTGCATTTTTAAATAGGCCAAACCAGTTCTGAAGTCTTTAGTCACCATAAGCCCATTGCTGTCCCTCGGCTGTCTGTCTGCTGGTCTACTGGGCCAAAAAGTTATTGTCCAGATGTTGTTCTTTAGGAACCCTGTCTGGTTCAATAGCCATAGAATTTATTATTTGTTTTATTGTAATCTGTGGGTGCATGCAAATGTGTGTCTGTGAGTCTTTGTAAAAGATCTTTTGGAACATAAGTTCATTTTCTGAAAATGGCGCTCCTGAGCACAAACTGGGTGTGACTTCCGTTTAGACTGAGTCAGGATTCAAAAGGTATTTCTGGTTCTGCATGGTGCAATAAAATCAGTGAGATGACCCTTTGATGGCTGTCACTTTGGTGATATTTGCATCCATCATTACACAACTTTAAAGAGCTAGTCACAGGTCACATAGAAACTGGCCTCTGGCGTTTTGCGCGTGGAACATCACCTCCGGCCTGATTATATTAACTACTGACAGGACTCCCTTTATAGCCTACTGTAAGGCCTCAATTTCTTTTGGTGAGGAGAGAACATGTTCTCATAATATACTATATGAAGCCGTTTTCATGTATGAACTCCAGAAAATGTCCAGAGAATCAGGTCTGGACGATATCTGGGTCATGCTTTCGCACATGTAAGGTCTAGCCGGAGATTTTCTGCACACATCCGTAGTGGTATTTGCATCAATATTAATGCTTAATGGATTTGGACGTATCCGCAATATCAACAAAAGTGTGGAAAGAAACATACACACAAGCAGCTACACTCCAGAATCCCACTATGAATTCTCTGGAAAATTACCTGCTCTATTCACACATGGGTTCACCTGGGCATTGTCTGGAATTGTACTAGATTTGGATTTGGATTTGTGTTTGCACTTACAGCTCCTCCACATATTGTCGGGAAAGGTTCTTGGTCACTCTGCATGTCTGAAAGGGCATGAGTGTCGTTGGTAATGTTTTTTTGCTGCATCACTGTTTGTTATGGGAAATGCAGTGTTTCCATGTTACGACACCTACCACATATGCTGCATCATTAAGGCCTCCAGCATGTTGTTTTTCCCTGTGTATATATTGCACTGTTACTTTTGAGCTTTGAACCTAGTTTGTCACTGTTGTATATTTATTGCGTTCTAAGATGTGATGTACATCAATATATGTCAGTAGATTAATTACGTTATGTAGTCTGTGTCTTGTTCTCTTGTACTGTGTGGTCTTGTAGATAGATTCCCTGGCTTGTCTGTGGCTCTGAGGCACGTTTTTATTCCACTGTTTAATTGTACGTGGGTGAGATGAATATCTTCATGATCTTCTTGACCTTTATTTTGAAATAAACTTCAAGAAGTGCTGTAGTTCTTTTATTGTTTGTGGCTCCTGCCAGAAACTTACAGCCTCCACATTTATCTCATCCATCTAAACTCAGTCTTGGGTGATGTACCCCAGGAAAGCAATTGGTGTTTAATGAAACTACTGTGCACATATAGGTGGACTTAAGGGCAGTGACACTACCCTCATGTACTGAATATGGCCCTAGAAAGATGTTGAATGTATCACATTATTATTTATGTATGGTTACAGAAATACTGAGCGTGAAATGTTTGTAACACTGAGGGGGCGTCCACGAGTCAGAGCAGAAAAGGTTGTTTTCTATTTGTCCCTTCTCATATACACCAGATTTTATGCATTCGTTTGGTCCAAGATAGTTGTACGTAATGAACTGGCAACTTTGTGTACAGTATTTATATGTAATCATGACATTTGTTGTAATTAGAAAAGCAATGAGACACAATCATCAAAAAGAATAAGCATTACAAGCATTTCAGCAGATTAAGCATGTTTCCTTACCACAGCCAGGACCATGAAGATGCTGTAAGTGTTTTTAGGTTTTTAGCTTTATTTGCATAAATTTGTTTTTATTAGTGCTATGTTCATACAATAATGATTAAATAATTACACAATAGCTCAGAGTACAACTTCTATAAGCCTCTAGAAGTGCGTAATATAGTTTCACCACAAAATAGATTTAGCTGGCTCTGTAAATACTCTGTAAATGTTTACTCTTGATACTATTCTATGCATTAGTGGACATTTATCAGTGCAGAATCAGTTCTTAATATCTGAAGAGTTAAAATGATTTTAATGCACTTTCTGAACCATGGGTAAAACAAAGCATAAATCACTGGATTGACAGAAGAATTAAGATATAGAAGAATCACCAATTTTTCAAAAACATTACTTTCTATGGTATTACTTACTAAAGCACAAAGAAAATATGGAAACAAACAAGCCAAGAACACAGTCACTAAAATGCTGAGAACTTTTGCTGCTTTCCTCTGAGATTTCATTGAGTCTGTTGTGTTCTTTGAGGCCTGAGCTTTAGTTTGAATATTAAGGTCTCTGATAGCGTTGGCATGTTTCTTGGCAATAAAAAACACTAGAATATAAAATATGATTATCATAGAACATGGAATAACAAAAGCAAATAGTAGATCAATCAGGGACCAGACCTCATGTAACACAAAAAGACACTCTTCAGGACATGTTATCAGCCCCATGGATTTTCCGTTAAAATAAAGAACTGCTGAGTTGTAAGACATTAATATAAACCAGTTACATGAAATCACAATGCAAGCTGTGTTTACAGACACCTTTTCAGTGTAGAGAAAAGGGTTTGAGATGGCAAAATACCGATCAACAGCAATGAGGGCAACATTATAAATTGATATGCTTGTGCCAAAGAAGGAGATGAAAACATAAAATGTGCACAGAGTTGGACCAAAAATCCAACATGACTCTGCCATCCGACTCAATTGAAATGGGAGCACAAACACTCCAACCAGAAAATCAGACATAGCTAGAGAGAGGATGAGCATATTAGTCGGTGTGTGGAGCTGCTTGAAATGACAGACGGAGATGATAACAAGCAGGTTTCCACACACTGTTAGCAGAACTACAGCAGCCACACACAGATACAGGAACACGTAAACAGGAGATACAGATCTCTCTGAACAAGAAAACTCTAAGCAGCGATCAGTTTGGTTAAGCTCTGTAAGATTCATGGATCCAGCATTTAAATTGTTTTCAAAGAAGCGATTCAGATCCTGGTTTCTGTTGGAATGCAGTGATTTCACTGGTAACAGTCCAGCTTCATGGTGAAAGGAACAGTAGGTTGAATGTGCAAAAGCTCTGATATTTATGTAGAACAGATCATGATCACACCCACTAGATACAAATGATGAAATTGACAAAGAAAAAAAAGAAAAATGAATTTGCAGAGGGAATTATAACAATGTTTCTCAATGCTAGCTGAATAGTTGAATCAGTGGGCCTAACTTAATGTAGCACTACTGCTCTATGCCTATGCTGCACTTATGTTGGGTAGATGTATTCTTTCTTGCTGTAATTGATTCAGCTCATACAGAAAAATACTCAGTTGCACATTGAAGTACAACCCCATTTCCAAAGCAGTTGGGACGCTGTGCAAGATGTAAATAAAAACAAAATGCAATCACAAAATTATTTAAACCCTATATTTCATTGAAAATAGTACAAAGACAACATATCCAAAGTTGAAACTGAGACATTTTATTGTTTTTTGAAAAATATATGCCCAATTAGAATTTGATGCCGACAACATGTTCCAAAAAAGTTGGGACGGGGGCAACAAAAGGCTGGTAAAGTTGTGTAATGCTAAAAAAAACACCTGTAACAGGTCTGTAACATGATTGGGTATAAAAAGAGCATCTCAGAGAGGCTGAGTCTTTCACACGTTGTTGCTGCAGTCACAAATGCAAGTTAAAACTCTAAAATGTGAATGTTAAACAGAATCCAGAAACGCTGCCACCTTCTCTGGGCCCGAGCTCATTTAAAATGGACTGAGGCGAAGTGGAAAAGTGTCCTGTGCTTCGACAAATCAACATTTGAAATTGTTTTTGGAAATCATGGACACTGTGTCCTCCGAGCTAAAGACCACTCAGCTTGCTATCAGCGTACATTTCAAAAGCCATTATTCATGATGGTACAGGGGGGCATTAGTGCACATGGCATGGGTGACGTTCACATCTGTGAAGGCACTATTAATGCTGGATGATATATACATGTTTTGGCAACATATGCTGCCATCCAGACGACGTCTTTTTCAGGGAACGCCTTGCTTATTTTAGCAGGACAGTGTCAAACCACATTCTGCATGTATTACAACAGCATTACTCTGTATTAAAAGAGTTAGAGTGCTAAACTGCCCTGCCTGCAGTCCAGACATGTGACCACTGAAAACATTTGGTGCATTATGAAATGAAAAAGTTGTCAACGTCATGCAAAAACTATTAACTATTATTCCTGTCTGCAAGCTCTTGGGCTTCTTTCACAATATGTTTTTGGCAATTATCCAACTGTAGTGTGAAATGCTGTCATTTTAGTTTTGCAGTGTTTGACTGAATCTGAGCAGAATGTTTAGCCCTGTACACTTCAGAATTCATCCTGTTACATTTATCAGCAGTTAAATCCTCAATAAACATGAGGGACCCAGTTCCATTGGCATCCATACATGCCCTTGTCATAATACTGCCTCCACCATGTTTGGCAAGTGATGTGGTATGCTTCAGATTTTGAGCCTTTCCTTTCTTTCTACACACTCTTCTCTGTCCAAAGAGTCTTGTTCCAGAACTGGTCAAGCTTTGTTTTCTAGTAAAGTCTAATCTGGCCTGTTCTTCGGTGTTACTGGTCGCATCTTGAGGTAAATCCTCTTTATTTACATTCTTGAAGGCGTCTCTTGATTATGGACTTTAACAATGATACACCAACCTTCTCTAGAATGTCCTTGACTAGATGTTGTGAAGGGTTTTTTCTTTTTTACGATGGAAAGAATTCTTTGATCATTTTCAGCCTAATGCTGCCCTCCTTTACTTGCATTAACACCTCTGGAGACTGCATGTGAGAATTCCCATGAACAGCTACCACCTGGTTATTCAATACTTGGAAACAACTCCAGACCTTTTATCTCTTTAATTTATCATGAAATAATGAGGGAACAAGCCACACCTGGCATGAAACTGCTTATCAGTCAGTTGTCCAATTGCATTTGAGCCTATGGAATTGGAGGGACTTTGTAAAAAGTACTGTACTTTGTTAAACCCCTTTTATTAAAACTGAATATTTACACTTCACATCTTGATCCAAAAATCCTCTATGAAAAATGGACACAGACAATCGTGTACCCTGCCCGGGAGAGGGTCACCGGGACCTACCCCTGGAGCCAGGCCTGGGGGTAGCGTCCCCCGGCGAGCGCCTGGTGGCCGGGCAGCCCACGTAACCCAGCCGGGCTCAGCCCGAAGAGGCAACGTGGGGAGACCACGTGGGCCCACCGCTCGTAAGGTCCGGCATGGGGGAGCGGTGCAGTGCCGTATAGGCAGTGGGCCCCTGGTGGCCTAGGCCCCTGTGGCAGAAACTGGCTCTTGGTACGTGGAATGTAACCTCATTGGGTGGAAGGAGCCGGAGCTTGTGCGGGATGTTGAGAGGTACCAACTAGATATAGTTGGGCTCACCTCCACCCACAGTGTCGGCTCTGGAACCAAACTCCTTGATAGGGGTTGGTCCCTCTCCTACCTTGGGGTTGCACAAGGTGAGAGGCGCCAGGCGGGTGTGGGTATACTCACGAGTCCCCGGCTGGCAGCCGTGCAGTTGGAGTTTGTCCCGGTGGATGAGAGGGTCGCCTCAATGCGAATTAAAATCGCAGAGAGGAAAACTCTGACTGTTGTGTGCGCTTATGCACCAAACAGCAGGTCGGCGTATTCGGCCTTCTTGGAGCAAGTGGGCGGGGTTCTGGAAAGGGTCCCGCCTACAGACTCCATAGTCTTACTGGGAGACTTAAATGCTCATGTTGGCAATGACTGGGAGACCTGGAGAGGCGTGATTGTTAAGAACGGCCTGCCCGATCTAAACCCGAAAGGTGAATTGTTATTGGACTTCTGTGCTAGGCATGGATTGTCCATAATGAACACCAAGTTCGAACACAAGAATGTTCATAAGTGTACATAGTACCAGAGCTCCTTGGGTCATAGGTCAATGATCGACTTTGTTGTCGTTTCATCTGACTTGGGACCATATGTTCTGGACACTTGGGGGAAGAGAGGTGCTGAGCTGTCAACCGATCACCATCTGGTGGTGAGTTGGATCAGATGACAGGGAAGACCGATGATCAGACCCGGTAGGCCCAAGCGAATAGTGAGGGTGTGCTGGGAACGACTGTCGGAGGCCCCTGTTTGGAAAGATGTTAACTTCCACCTCCGGGAGAGCTTTTCTCATGTCCCAGAGGAGGTAAGGGACATGGAGTCTGAATGGACCCTGTTCAAAACCTCCATTGTGGAAGCTGCCAGGCATAGCTGTGGCCAAAATCTTGTTAGTGCCTGTCAGGGCGGTAACCCAAGAATGCCGTCAAGCTGAAGAAAGAGGCCTTTAGGGACTGGATGGCCCGAAGGACTCCCGACTCAGCAGATAGGTACCGACAGGCGAAAAAGGTGGCAGCTGCAACGGTGGCAGAAGCTAAATCCAGGGTGTGGGAGGAGTTAGGAGAAGCCATGGAAAAAGACTTTCGGTCGGCCTCAAGGAGGTTCTGGACGACTGTCCGGCGACTCAGGAGCGGTCGGGGTGGCTGCGCCCAAGCTGTGTTTGGCAGGGGTGGTGAAGCTCTGACTTCAAATGAGGATATTGTCGGTCGGTGGAAGGAGCACCTTGAGGAACTCCTTAATCCGGGAGATATGCCTCCCTCACGGGAGTCAGGGCCAGAGGCTTCTGGCGTGTCAAGCTCCATTTCCCTGGTGGAGGTCACTGAGGTAGTTGGCAAGCTCTTCACTGGCAAGGCACCGGGGGTGGATGAGATTCGTCCGGAGATGCTTATGGCTCTGGATATTGTGGGGCTGTCGTGGCTGGCACGCCTCTGCAATATTGCATGGACCTCGGGAACGGTACCCTTGGACTGGCAGACCGGGGTGGTGGTCCCTATTTTTAAGAAAGGGGACCGGAGGGTGTGTGCCAACTATTGGGGTATTACACTGCTCAGCCAGGGTTGTGCCCTGTCTCCACTTCTGTTCGTGATATTCATGGACAGGGTGTCAAGGCGTAGCCGTGGTCAGGATGTGTATAGGCCGAAGGGTGGCGTCTCTGCTATTTGCAGACAATGTTGTTCTTTTGGCTGGATCACATGGATGCCTCCAGCGCGCACTGGAGCAGTTTGCAGCTGAGTGTGAAGCGGTTGGTATGTGGATCAGCACCTCCAAGTCTGAGTCCATGGTCTTAACCCGGAAAAGGATGGTAGGGGGAAAGGACTTGCCCCACGTGGAGGAATTTAAGTATCTCAGGGTCTTGTTCACGAGTGATGGAAAGAGGGATCGTGAGATCGACCGCAGGCCGGGACAGGCGGCAGCAGTAATGCGGTCGCTGTACCGGACTGTAGTGGTGAAGAGGGAGCTTAGCCGTAAGGCGAAGCTCTCTGTTTACCGGTCGGTCTACATCCCGACCCTCACCTATGGTCATGAGCTGTGGGTAATGACCGAAAGAATGAGATCGCGAATACAAGCGGCGGAAATGAGCTTTCTTCGCAGGGTGGCGGGCTGCACTCTATTTGATAGGGTGAGTAGAGCCGCTACTCCCGGGGTCGTCCTAGGACACACAGGAGGGATTATATCTCCAGGTTGGCCTGGGAGCAGTTTGGGGTCCCCGGGAATGAGCTGGAGGAAGTTGCGGGGGACAGGGTCGTCTGGGATTCTCTGCTCTCCCAACTGCTACCGTGACCCTAGCTGGACTAAGTGGTTAACGACGACGATGATGATGATGATGATGATGATCTTGACTGATTTATTTCAAATCCATTGTTGTTTACAGAGGCACAATCGCAAAAAAGTCACTGTCCAAATACATATGGACTGTATGTTTGTCATAAGGCTCCAGCACTGAATTACTTATTGATGGAAAGATTATTTATTTGTCAGATAACAGTTAATTGTTTAATCATTAATCTCCGTAGTGGTAGAAATAAGACATGGATATATATGGTAATGCAAAAGTATGCAAAAGTATGAAATTTACATCGTCAGCTACTGTGAGCTACTGTGTAACAAAATACAACATATGTGAACATATTTGGCCAATTAAGCCTGATTCTGATTGTACATCTACACATATAGTTGGAGCTCAACGGCAATGGCAGTTCCCTCCTCACGTACAGTATGTGTCCCTAGCAAGAAGGCGAATATATTAGAACATAATTTATGTACAGTTACAAACATGCTAAATATGTCACAGATGTCTAAGACCATGGGGGTGTTCAAGTCATTACAACGTCACTGTTTATTTGTAGTGGTTGATTTTAGGAGAAAAGACAACCACTACAAATAAACAGTGACGTTGTAATGACTTGAACCACCCCCCCCGTCACTCTCACCAGATGGCACAGAGGAACTACCGGGCACTCCAGACAGTACCTAATAAATTGGTAATTCAGTGTTTCTGTATTGCTTGTAATGATGACTCCTCTTGTAAAAGTGACACATGCTCTCTCACGTTTCTGAATTTCCCCAAAATAAGCATTAAATCTATTACAACACATTAAGGACATGTCCTTACCACGCTCAGAGGCATGCCGTAAGTTTTTCAGGTTTCATGTTTTCTTTGCATAATTTTTATATTTTATTTGCCTTATTTTCATGATAAGTTTGAAAAAACTGACCAAACTTTTTAGTGCTATGTTTGTACCATAATGATAAAATACAAAAACATTTTTTTCCCCAAACAGTAAGCAGCATTATTTGCAAGATACCCAAAGGTATACACTCTGTCACTAACGTTCCATGTACATAGTTTCTGCACAAACATTTGACTAATTAAATTTAGTAGCACAAGTAAATAAAATCTTGTTTACACTGTTAATCTTGATACTATTCTATGCATTAGTGGACATTTATCAGTGCAGAATCAGTTCTTAATATTTGAAGAGTTAAAATGATTTTAATGCACTTTCTGAACCATGGGTAAAACAAAGCATAAATCACTGGATTGACAGAAGAATTAAGATATAGAAGAATCACCAATTTTTCAAAAACATTGCTTTGCATAGTATTACTTACTAAAGCACAAAGAAAGTATGGAAACATAAAAGCCAAGAACACAGTCACTAAAATGCTCAGTACTTTTGCTGCTTTCCTCTGAGATTTCATTGAGTCCATTGCCTTTTTTGAGGCCTGAGCTTTAGTTTGACTTTTAAGGTCTCTGATAGCGTTGGCATGTTTCTTGGCAATAAAAAACACTAGAACATAAAATATGATTATTATAGAACATGGAATAACAAAAGCAAATAGTAGATCAATCAGGGACCAGACCTCATGTAACACAAAAAGACACATTTCAGGACATGTTATCAGCCCCATGGATTTTCCGTTAAAATAAAGAACTGCTGAGTTGTAAGACATTGATAAAAACCAGTTACATGAAACCACAATGCAAGCTGTGTTTACAGACATCTTGTCAGTGTAGACAAAAGGGTTTGAGATGGCAAAATACCGATCAACAGCAATGATGGCAACATTATAAATTGATATGCTTGTGACAAAACCAGAAATAAAAATATAAAATACACACAGAGTTGGTCCAAAAATCCAACATGATTCAGTCAGCCGACTTAACTGGAATGGGAGCACAAACACTCCAACCAGAAAATCAGACATAGCCAGAGAGAGAATGAGCATGTTAGTTGGTGTGTGGAGCTGCTTGAAGTGACACACGGAGATGATAACAAGCAGGTTTCCACACACTGTTAGCAAAACTACAGCAGCTGCACACACATATAGAAACACGTAGACAGATACGAATCTCTCTGGACAGGAAAACTGTAAGCAGCGATCAGTTTGGTTAAGCTCTGTAAGATTCATGGATCCAGCATTGAAAGTGTGTTAAAAGTAGTGATTCAGATCCTGGTTTCTGTTGGAATGCAGTGATTTCACTGGTAACAGTCCAGCTTCATGGTGAAAGGAACTGTAGGCTGAGCAGACAAAAGCTCTGATATTTATATAGAACAGAACCTGATCACACCCACTTGATACAACTGATGTAATTGACTCCAAAGAGAAAAAGCAAGTTAGAGAGGGGTTTAGAACAGTGTTTCTCAGTCCAGTCTAGACGGTCTTCAACAGTGCACAGTTCAGTTCTTGTTTCAACACCTGATTCAATTCAGTAGCTGATTGAGGGCTTGTCTAAATTCCTATAGCACTATGGCTCTATGCCTATGCTGCACTCCTTTATGTTGGGTAGATTTATTGTTCCTTGCTGTAACTGATTCAGCTGATAAAGGAAAATACTCAACTGTACACTGAAGTAGATTACAGTATGAAATATTTTACGGAGCTATCGTCATGGGAAGACAATTACATACTGTATTACATATGTTTTATTTACTATAAACAGAACCATTTCTTTCTGTGAGGGACACATCAGATATTATTGGTACTAGAAATGTTCTCTTTGTTGTTACAGGTTTTGAAGTGTAACATCAGTGAACAGACACTTTAACATGGGAACTATACATGTATGTATGCATGGATGTCTACAGAAATTGTGACAGTGTGTGTTTTTGTGTGTGTGGTAGATGATGCATGGTACATGCAAATTTTGCCAAATTTTTGAATGATAACCTTCCGACATTAGTTGGTAATTAAACACGAACCAACAGGACGCTATCCATAAAAATATTAAGACATCACTGAGTTTTATATAAAAATGCCTCAGCTTTATTAAAAAGAAATATGTAAATTTAATTTTAATGAATAGGTTGTGGCAGTAATAAAAAAAGTAACTTTAATAGGTATGGCAGTAATTTAGTTTAATTTCATTTAGCACATATTAGACCAAGCAAAAATGAACATAAATAGCCTGACTGGGAATAGCTTGTCGTTTAGAATGCACATTTTAAACAACAGTAAACGTGATGTCTGTAGCTAGTACTGTCGTGGTTAAATAGCCTAGTCACTTAGTCAAGAAAAATACCAACATATCTGCAGTGCCTAACTGAACGTTTAAACTAACAGTCGACAGAGCAACAGCTGACCAGTCATTTCTTCAGGGATTTGTAGCCATGAAAAGCAGCAGGCGATACAGCGGCAGGATGATGATTGACAAATTGCGTTGACATTTTCTTAACTTCATGCAAATGAACTATGATGCCATGAATCAACAGTGTAAGAACATTCATAGGCCCAGGGGTCATGGGTCTCTGAGTTTTTTTGTTCCTACTGTCATTTTATTCCTATTCCCAATAGTATCACTCAAAATATCCATTCATTTATTCATCATCATTGACTGCTCCAGATAGGGTTGGCAGAGCAGAGAATCCCAGACAACTCTGTCCCCCACAACTTCCTCCAGCTCATTCTGGGGGACGCCAAGCCGGTTTTGAACGGGATTCATTCAGACTCCATGTCCCTTTCCTCCTCTGGAACATGAGAAAAGCTCTCCCGGAGGTGGAAGTTAAAATCATTCTGAACAGGGGTCTCTGACAGTCGTTCCCAGCACACCCTCACTATTCGCTTAGGCCTACCGGGTCTGATCATCAGTCTTCCCTACTATCTGATCCAACTCACCACCAGATGGTGATTGGTTGACAGCTCAGCACCTCTCTTCACTCAAGTGTCTAGAGCATACAGTCCCAAGTCAGATGAAACGACAACAAAGTTGATCATTGACCTTTGACCCAAGGAGCTCTGGTACCCTGTAAACTTGTGAACATTCTTGTGTTCGAACTTGGTGTTTGTTATGGACAATCCATGCCTAGCACAGAAGTCCAATAACAATTCACCTTTCGAGTTTAGATCGGACAGGCCATTCTTCCCAATCACACCTCTCCAGGTCTCCCAGTCATTGCCAACATGAGCATTGAAGTCTCCTAGCACGACTATGGAGTCTGTAGGCGGGACCCTTTCCAGAACCCCGACCACTCGCTCCAAGAAGGCCGAATACTCCGACCTGTTGTTTGGTGCATAAGCACACACAACAGTCAGAGTTTTCCTGTCTGTAATTTTAATTCACATTGAGGCAATGCTCTCGTCCACCAGGACAAACTCCACCTGCATAGGAGCCAGCCGGGGACACCCCACACTCACCTGGCGCCTCTCACCCTGTGCAACTCCTGAGTAGAAGGACCAACCCCTATCAAGGAGTTTGGTTCCAGAGCCCACACTGTGGGTGAAGGTGAGCCCAACTTTATCTAGTTGGTACCTTTCAACCTCCCGTACAAGCTCCGGCCTCTCCCCCCACAGTGAGGTTACATTCCACGTAGGACGCCAGTTTTCGCCACGGGGGTCTATGCCGCCAAGGGCCTCACTGCCTATTTGGCACTGCACTGTTCTCCCGTACTGGACCTTGCGAGTGGTAGGCCCACATGGTCCTCCCACAATGCCTTTTTTGCCTGAGCCCGGCCGGGTTACGTGGGCTGCCTGGCCACCAGTTGTTCGCCGAGGAACACTAACCCCAGGCCTGGCTCCAGGGGTAGGTCCCGGTAACCCTCTCCTTGCAGGGTACATGATATTCTGCGTCCCTTAGTCATGGACGATTTTTTGGATCGAGTTAGTCTGGGTCTTCACTCCAGACCTGTTCGCCTTGTGAGAACCTACCAGGAGTATATTGCTCCAGATGACTTAGCTCTGAAGATCCCTAGACAACACAAGCCATTCTGCCATGGCAAGGCCTCGATCCAGGAAGGGATACAAACATTACCATGTAAACTTACTGTGTAAACTGTGGTTCATATTCTAAACAAATCAGCAATACATGTTTAGTACATATTTTTACATTTTGTTGACAAAAGCTTAACACTGTACATGCCCACACATGACGAGCAGCATCAGATACACCCACAAGAGACAAACTTGAGGCAACATTGGCGACTTGTCATCTCCTTATGTGAACTTATGGAAAGATTTAATCCACTATACAGTCTGTAGATGGACAGACCTGCGCCAAGTATTCTCACCTGCAATGAGAGTACCCTCTCGACACATACTGATGTGCTGGGTATGGACAAGTAGTGTCTGGTTACAGCTGCTAGTCTCATGAACTATGTGCTCTTTACTTTCCCCTACTGAAGAAAGTATTTGTCCATTGCTGGCAGAATATTGTTGAAATAGGCCTCTATCTCTGTTTCTGAGTTGCAAACTGAAGACAAGTAGCGTTTTCCCAGAAGTAACATTGTTTTTCTTACTGGCTTTGTCTGCCTTTGTCTGCCTTGTCTGCTGATTTCTGCACTAGCAGGCTCACCTCTCTTGCCTGTTACTGGTGACACCTCTGTTATATTTATCACTTTGCATACTTTCCCTTTTGCACACTGCATCTTCATTTATGTAAGAAAGCAAATATGTTTGTCTCCAGGGTCCAGCATTGAGTTACTCATTGATGGATTGATTATTTATTTTTCAGATAACAGTTAATCGGTTAATCATTAATATCCGCAGTGGTTGAAGACATGGATGTCTGTATCAGTGTTCAAGTATGATATTTCTGTTGTCAGCCACAGTTTATTTTGAGCTACAGTGTAACAAAAGACAAACTGTGTGAACATATTTGGCCAATTAGGCCTGATTCTGATTGCACGTATAGTTGGAGCTCAACAGCAATGGCCCTACAATCCTTGTACTGTATGTCTCCCTAGCAAAAAGTTGAATATATTAGGATATCAATTATGTATGTTGCAAATATGCTGAACATGTCACAAAATGTCTAACACTGAGGGGGTGTTAGCAAGTCATTACAACATCACTATTTATTTGAAGTGGTTGGTTTTTGCAGAAAAGACTCCATCCCCCCAAACATGCAAAAGGAGCACTCCAGTCAGTACCTAATAAACTGGCAATTCAGTGTGCAGTAGATGATGCCACAGTGCGCTTATTCAGTGTTCTCTTACCATTCTTTATTGCTTGTAGTCATGACTTCTGTTGTATTTTTTTGAAACAATGACCCTTGATCCTCCATATTTCTGAATTTCCCTAAAATAAGCATTAAAGCTTTTATCACACATTAAGCATATGTCCTTAACGTAGTCAGAGGCATGCTGTGTGTGTTTCAGATTTCAAGTTTTATTTGCATAATTTTCATATTTTATTTGTTCCTGTTTATTGTTAAAGTGGAAAGAACTGACACCAACATTTCTTTTTCAGTGGTGCTATATGTATACAATTATGATAAAATACGAAAAGTTTTTTTATTTTATTTTTTTCCCCCAAACAGTAAGCAACATTATTTGCAAGATACTCAAAGGATCACACTCGGTGAGCCTTTGGAAGTAATGTTCAAATGTGCATAGTTTCTGCACAGAACGTTTTAGCACAAGTAAGCAAATTATTTTATGCTACTCTTGATACTATTCTATGCATTAGTGGACATTTATCAGTGCAGAATCAGTTCTTAATATTTGAAGAGTTAAAATGATTTTAATGCACTTTCTGAACCATGGGTAAAACAAAGCATAAATCACTGGATTGACAGAAGAATTAAGATATAGAAGAATCACCAATTTTTCAAAAACATTACTTTCTATGGTATTACTTACTAAAGCACAAAGAAAATAGGGAAACAAACAAGCCAAGAACACAGTCACTAAAATGCTCAGTACTTTTGCTGCTTTCCTCTGAGATTTCATTGAGTCTGTTGTGTTCTTTGAGGCCTGAGCTTTAGTTTGAATATTAAGGTCTCTGATAGCGTTGGCATGTTTCTTGGCAATAATAAAAACTAACCCATAAAATATGATTATTATAGAACATGGAATAACAAAAGCAAATAGTAGATCAATCAGGGACCAGACCTCATGTAACACAAAAAGACACATTTCAGGACATGTTATCAGCCCCATGGATTTTCCGTTAAAATAAAGAACTGCTGAGTTGTAAGACATTAATAAAAACCAGTTACATGAAACCACAATGCAAGCTGTGTTTACAGACACCTTTTCAGTGTAGAGAAAAGGGTTTGAGATGGCAAAATACCGATCAACAGCAATGAGGGCAACATTATAAATTGATATGCTTGTGACAAAAAAAGAGATAAAAATATAAAATACACACAGAGTTGGTCCAAAAATCCAACATGATTCAGTCAGCCGACTTAACTGGAATGGGAGCACAAACACTCCAACCAGAAAATCAGACATAGCCAGAGAGAGGATGAGCATGTTAGTCGGTGTGTGGAGCTGCTTAAAGTGACAAACAGAGATGATAACAAGCAGGTTTCCACACACTGTTAGCAGAACTACAGCAGCTGCACACACATATAGAAACACGTAAACAGGAGATACAGATCTCTCTGGACAGGAAAACCCCAAGCAGCGATCAGTTTGGTTAAGCTCTGTAAGATTCATGGATCCAGCATTTAAAATGTGCGCAAAGCGATTCAGATCCTGGTTTCTGTTGGAATGCAGTGATTTCACTGGTAACAGTCCAGCTTCATGGTGAAAGGAACTGTAGGCTGAGCAGACAAAAGCTCTGATATTTATGTAGAACAGAACCTGATCACACCCACTAGATACAAATGATGTAATTGACTCAGAAGAGGACGTTTACAGAGGGAATTACAACAATTGACTGATATAACAATCATTTAAGAACAATGCAGATGCTTCTCAATCCACTGCAAACAGTTCTCGTTGCACAGTTCAGCTTTTGCATAAACTACTTCACACTTATTGAAGTCAGCAGGTGAATCAATAGGTCTTACTGAATTAGGTACATTGTAAAAAAAAAAAGAAAAAAGAAACAGCACTATTTCTCTATGGCCCTGCTGGACTCATTTGCTTAGGGAAACAGTATGTTTACCTGATGTAGCACATTTCAGTTCTTACAAGAAATTCTCATCTGTACAGTACTATGTCAGGAATCACTTTTCAAGTATTCAATTTCCAGTCAAAACAACCATTAAGTACAAGTTATTCACTTTCGGTATCAAGGACAAAAGCAGAAAAATAATTAACAGAAATTTTATACATAACCTCAACCACTAAACATTTTTTTAGTGTCCAGATTTTGCCTTTATTACAACTTTGATTTTTTTGGGAGACTTGCTTTTAGATCTGAAGCAAGATTGGAGCTTGATTTTCTTGTATCTCTCAAAGATGAATGCTTTAAGTATTGTTTAAACCGGGCCCAGCAAATGTTCCATGATTACAGATGTTGTTTCAGATGTTCTTGTTGACTGTGAAACATAGCAACTATGAAATTAACCACTCCTTTCTGTAAGGCATGCATCAGTGTTTTTGATACCAGGATGATCTTTGCCTTAATCAGATGTTGTGGAATCCTGTCCTAATTTTTGTAGATAAACTTTAGTTTAGTAATCAGATATCACAGCTGAATTTTGGAGTTTGATATCAGTATCAATGTATTCAGCATTCACACACAGGTCCCCATTATGTATAGTCCTATTTAACCAATACCACATACTGATATTTTAAAGAAACATAAGGCATCCAGTATGCCACTAGTATGAAACATTCATACTGCACAATTAAACCATGAATTAAGAGTCATGTATTTTATTGTCCACAGTGTGGCAGCAGAGGCAGGGGACAAAAGCACATATATAAAGGTATATATATATATATATATGTGTGTGTGTGTGTGTGTTATGAATATGAATATATATTATGAAAGCAAGTTTGACCTAAAAAATCAGATCTTCGTCAAAGTAAGAAGAACATTATGTAATAATATAATAATATGCAACCCTTTTCTAAAAAGGTTGTGCAGAATGTAAAAATAAAAACAGAATGTAATGTGCAAATCATTTAAACCCTATATGTAATTAAACCCTGTATTTAATCTTTGTAGTACAAAGACAACATATCAAATGTTAAACTAAGATTTTTTTTGTTTTTTGAAAAATATATGCTCTTTTTGAATTTGATGCCAGCAACATATTTAAAAAAAGTGGAGGCTAAGTCTTTTAGAAGTAAAGATGAGGAAATATTCACCACTCTGTGAAAGAATGCACGCAGCAAATAGTGCAACAGTTCAAGAATAGCATTTCAGACACGACAGTTGATTGTCGACTTCAATCGAGTAAGTTAAGATTTCCCAACTTGAGATATGATGCTGTAAGATAAGATTCATAAATCAAGATAAGATTTGCTTCTGTAATACAAATTTGTGAAAAATCTTATCTTGACCTGTCAGATCTGAAATTAAGACAAAACGATAGAAAGTTTCTGCAATACGGCCCCAGGTGCTGAACTGGCCTGCCTGCGGTCCAGACCTGCCATCCATTAAAAACCTTTGGCGCGTTATGAAACGAAAAACATGACAAAGGAGACCTTGAACTGTTGAGCAGCTGAAATTCTGTATCAAGCAAGAATGGGCAGACATTTCACTTTCAGAACTGCAGCAGTTGGTGTCCTCAGTTCCCTTACAGAGGCTTATTAAAAGCAGAGGTCATGCAACACTATGGTAAACATGCCCCCGTCCCAACTTTTTTGAAATTTGTGGCTGGCATTAAATTCCAAACAAGCATATATTAAAAAAATGAATAAAAATTCTCAGTTTCTACTTTTTTTTTATTTTAATTTGATATGTTGTCTTTGTACTGTTTTAAATTAAATATAGGATTTAAATTGTTGCACATTGCATTCAGGTTTTATTTACATTTTACAGTGTCCCAACTTTTTTTGAAACGGGATTGTAATTCAGTAGTATTTATTGGTATATTAATCATAATAATAGTATTGAAATAAATATTGCAATTACTAATGTAATAGTAATAAGAATGAACAAAGAAAACTAAATAAAACAAACATTTTAGGTTAGTTTAATGAAGGAGCTGAAGTAGGTTGCAAATGCTAAGGGGTTTTATTAGGGGCAGTCCAACACTCATTGTCCATATTACAGGCAGGGGTCAACACACAAGCAGGCAATAGAAAAGGTAGATCCATACTTGAAAAAGCAGAGACAGTAGCAGGGGGCAAAAACAGGGGAAACCAACAGAAGGAGAAAAGGCTTGGTACTCAAATAGGAACACAGAGATTTCACCACCGCAGAAACAAGCAAAGGGGTATATATGGGAGTCTTAATGGCCTAGAAATGAGCTTCAGGTGTGTGACAGAGAAGGAGAGTGAGCAGAGCCAGGGAGAGTCCAAGGTAACAGAGCCACCTCTCTTACGGTGCGGCTTCCGAAGTGCACAGAGGGTGGGCCCCAATCGGCAGAAAGTCCAGAGGGGAGGGCAGTCCATCAACTGGGTAAACAGAGGGGACGGGGCATGACCAGAATTGTGGACCAGAGTCGGGCCCTGGGAAAACAGCTCTGAAGGATCCATCCTAAAAGCCAGCAGTGGAGCAGCTCTGGGAGGAGCAGTCCTAAAAGCTGAGACAGTAGTTTGGGAAGCCGGCACCAGAACTGAACAGGGAAGCACACAAGGATCCATCATAGGGATGAGCAGCAGCTGGGAAAACCGGCACAGCAGCCATGCAGGGAACCAGCACTGAAGGAAGAACAGCTCAGGAAGCCGGCACCGGATTAGCACAGAGACCTGGCACAGGAGTCACACAGGGAACCAGCACTGGAGGAGGAGCAGCTTGAGGGACTGGAACAGGAGCATTGCGTAGAGCTGGCACTGTGGAATCCAGTGTCCTGTGCGGCGCTGTGGGACCCTCCTCTGCGTCCGGTGTGTCCCTGTTGGCAACACAGGGACTAAAGAAATATTGGTATAGCCCACCCCCCCAAAAAAAAATCCTTGCGGGGCCTCGTCCTCTCTTAGCACCTACCTGAAGGCAGACTGGAAGAGGCTCCAGAACTTTTTTAATGAGCAAGCCAACTCTTTATGTTAGGCCCACATTTTAGCCGCCCAGTTTAAGGCAGGCCGTTGCATCAACAGCATTACGAAGGCCACTTAAATCTCCTCAGACTGGAATGACTCATTAAAGTGGGCTCTGGTCCAAGTGGGGGTATGCTGGCAGTGTGGACTTGGGCTTGATAGCTTTGGGGTTTGTGAAGCCACTCGTTGCAGCTGTCTTCTGTAACACAGAGGCTGAAACAGGTTGCAAACGCAAAGCGGTTTTATTAGTGGCAGCACAGTGTTCTTTGTCCATATAACAGAGTGCGTAGCAGGGGTCACAAACAGGGAAAACCAACACAGGTGTACCAATTTGATGTGCTAATTAGATGCAATGACATGACTGGAATGGCATAAGTCAACAAAAGGAAAACGTTTAGAGTGAGACTCAGCTGTTGGTAACAGTACCAACTAGACGTCTGACAACAGAGATGAAAAGTGTCTAGACCAGTTGTCTGGTCCAAAACCAGACACCTGGCAAGCCTAGCAGTGATTCCTGCAAAGCATCACTTTTTATCTAGCTAGCTAGATCATAAAAGTCTGAATCTAAATTTTTGACTCAGCTTTTATTATTTTTAGCCAAGCAGATTTACCCAGTTATGGATGAGGAAAAAAGTTAGTTAGGTTTTAAAATAGTTGCAGTTTCTGAATGTTCCACAGAATATATTAAGTTGTTTTATCTAAGCCCTGCGATGGACTGGCGACCTGTCCAGGGTGTATCCTGCCTTCTGCCCAATGACAGCTGGGATAGGCTCCAGCACCCCACCGTGACCCAGAAGGATAAGCGGTTTAGATGATGTATGTATGTATGTATGTATGTATGTATATTTTATCTAAAGGCAGTGTCTATATGCCTTCCAGTATTCATTTATTTTCTTTATTTTGTTGTCATTCAATTTTTTTGAAGAACTGGCTATGTTTTTTGCACACAGCAGCGGTGTAGGTAACAGAAATATGGAACTCCTGGTGTCTTTGCTGTTATGTGCCCTGCCACAACCAGTAGGGAAAGCAAGAGGATGACACAAGACAGCAGGCTGAATTGCGTTAGTTCCGGTCAGTCAAGAGCCCATTCTAGAGACTTGCCACATTTCTGATTATGTTTTGCAGGGGAGGGGAGACGGGCATAGCATAGCAAGTCCTTGATTGGAGGACATGGACTTCCCTGGCCCTTGTGGTTGATGATGCCAGAATGAGGTGATGAGAAGACAGAATCTGGAAGGCCTCACTACAGCAGCCTTCTCCCCACAATTATCAGAGGTTGCCTAAAAGGTGAGGTGCCTTGGCATCCACCTCCTGGTTGCCACCTTAAACCATGCTCATTAAGCCATCAAGTTAGCCTGTAAGCAGCATCAGAAGGCAGGCTTTTTGTGACAAATGTGAGGGAAGCACTTATTGTGTCAGAGATTGAGCACTTCCATCCTGTAAAGGTGAGCGTGGAAAAGGCAAGCTTGTTGACTGAGGTCAAGAATAATTTAAGATTACAACAGGTGCAGAAGTGATTCACTGTAATGTAGTCTTGCCATTGAATGTCTTTTGAGTCCATGTGACCAGTTTTGTAATATTGAGACCTTTAGTGAAGATATAAAGGAGTTTCAGAAAGAAACTATAGCAGTAGTGACTGACTCTGAAATGGAGAATAGTAGTGTGGATTTCAGAGTTAAGGATTTCCTGTTAAGGATCTATTAACTGTTTCGGATGATGCTGAGCTGTTGACAGTGGATGGCCCCTTGATGTGTTGTTCACTGCTCATAGTTCTCAAACGTTACAGAACAGTTCCTCACATGGTCGTAACCCATTCAAATGGAGGAAATGGCTTAGCCATTAGGATGGTGAGGCAGATTTTCAGGTCTCCTAGGAAAACCCCTTTTGCTGTATGTATATTATGTATGTATGCAGTTTGCTTGTTAGAGCGCTAGGGTGATGCTTTAATAATAAGTAGAGTTTGTAACATCTTATTTTTTTAATAACGAAAATAAACCAAAAGTGGTAAACTGAGTGGCATCAATGAATCTCTTGATTAAGTTTTAAAGATGGAATATCATAATGGACTGTATTTGTTGCCTCAAAAGACCAAAGTTATAAATTTTTTATTCAACATTTGTTCATTCATTAACCTTTTTATGCAGCTGCTTAATTTGACTTAAAGAACAGGAGGCAAGGAAGCTGTTTTCATTAAATTAGTTTTTGTATAAAGCACAAAGTACATTTGGTGTTCATTTCAGACTTGATTAATTTTGAGTAATTGATTATTTTTTATTTCACAGTACTGACCACTAATATTCACATTATTAATTTTTTAATTACCTCATGGTCATTATTACAGAAGAAACAGTGAGACCAACATTTTTTGCCATGTTTCTCAAACTAAAGATGAAATATAATGTTGGAGAAGCAGCAAATAATGTAAGCACACAGAGAGTGTGCCTTTCCTCATCTCTAGTCATATTCCACAGTATATATTTTCCACACAAAATATCAAAATTTGGGATTCATGTATGCAGATGCACAAGGTCTGCAAGTTCTTGTGCTCTTCATTCCATTTAGTTCATCAGTTGACATTTATCAGTGTAAAATCTTCCATGCGCACAGTATATTTTCTGCACAAAATGGATTTATTTAATTCATTGAGATTGATAGAACAAGTCCATTTGATTGCTCTTGATGCTATTTTATTAATTAGCAGACATTTATTAATGCAGAATCTGTTTTGAATATTTGAAGAGTTAAAATGGCTTTAGTACACCTTCTAAACCATGGGTAAAACAAAGCATAAATTACTGGATTGATTGTGGAGTTTAAATATAAAAGAATCACCAAATTAAAAAAAGGCTCAGTTTCCATGGCATTGCTAATCAAAGTGTACACAAAGTACGGAAACAAACAAGCCAAAAACACAGCCACTAAAATGCTGAGTACTTTTGCTGCTTTTCTCTCTGATTTCGAGTCCATCGTATTCTTTAAGACCAGAGCCTTACTGTGCACATTAAGCTCTCTAATAGCATTAGCATGTTTCTTGGCAATAATGAAAACCAGAACATAAAATATGATTATCACAGAACAAGGAAAAACAAAAACAAACAGAAGATCAATCAGAGACCAGACCTCATGTAACACAAAAACACACTCTTCAGGACACGCTATCAGACCTGTGGAGTTTCTGTTGAAGTAAAGAAGTGCAGAGTTATAAGACATTAATATAAACCAGTTAGATAAGATCACAACACAAGCTGTGGTTACAGTTACCTTTTCAGTGTAGAGAAAGGGGTTAGAAATGGCAAAATATCGATCAACAGCAATAAGGGCAACATTATATATTGATATGCTTGTGACAAAAAAGGAGATTAAAACAGAAAACATACAGATAGCTGTTCCAAAAATCCAACATGATTCAGTCAAATGACTTAAATGGAACGGCATCACAAAAACTCCAACCAGAAAATCAGACACGGCCAGAGAGAGGATGAGCATGTTAGTCGGTGTGTGGAGCTGCTTGAAGTGACAAACAGAGATGATCACAAGCAGGTTTCCACACACTGTTAGTAGAACAACACCTGCTCCAGACACACACACACTACCACATAAACAGGAGATACAGATCTCTCTGGACAGGAAAACTGTAAGCAGCGATCAGTTTGGTTAAGCTCCATAAGATTCATGGATACAGCAGTTGTTGTAAGGCAGTGACTCAGAACTTGGCTTCTAGTGATTTGCAGTTATATCTCTAGTAACACTCCAGGTTCATGGTGAATGAACCTGTGACTGAGCAGATTAAATCTCTGCTTTTTATAGTGAACAGAACCTGCCCACACCCACTTAATACATATGATGTAATTGAAACAACTATTTGGAGAGCAAGAAAACTGTCTGGCAAGCTAGTGCATACTTTCCTTAATTGTATACGGTTCAATTTTTTCCTGTTTCAGCTCACATGATTCACATCATGATATGTAGCTGAGTCAAGTATAGCAGAGACAAGCGAACACTATACCATTATTTCTGTATGTATTTGGTGGGACCCCATGGTGTTACGGGATGGCGGGGAGGCGGACCCAAGTGCAGAAATGAAAACCAGAGAGAAAGAGTGATAAATGAGTATATTGGGGCACTGGACTGTGAGTTTGAAACATTGCGGTTGAGGTGACCTAGAGCCAGGCTCAAACCGCCAATGTACTGATAGGCGGTCTGTGGGGTTTCCACTGCACCACTGGGGAGCACAGGTAACTACAGGTAAAACACCTCAAGGAAGGGGAAAAGAAGAGGCTGGACAACGGCAAACAGCAAACAAAAGAAACGCTAAAAGCAGCGTGCTCAAAGAAAGGTTGAACTAGAAAGGTGAAATGAAAGATAATGGGAAAACAAAAAACATTTCCACTCTAAGAACGAAGGGAAAGCAGACTTTGTTTCAGTTGTTTGCTTTTGGTGGAGCAAACACCTCTTCTGTTTCTTGTAGCTCAAGCCTCCTTTTGGTTTTTAAGTAGTTTTGGGACAGTTTATTCTTTTTTTTTTGCCCTCCTTTTCTTTTTTCTATAGTTTTGGGGCAATTTCTTTTCTCAGCCCTCTTTTCTTTTCCTTTCTTTTCTTGAATGACACTAAGTACCGTACCGGTCACCCCTCTACAAAAGTGTGACAAATGCCCCTGTTTGCCACGGCCTTAAGTAAAAGAGTCCGCAGGTGTGTGGAGTTGGGCTAATCAGCCTGAGGGCTGCTGGGAATTGGAGTTCCCTGAAGTTATGGCCCCATGCCGCTGTCGCCCTCTGCTGGCAGCAGACGGGGCCGGCTGAACCCTTACAGGACCCCCCCTCCTAGGGATGGCCCCAGAAGTACCCAGGCCAGCAGCGCGTGCCCGTGGGAACTCCCTAATGAGTTCCGGGTCCAGGATATGGCGTGCTGGAACCTGAGACCGCTCTTCAGGCCCGTACCCCTCCCAGTCTACCAAGTACTGGATGCAACCCCGCACACAGTGGGAGTCCAGGAGGCGCCGGACCGCATAAGCCGGGGAGCCGGCAACAAGACGCAGTGCTGGGGGTCCCACAAAGGAACGGCCCAAGGCGAGACCTGTGAAATGCAGGGTGGATCCGCATGGAGGGCGGAAGGCGTAGCCGGTAGGTGACCGGGTTGATATGCTGGTCGACCTTAAAGGGCCCCACATATCTAGGTGCCAGCTTTTTAGACTTCACATGGAGCGGAAGATCCTTGGCCAAGAGCCAGACCTGCTGGCCTGGCCAGAAGGTGGGTGCCGGGCACCTCTTGCGGTCAGCCACCTGCTTTCTGGCCTCGGTGGTGGCCAGGAGGGAAGCACGGGCCTTCCACCATGCCCTCCGGCAACGCTGCACAAACTGCTCTGTTGCAGGAACCCAAACCTAGCGCTCCCCTTCGGTGAACATGGCCAGAGAAACCCCAAACTATCATTCAAAGGCTGACATGCCCAGGGACGAATGCCGGAGAGTGTTATGGGTATATTCCGCCCAGGGTAGATACTCCGCCCAAGAGGAGGGGTTGGCGGAGGTCAAGCACCGCAGAGTCCAGGCAAGGTCTTGATTGACCCTTTCGGTTTGGCCATTGGACTCTGGGTGAAAGCCGGAGGAGAGGCTCACAGAGGCTCCCATGAGCCGACAGAAGGCCTTCCAAAAACGCCATCCCGTGAACCCTGACCACGTGCTGTAACAGGAGCTTCGCTGTCTCGTTGGCAGATGGAAGCTTGGGCAGTGCCACAAACTTGCATGCCTTGGAGAAGCAGTCCAAGAGTACCAGGATGACCGTGTTGCCCTCTCTGTGTTGTCCGTGTTGTCTCTCTCCATGTTAGGCCACCAAAATCGCCTGCGCAAAAAGTCCAGGGTCCTAGCCACCGCTGGGTGACCTGAAAATGGGGAGGTGTGCCCCCATAATAGCAGCACCCTTTGCCACAGGAGCACGCATGTACAGCTTATCGGGGGGGGACCGCCTCCAGGATCGGGCTCCTGCCGTAGGGCTTCCCTGATGGCAGTCTCCAGCTCCCAACGGAGTGGGGCCAAGATCCGAGGAGTGGGAATAATGGGTTTCTTGGGAGGGCTCAGGCCCCGGAGGTGCCCACTGTCTGGACAGGGCATCAGGTTTGGTGTTCTTAGAGCCTGGTCTATAAGGCAACAGGAAATCAAAGCGGCTAAAAAACAGCGCCTGTTGGGCTTGGCGAGGGTTGAGCCATTTTGCCTGTTGGATATAGGCCAGGTTCTTGCGGTCGGTCCAGACCACAAAGGGATGGTATGTATGTGAAATTGGCCAGAAGGTCGAAAAAATACATGCCAGTTTATAAAACTGCTCGAAGCTGTTTCTGTGGTCTGTGGGTGCCACAGTGCTCTGTGGATTCTCAACTCTCCATCAGATTTATTGCCTTGCTCTTAGGCCACATGTTCTCTAATCCAAAACTTTAGGTGTCAGTTTTACAAAATAATGACTAACATAACACAGCCTGCTAATACAGTTGGTGCACTAATTTTAAATCCATTTAAGAGAACTCATGTTGAAAGATTAAATTTTTTGGGGCATTTTCACAAATTGTCTCCCCAGTGTAATCATGTACAATTCCACCCACTTGCTAGATGTCGCCATATCACACGGTCCTGAGGGTGAAGGCTAGGATGTGCTTTCTCTGAGTCATATGAAGCCAGCTACCACATCTTTTCGAATTGATGCTCACACAACAATATTGGACAGCTGAACATGCTTGAAGGAAAATGCTAACTGTCAATTCTGCTGCTTCAGCCAATAGACACCCAGGCTGACAAGCATCCTGTGACACTCACTGAGCTCGTCAGTATGATGCATTCTACTGCCGAGGGTTGCCTATGCAGATTGCATGGTTGAGTGTTTGATTTTATACAGCTGTTAGCAATAAGTGTGGCTAAAAGATGAGCCATCGTTGTTGTGATTTCATTGATTCAATTGTAGTTCATTCCTGAGAGTTTAGAGACAAAATTCTTGTCTTTGTTTAGACGTTTCCTGAAGCCTTTTTACTCCACTCCAGAGAGTGGAATAAAAGACAAAAGACAAAACAAACGTTGCTGAATGCAAAGATACATCTGCTCTTTTTCGAAAGCCTTTATGATAAGAAAAGAAATATAGCAGGTGAATATTGAAATGCGATGATTTTTGATTAATCACTTTGTGAATTGTGTATATGAGATAACTGTAGTTCACAAGCTAACTCTGGCTAACTCAAGTTGATACTGTTGGCTAAAATACACCATGATCAATTAGACTCAGTGGGTTTAATCAGAGACAGAGCTTTATGTCTTAGCTGTTCATTTTATCAGGTACACTTGTAATATAGCACAGTTACTGATTGTATCCTGTCTGTTGCTACAGTTAGGTGTACAGTTAGACACTGTAGCTCTTTTTCTGTGCACAGTTTGTGTCATCTTCTAGCCTTTCATCAGTAGTCAGTTTCTGACCCCCAGACCGCTGTTGACTGGATATTTTTGGTTGGTGGACTATTGTCAACCTAGCAATGATGCTGAGGTGTTTCAAAATGCTGAGCCTGCACCCACCCTACCATTCCAGTACCATAAAATGTGGTCAGTGGTGGTCCTATGGTGGTCTCTTTCCATAAATAAAAGGTGTAGACAGTTGTTGACAAACTGTGAAGCAACAGATCTCTGTAATTGTAAATGTACGAAGTGCACATATATAGTACGTACCTAGACAGTAGAAACTCTTTTATTTAACACTGACACCAGTATTTACAAGAATGCTCTGTATACATAAATAAGGAACAAAAACTGCAGCAAACAAAATTTACGTTAAGACATTCAAACAGACACCACTGTTTTGAGTATAACTGAGGTAAACCCTTTGTGTGCATCATCTCCAGAGCCGGATTCTGTCTTCACAACTGGCATGACTCAAAAACAGCAGACTCACTAAAGGTTTGAGTCAGCTAAATGTACCAGTGAACGTAGCCAAATTTTACATGTTTCTATAAAAGCCACTAGCTGAACTTATTATTTTGCTATTATATATAAATACTGTACCTTTAACAACATTCTACACAAATTCCAGCTCAGAGGTTACTTTTACCTGCTGAAAAAACAATTCTTGTCCGAAACTCTGGGGGACTAATACATGTTTCATTCATCAAAGAACTTTCATCAATTCAGAATCTGTTCTAAATATTTGAAGAGTTAAAGTGAGTTTAACACACTTCCTAAACCACGGATAAAACAAAGCATAAATAACTGGATTGATGGTAGAATTTAAATAAACAAGGATCAGCACTTTCTGAAATGATTCTGCTTCAATTTCAGTTACATTGCCTAATAAACTGTAAATAAAATATGGAAATAAACAAGCCAAAAACACAGACACTAAAATGCCGAGCACTTTAGCTGCTTTTCTCTCAGATTTCATAGAGTCTGTCATGTTCTTTGAGGTCTGAGTCCTAATTTGAGCATTGAACTCTCTGATAGCCGTGGCGTGTTTTTTGGCAATAATAAAAACTAGAGTATACAGTATGATAATAACAGCACATGGGAAAATAAATGCAACCAAAAGATCAACCAGAGACCAGACCTCATCTAATAATAGAAAGCAGTCTCCAGGACACGTTACCAGATTTCTAAAATTTCCATTGAAGTACTGCAGTGCTACATTGTATAAAAGCAATACAAACCAGTCACATAAAACCACAATGCACGTTGTGCTCACAGAGACTGCTTTAGTGTAGAGAAACGGAGTAGAGAGAGCAAAATAGCGATCAACTGCGATCAGAGCAACGTTATATATAGATGAGCTTGTAAGAAAATAAGACGTTAATGTAAAACCTACACAGAAACCTCGATTAAAAATCCAGCATGATTCAATCGTCCATATTAACGTTATAGGGATCACAAGAGCTCCAACCAGAAAGTCTGACACAGCCAGAGAGAGGATGAGCATGTTAGTTGGTGTGTGGAGCTGCTTGAAGTGACAAACAGAGATGATGATCAGCAGATTTCCACACACTGTTAGTAGAGCTACAGCAGCTGCAGACACATACAACAACACATACACTGCAGTAGATACAGATCTCTCTGGACAGGAGAACTGCAGACAGTGATTGGTTTGGTTATCTTCCATAAGATTCATAAATCCAGCATATCAAAGAAAGCATATAAAATATATTCCGAAGGACTGCAGTGTAAATGCTGTTGGTAACATGCCCAAACGAAACGTATATAGGATGAGCAGATAGGAGCTCTGATATTTATGTGGTTTAAAAGCTGCTCACACCCACTCATTTAAATAATAACTTCATCTTCATGATGTCATTCTGTCACAGTGCTCACAGAGCACTCAAATTCACCTGTGCTCATTTTTAAATTTCTCTTCTGATATCAATGTCTGATCCTTGAGTATTGGCTCAGTGAGCAAATAATAATAGCTGTTGGTTTGAGTAAAATGCCGTTTGTTTGGAGATATTTTAGTCTGAAAACGCCAAAAAGCAAGACAGCTACTTGTAATGTGAGTAAAGTCAGCGTGCTGAGGGGCAGAAGAACGTCTGAGTCGTACACTACAACCAATTTAATCACCTGCAAAGGTTTCATGTGAAAGAGTACCAGGAGTTCATGTTAGTTAACAGACAGGAAGAAACTGCCAGGCAACGACTCTCATAATCTGCCATCCAGAAAATACATTTGAGAGACCGCTATACCTGAACTGCACAACCGAGTGTCACACACAGTTAGCGGCGCAGTTAGCTAGATGTTAAAGCCGCAAGCTTCACAACTGATGGTTGGTCCTCAGATGTGAGCCCAGTGTCTCTCATAAGTCTCACTGCACACTGGGTGAACCCGGAAACATAAGGACTACAGAGAGCGGTGCGTCAGGTAAAAAAAGGCAGGGGGTCACACACCAGCAGTTTAGCTGCAGCCTCCATTACAGATATGCTTAGTACTGGAAGATATAACACCTCAAACTCAAACGGAAACACAATACCAACAATAATAAAGATAATATTAAAGTAAAAAGAGCTTCTGTGTCAGAATCTGTATGGTTATCGGCAGTTGTATATCGGAATTGGATCGGAACTGAAAAAAATGTGGATCGGCCCATCACTAGAAATGAACATCACCCGGCCTTTCCTAACAATGATTATGAACAAGCCATAGCCCTAACAAGCTGATTAAGGTCAAAACCTTGGTAAAAGTTATCCGAGAGCTCAGATCTTTTGGGGTGCCCAAACTTTTTACTTATTTAACGACACTAATCATTTGGGAACTGAGGAAACTGACTGCTGTAGTTTTGTATTGTAGTTAAATACTTTCTTGTTCTTGCTTGATATACAATTTTAGCTCTTCAACGGTTCTGGATTTCTTTTGTTGTATTTTTCATTTCATAATGTGCCCGATGTTTTCAGTGGTGACACATACAGAATGTGGTTTAACCTCGTCTTGCTGAAATAAGCAAGGCCACCACCCAAATAGTACCTGCTCTGTGAGGGTCTACGGGTGTCCTGACCACTGAAGAACAGGATAAAAGGGGGCTAACAAAGTATGCAGAGAAACAGATGGACTACAGTCTGTAACTGTAGAACTACAAAGTGCACCTATATAGTAAGTGGAGCTGATAAAATTGGCAATGAGCGTAGAAACAAGGAGGTGGTCATAATGTTATGCCTGATCGGTGTGTGTGACACATATATATATATATATATATATATATATATATATATATATATATATATATATATATATATATACACACACATACTTATTGATATGGGCCAGCAGATAATGTTCACATGAACCATCAGAATGTGGACAAAAATGTTTACTTAGAATGGAGCAATAAAGGAAACATGAGTGTCAGTTCTACATACAGAAACGCCTTGTTGATGAGAGAGGTCAGCGGAGAATGGCGAGACTGCTTTGAGCTGACAGAAAGGCCACAGTAACTAAGGTTACCACTCTGTACAATTGTGGTGAGCAGACAAGCATAGCCTGGTCTGATGAATTTCGCATTTTTTTCCAATAGCATGACTTTATGGACCCTGTCACACATCGACTCGTGTCACAAGATAACTTGGACTTCAGTTCCCAGAACCCTCAGGAGGTTCACGTGACGACTCAACTCCGACTCGGAAAACTCAACAGACTGCATTATCCACAATACTGTGGGGAATCACATGACCTCTAAGGAGATCACGCGCTCCTATCAGAGGTTGCACTCACCTGAGTACTAAATGTTTGCACCTGTGTTTTGAATCACATGACTTAGTCAGATTAGCTTTTAAGCCCGGGCTTTAGTTTAGTTCTTTGCGAGGTATTGCTTCTCCACGAACATACTGAGTGTTTATCCCAAGTGTTATTTGCTGTACGTTTTTTGACCATTATTTCGTTCTTTGACTTTGCCTTTTGCCCTTTTGTACTGTTGCCTGCCTTGCTGATCAGTGTTTTTGGACCTTCGCCTGTTTGTTGATTTCGTTTTTGCCTTGCCCCTTTTTTGGACTTTGTCTGCTCGCTGATATGATCACCGCCTTGTTTATGGTTTGTCTTTTGGATTTGACCAACGCCTGCCTTCTGACCCTGCATCTGCCTAGCCCTATTAAAACGCCTTTTTTCCTTTTAATCCGCGAGCGTCTGGTTTTTGACGAATCCTTACAGACCCAACCTGCCGTGTGAACAGTCCAGGCTGGTGGAGGTGGTGTAATGGTGTGGTAAATGTTTTCTTGGCATACTTTGGGCTTGATTATACCAATCAATTATCACTTGCCTATATGAGTATTGTTGAGAGCCGTGTGCATCCCTTCATGGCCACTATTTACCATTTTCTAATGGCAACTTTGGCATGATAATGCACCATGTCACAAAGCAGAAATTGTCTGAAACTTGTTTCATGCACATGACATTGAGTTAAGTGATCTTGCATGGTCTTCCCTGCCACCGGATCCAATTAGAGTCCAATAGAACACTTTTGGGATGTGGTAGAAGATTTGCAGCATTAAAATTGGCAGGAATTGCATGATGCAGTCATGTCAACATGGACCAGAATCTCAAGGCAGTGTTATCTTGTGTATCTGTGGAACACCAGTGAAACTAATACTTTAGAAAGAATTCCAACTTGTATATTTTTAAATAACTAATCATTTATGACTCATTTTTTATTGTTCTGCAAAGGTGCAAGTTTTCCCATTTCTACTCTTTGGCCTTCTTGGTCCCCATCGTGTCTGTTGATCAGATTTCATGAATAGCTGTCTGTCACCCCATTTTCTCACATCGTGACGATTCATTAATTTTCTCCGTGCATCTTTTAGAATTTCTCCCAATGCAACAGCAGTTTTTAACGAAAACATTAACTGGATTTACTGTAGAGTTTAAATGAACAAGCATCAGCACTTCTTGAAGTGATTCTACTCTCAGATTTTATGGTCTGCTATGTTCTTTCATATTTGAGTCTAGTTTGAACATTAAGTTCTCTGATAGCAGTGGCATGTTTTGATTGATAGCAGAATTTAAATAAACAAGGATCAGGATTCTACTTCAGTAGAAGATCAGTCAGAGACTAGACTTTATCCAAGTACAGGCACAAGGTATATGTACCTAGACAGTGGCACCTCTGTGTATATTCGTTGCCAAGATATTATTCTACAGCAAGAGCCTGTCTCCCGTGCCCTGATGACGGCCGCGAGAGCGGGAATGAAGACGGGGCCCAAACTCCAAGTAAGGACGAATCCCAGTGAGGACAGCGGGGAGAGGAGAACCGCGAGTGGGTGGGGGACAGCACGTGAATCCTGGGCCCTGTCTCCAAGCCACCGCCTCCCGTCCTGCAGTGAGGTCACTTTAATTTGCCTTACGTTTGTCCTGGGCAGCTGAGCTGCAGAGCGGGGTCGATGACTGGAAGACGGACCAACAAGCTCTCTTACCTTCTTGGCTCAGCTGCCTTTAAAAAGAGCAGAAAGAGAAGAGAGAGGTACAAGCAGCAGCAGAAGAGTTTGAAGAGCTGAAAAGCTTAGTTTGGAGAACAGGACTGAAAAGTCTAGTTTGAAGCCACTGAAAAGTATCCAGCTTAGTGTTGGTTTGGTTGTTTTGTGTTTGTTTGGTAAGAAGATAAAGTTAAATGGCTGCTGTGAATTTGAACCCTGCCTCCAGTGTTCATGCGCCCAGGGTAGCACAGGGCGTGCTACATGTTCCTCAATTGTTTTTTTAGTTAACACTGACACCAACATTTCAGGAAGGATCTGTATGCATAAGAAAGAAAACAGATCTTTTTCCAAGCAGCAGACAACATTGTTTACGTAGACACTCAGACACCACTTTCTTGAGTATAACTAAGGTAAACCCACAGTGAACATCATCTTTAAAGCTGGATTCTGTCTTTACTCTGGCATGCCATGAAAACAGCAGAATTACTCAAGATTCGAGTCATCTAAATATATCAATGAGCATAGATAAATTTGTACGTTTCTATAAAGGCTCCCAGCTGATAGGTTGAAAAAAATCTAATTTTATATTGTTATATATAATTACTGTACATTTAAACAACATTCTAAACAAATTAAATAATCTCAAAAGTCTGATAAATACCTGAAAACTGTTGTTCAAAACTCAGAACTAATACCCGTTTCATTCATCAAAGAACTTTTACCAATTCAGAACGTGTTTTAAGTATTTGAAGTGTTAAGACTAGTTTAACACACTTCCTAAACCACGGATAAAACAAGGCATAAATAACTGGATTTATGGTAGAATTTAAATAAACAAGGATCAGCACTTTCTGAAATGATTCTGCTTCAATTTCAATTACATTGCCTAATAAACTGTAAATAAAGTATGGAAATAAACAAGCCAAAAACACAGACACTAAAATGCCGAGCACTTTAGCTGCTTTTCTTTCAGATTTCATAGAGTCTGTCATGTTTTTTGATGTTTGAGTCGCAGTTTGAGCGTTAAGCTCTCTGATAGCCGTGGCGTGTTTTTTGGCAATAATAAAAACTAGAGTATACAGTATGATAATAACAGCACATGGGAAAATAAATGTAACTAATAGGTCAACCAGAGACCAGACCTCATCTAACAATAGAAAGCAGTCTCCAGGACAGGTTAGTACATTTCTCAAGTTTCCATTGAAGTACTGCAGTGCTACATTGTATAAAAGCAATACAAACCAGTCACATAAAACCACAATGCACATTGTGCTCACAGAGACTGCTTTAGTGTAGAGAAACGGAGTAGAGAGAGCAAAATACCGATCGACTGCGATTAGAGCAACGTTATATATAGATGTGCTTGTAAGAAAATAAGAGGTTAACATATAACCTGTACAGACCCCGTGATTAAAAATCCAGCATGATTCAATCGTCCATATTAATGTTAAAGGAATCAAAAGAGCTCCAACCAGAAAGTCTGACACAGCCAGAGAGAGGATGAGCATGTTAGTTGGTGTGTGGAGCTGCTTGAAGTGACAAACAGAGATGATGATCAGCAGATTTCCACACACTGTTAGTAGAGCTACAGCAGCTGCAGACACATAGAGAAACACATACACTGTAGATACAGATCTCTCTGGACAGGAAAACCTGAGGCATTGATCAGTTTGGTTATCTTCCATAAAATTCATGGATCCAGCATATCAAAGAAATAATTCCGATCTGAGAGGCTGCAGAGTCAGTGCTCAGTTAACAATGCCCAAGATCTTGGCCAGGAGCTCGGATATTAATATGGTTTAAAAGCTGCTCACTCCCACTCATTTGAATAATAGTTTCATCCATATGATGTCATGACGTGTGAGTAAGCTCATACAGCGCTCAAATTCACCTATGTTCATCATTGTTTTTACATTTTACAGGGAACAGGCTAGATTACAGGATAGTCCTTAAGACATTTCTCCAGACCAGAAATACAGAAAGAATAGTGGTATATATCTGTTGTGAGAAGATGTTGTATACGTTTTTATTACAATTTGTATTATTGTTCTCCTCTATTGCCTCCTCTGCCCATTGATGCTTTTGTGCGCAGAGCCTATAAGCATCCGGAATGGCAGGGCGATCCCCATCATGGATGTTTGGATATTTAAACCCTTGAGTACAGTTTGCATGTTTTGGCCTTTGTTACCTAGTAGTGGAATGATTTATTCATTTTCTCTGTGCGTCATTTAGAATTTCTCCCAAGGCATCTGGATCAGTTGTGAAATTAAGAAAATTATTGAATTATTTACATCAATCAAAAATAGATTTAATTCCATAAATCAAAATGATAATAATTGCCATGAATAACAAATTATTAACAAAACAAACTTGTTTAAACAAATATATGTGATATTTGAACAAATATAGTACTGTGCAGAAGTCAGAGATCATTCTTTTCAGGAGACTCACTTTCAGTTCCTCAAAGAATCTGCAGACACACCTCCAAAGTTCAGTCTTAGAAGCTGGTTGATGATTTTCTGAAGTAATCAAACTCATTCAGTGGTGTTGAGGTCTGGACTCTGGGGTGGTCAGTCCATCGTTCAGCTTCTTTGTTTGATGTGTCCGTCTCCTTTTGTCAGTGAGGTTCTTCTTGACAGCTACACATCCTTTCAGACCCACAGCGCTGAGTCGTCTTCTCACAGTGGAAGGATGGACAGAAACACCTGTGGATGTTTTCAGATCTGAAGCAGCTTGATTTTCTCCTCTCTCTCAGAGATGAAAGCTTTAAGTGCTGTTTATCTGATGGGAGCAGTTTTGGGGTCGACCAGGTCTTCCAAGTGGTTGTTAGGAGTCCATTCTTTGTGTCTTTTTTATAGTTTTTTTCACTTTTTTCTTTGACTTTCTTCCTTCTTTGCAAACACATTAGGTTGTATCTAATCTTCTCAGACAATGATCAACTTTCAGTCATTTTCACGTGAATTCAGGTCATTTTCATGTGAAATTAAACGAATCAAGTGTGACCTCTGACTTTTGCACAGCACGCATGTGCAATATTTTCCTCAGACTTCAGCACATTACAGCACGAGTGGTTACTTAGAAATCACATAGTACCAATATACATAGAAGGTAGTAAAGTTTGGTTGCTAAAAAAGTTTGAGACTTTTTGTTTTAAGTTGGTGTCCTCATGCTTTAACACCAATCATTCCTATTTTCATTTAGAAAACAAGATATTATAGAGATTACGGCGAAGAAGTAATGGAAGCAGTGGTCGAGTGAGCTCAAGCAAACGTCTTTATTTGGAAAATTATCAGTATACTTGAGCTCGCAAAATACTGCCACTGTGACCTAGCTGAAGTGTCCTCTGCCCGTACACAAAGCAACAGTGGAGAGGAAATTAATTACCGTGAGATTGGCAAGATTTTATGAAAAATTATTCTCTTTAAATAGTAGCCAGAGTATCGGTGTTCACCTCATGTTCAGAACCACCGACTTGAATCACTGAATCTAATCACCTAATCAAATCACTAGTGCTATTAGTAAATTACATTAATTGTTTCTGAATTGAATCATATCATAAATCAAATTGACTGATTCACTGTCAGCTCAGAGATTAACACTACATACTGTTACTAGTAGCTTTGGTTGATCTTTTTGTGGTGTTATAGTAGGCAGATCTGTTTATTTTGGGTTCTTTTCATGATGTAGCCAGTGCCACAGGATTTTGGACCTCACTTGAACCCTCTGGGGTGGGTCTAGGAAAATTTTGTATATTTGGTAGTTAAATGCATCAATCTGGTGCACTAAAAGAGCAAAATTAAGAGGTTACATCTATGAAGAATGCTGTGCTTTAAACCAGGGTTTCTCAACCTGTGGGCTGCAGACCACTAGTGGGCCGTGAAGCGCCCTCTGGTGGTCCGCGGGCCTGTACTCAGGGGGAGGCAATAGTTCGTAGTGGGCCGGTAGAGACGTGTAAATAAAAACATAGCGGTCGCAGGCTAATTAAACGTCATCAGTTTGTGACGACGCAGCCATGGGGAACAGTGCAGACAGCTAGTCAGAGATGGAGAGGTTCCTCGGGGTGCTACCTTGTTCTGTGCGGATCAAACTTTTTTCTTTAGTTTTCTCTGTTTTGACGTATGTGAACAGTCCACCTGTATTTGGGTCTGCATCAAACAGCTGAACAGGTCCAGCAAAACCTGCAGGTCTCGGTCCACTTCCAACCGAACCCTGTTCAGTTCACTGCTGGTGTGAACGCATTTTATGATGAAATGAGGGAATTCGTCAATAGACCTGGCTTTCCTCTTCTTCCAGCAGCACAGCAGCGCTGTATACTGTCAGTATAATCTGCCTGTTTTAACGTCTGACTCTTTACAGACTCTCATTGCACTTATATCATTCCTGCAGCTCGAGCTGCAGCTGATAAAAACGACAGACGTGTCTATAAATAATATCTGCTGTTGATTTTTGGCCGAGCATCAGCGACCTGAGTAATTAAACTCAAACTGATAAACCTTTGACAAAGAAGCAGATGTCAAGTATGGTTTATCATTATTGTTGACTGTGACGATGCTAATCCAAAAGCCCACTGAGTGGTGTGAGGTTTATTTCAAATGAGGCACTAAAACCTTCAAAACTAGAGACATCTAGAGACCAAACAGTTACTCCTTTGGAACAATAAAAAAAATTTGATTTTTAGTTGTTCTGTGGGCCGCTATGCTTTATAGTTATAAACAGGTGGGCCTTGGAGTGGAAAAGGTTGAAAACCCCTGATCTAAACTATTTTGTGCTTTAGTAATTTAGTCATAAGCATATTGGCAGTATAGGTATGAATGAAGACACAGCAATAAGGTCACAGTTAAAATTACAAATATCCTAATGTTACATGAAGAGCCAACTTGCTCCTGAGAGGCCAAAAACAGTTTTGTGTGTGACATAGTTATATAAATTTGCCTCTATGCTGGCCACATCTCAGAACTCGCTGATATATTACAGTAGCTCCGCTAGAGCGTGCAGTTGTTTTTTGAAGGGTCAAAAAATACGCCACCAGATGTATTAGCAGTATTGATGTCACCTTTTTGTCTCAGAAACAAGCTAAAAGTCCTCAAATTCAAATTCAGTGCACTGTTTTAAAGCAAGGAGACAAGATTTGGACACACTGATGTTAATTTTCCTTAGCTAAGTTAAAATTGGATTAATGTTAACGTGATATCAACGTGATAACTTCTGCACTGACATTATTTACTTGCAGTCTTACATTGATAATGATAAGATTGTGATTGGACAAGTGGAAGACTGCAGTGGACACTGTAACGTTAACGATACTTACCTTAAATCAAAGTGTTGTGTACTCAAAATGCATGTGTTTTGGATGCAGCCCGGTGACAAGACAGTCCTGTGTGTGTGTGTGTGTGTGTGTGTGTGTGTGTGTGTGTGTGTGTGTGTGTGTGTGTGTGTATGCACATGTACAGCCGGGAGAGAAGTGGGGCTGACTGGTAGTGAGAGATGCTTTGCCAAAGCAACGGGGCAAAACACAACGTTGTGCATGTTATAATGAGATGTGTAAAGATATTTTTGGTTCATAATGAAACTGTGACGGGACAAATTAGACGATGGAGGGCCACCACAATCAAGGTAATTAATGGGAAACACTGATGTAGCACTAGGTGGTGTGTATATTTGAACTTGTAATGAACAGGTTAGCCTTTTTTTTTTAAACCAGAACCCAGCTGAACTAATTTTTACAAATACTCATATTACATAATTTTCCAGTGTACTCCAGTAAATTGACAAATTGTGAAGACCACTACTTCAGGTGTTTATGTAATGTCTTTTGTGCTTTTTTACTTTGGGAATTTGAAAGTATACAATGCCAAAATCCTCCCACAAAATATATAGACACAAATTGTGTCAAAATAAGTAGACACTTTTAAAGACGTAACACAAAAGTAAAAGAAGTGTATATCAGCGATAAACCAGCTGGTGGCATGCATCATCTTTAGAGTTTAATAAAGTTGGATTCTGAATTGTGTTTGTGTGTATATATATATATATATACACACATTTACAAAACGTTTTTTAAAAATAAAGCCTTTGGCTGAACATCTCAAGGCATGAGAAAAGATTATGTACATGTAATTACTCTGCATGTAACTTTCTGAACAAATTCCTAGCTGAGAGATAGATTTATGTGATAATAGTTTTTTTCATTATAGAACATTCATTAACGCAGAATCTTTTTTACAAATTTGAAGTGTTAAAACGAGTTTAACACACTTCCTAAACCACGGATAAAACAAAGCATAAATAACTGGATTAATAGTAGAGTTTAAATAAACAAGGATCAGCACTTTTTGAAATGCTTGTACTTCAACTTCAATTACCTTGCCTAATAAACTGTAAATAAAATATGGAAATAAACAAGCCAAAAACACAGACACGACTATTCCAAGTACTTTAGCTGCTTTTCTCTCAGATTTCATAGAGTCGGTCATCTTCTTTGATGTCTGAGTCCTAGCATTAAGCTCTCTGATAGCAGTGGCATGTTTTTTGGCAATAATAAAAACTAGAATATACAGTATGATTATAACAGCACATGGAAAAACAAAAATAAACAGAAGATCAACCAAAGACCAGACCTCATCCAAGGCCAAAAAGCAGTCTCCAGGACACATTACTAAACTTTCAAAGTTTCTGTTGAAATAGTGAACGGCTAAATCATAAGAGAACAATATACACCAGTCACATAAAACCACAATGCAGATGGTGTTCACAGAGACTGCTTTAGTGTAGAGAAATGGGTTAGAGAGAGCAAAATACCGATCAACAGCGATTAGAGCAACATTATATATAGATGTGCTTGTAAGAAAATAAGAGGTTAACATAAAATTTATACAGAAACCCCGATTAAAAATCCAGCATGATTCGATCATCCATATTAATGCTATAGGGATCACGAGAGCTCCAACTAGAAAATCTGACACAGCCAAAAAGAGAACAAGCATGTTAGTCGGTGTGTGGAGCTGCTTGAAGTGACAAACAGAGATGATAACAAGCAGGTTTCCACACACTGTTAGTAGAGCTACAGCGGCTGCAGATACATACAACAACACATACGCAGTAGATACAGATCTCTCAGGACAATAGAACTGCAGGCAGTGATCTGTTTGATTAACCTCTGTATGATTCATGGATTTAGCAGTTAAAGTGCACTCAAAGAAAGAACTGAAATAGATTATACTTGATAGATTCTCCTGTTGAGGCAGTAATTATCAATCTCCATAAGCAAAAAAAAAAAAATGCAGGAGGAACAGCCAGCAGCGCTGATATTTATATGGTTGAGAACCCGTCCATGTCAGTGTGTTTGACTTACAGCATAATGCATATGCAGCAATGGGTGGAGCATGGAAAAGAGCATTTTTTCCCAGTATTCTCTAATGCAAGAGTTTGTGACGCTGGACCATTTTCTAATGAAACAATTATATTTATGACAGTTGGATTTCCTGCAGTTACCCTGCTGGATATATTTGTGTAATGTTTGCAATGTCACAAACATTATGATGATCCGTTGTGGTATCAAGCATTTTTTTAACGTTTTTGCAGGCATTGCAGCTGCTAGATGGGCATTAGCAAAAAGTGATCTGAAGGTTCTCTGAATTTAAAACTTGTTAAATCATGTTTGGTCAGCTCTAGTCTCAGTTTTTCTTACATTCTGATATCATAGCAGCACCACAGCATCACCTTGCTAGCAGCTAGTTAAATCATTAAGAATGTTGAATGCAATGCTTTCTTTAGACCACTGAAAACCTTTAAATGTTCAACACCTGCTGAACTTTCATTGACGTTTGTTGTTTTTGTTTTTGTTTTTTTCGACTTTTAACCTTTCCCACACAAAATGCGTGTCACATAAATGCCTGGAGATTCCTCTCCATGCCTCCAGGCATTGCTCTCCCCCAGTACTGTGCTTTTTGCTGCTCACCTGCATCCAGTTTTTGTTAATCAGTGGGTTTTACATAGTCTTACGGGTCAGTCTTTCTTTGTGAAGTTCTGTGTTTACTCTATCTGCATTTCCTCGCCTTCTTGGTGTTTTGTCTTGCTTCTTTTAATGCCATTTCCCTTGATATTCAACCTTGGAATGGGTTTCGGACCTGTGTTTTTGGATTCCTGCTTTGGATTTCTTTGCATGGACTTTACCTGTGCTCACCTGTTTTTTGAACACATCAGCTTCTAGTTGGCTGTTTAACCTGCACTTGGATTGTACCGGTAATTTTTAGTCAATCTGTTACATGTCGACCGAAATTGTTTATGCTCAGCATCATTTATTCACCATTTGAGATAAGCAGGTAGCAGATTATCTCATGTGCAGCGCCGCTGCAAAACGCACCATGGTAAGCACGGAGGCCTAGTGTGTAGACTCTTTGACTGGCCTCCTCTGCCTAGTATAATTTTAGCACATGTGTATTCTCTATATAACGTGCTCGATGATTGTTCCCAACTTGGCTGTGTAGCTGAACAGCTTCTCTGTAGTCAGACTGAAAAGTGATCCTGTGTCCACAAGGAAGACCAGAGGTGGAGGTGTCTGCTTCCTAGATAATGACAACAGGTCAAGTGGAAGTTTTGTCAAAAACAAATCTGCGATACCTGGAATGTCTGTTGATCAAGTGTCAGCCCTATTTTGTACCAAGAGAATTTTCAAGTGTAATCCTGATTGAAGTCTACATTTCATTTCAGGCTAATAGTGCTGGTGTGCTAAATGGCCTGACATCAGCAGGCATGAAAAGGGCATCCTGATGCTGTTACTGGCAGAACAAGAGGTCAGAATATACTCAGATAGCGCTGGATCATTATTAAAAATGCATATTGAACGTTTCCCTCTGCAACTTTTGGCAAATCTGATCATTAATCTTTTTTTTTGTTTTGGTGTTAGCATACAAAACATACTTGGAGGCTTTTTTATTGAATTTAGTTCTGCTTTTATTACAATCATATCTCCTAACTTGATTGACAGAGAGATTGTATTTGTGTGGACTGTAGCACTTTTGTTTGACGGACCTCATTGAGTAAGAGTAAATAATTTTATGTTCTTTACAAAATATTGGGAATAAGGTCATTCCAGAGATGTTTCTAAAGTCTGTTGCTTTGCTCGCAACCACATTAGAAGTATCAACAAAACAACAACTGTCTGTTTTTTTTGTGGTGTGCCCTGAGCGCCACTTTACAGGGCCACACAGCCTGAACAAAGTCTTTGAGATGCGCAGGTGTGCCATTGCTCATGCCGTGGCCTCTCTGCAGACGGAGACCTGACCTATCCACCAACCCAGATGGCACAAGTGCCTTGGGGTTCCCACAGTCCTCTCTTGGGGCCGTGTCCTTCTGGGCCGGCACATGACTTTGACACAGTGGCAAGGCTCCTCCTGAACGCAGCTGAACTCCTCATGGCCCACAGTGTCAGGTCCAGTGCTACTGGCCGTGACGACAGCTGCAGTGTCACTCCTATTAGCTATCTTCTGCTTTCTCTACCATCCACTGCATCGTCCATATTGACAGGGGTGCCGCTCATGTGTGCTGCCCACGGAACTCGGGAATCCCCTGCTAGCCGCCGCAAGTAGCTTTACTAGTCCCAGTGTTTCCTTCCTAAGGTTGAATATGGCCCCAGCTTAAATCACATCTGCTCCACACAACTACTGCAATGTTACAGCGCTCAAATAGTCATATTTTAGTATCAGTGCAGTTCCAAGCAACGAAAGTGAAAGAATAAGGTGGGTTCATGCAAATTACAGCCCTGATTTAAACGAAAGTAAACTGAGGATGCGAAGTTGTATGTGTGCCATTGGAGAGCGGGAAAACGCTATCTTTCCAGGCTAGCTGCACAAAAACTGTGGCCGTGCTTCTCCAGCTGGTAAAAAGAGCTAACCAGAAACTTTCTCCCACCGTCCCATTACAGATTTGTGAATTGTTCCACTGTTTGGTGAGTGTTTGTATGTTCTGACCATAAAGGATAGTTTAAAACAGCAATTAACCACTTAGGAGCAAAAATCAGCCTTCAAAGTTGAAAGAAACAATGATTCGACATTTATTGCGATATGTATCGCTGTCGACTGATATGAATTTGGTTTATCGTGATAACATTTTTGGCTCTATCGCCCAGCTCTGCTTTCGACAGCTGCGCGTTCAGGAAGAGTTCCAGCGCCACCCAGCCTTCTTGGAAGCCGAGTATGCCTGTTGAACCACTGTGCTGAGCTCTGCCGCCAACACGCTGATCCACTCTCCCTTTAGCCTCTGCCTCTCTAGCAGCAGCCACCTGGCAGACTCGCCAAAGTGTCACTGTAGGGCTGTGGTCAGTATTGCTAAGTCATCATATTCAGGTGGTGGATCTACCTGAGTACCTGTACTGCTTTATAAGTAATCACTTGCTGCTGTGTGGAGGATGGCTCCCAGTGTCACTCACCATTTATGTTGTAGCGTATTAAGTTGTGTATATGTGTTATTTGTATTAATTTGTGCTGGGGTGCAGGTTTACTTTGTGTGTTTTGTATTGGTGGATTGGTCAACTGTGAGGGTGAAACCTTTGGCTAATGGTGACCTCCCCTGTGTGTTTGGGCTTCTGCATGACCTTTCTGCCCTGGTGTTTAATGTAGAGCACTTCTCGTTGTGGAAATCACAGCTTCCTCTGTGTCTCAAACTAGGCTGACGCCATAATGTCTTTGACACCTCATGAACTGGTTTAATCTTTTAGTATGATAATAGGTACGAATGGGGATAGAGGATTAAGCTGAATGGTGTACGTAATCTCAACAATCTTGTTTTGAATGTAAATAAAACAAAGGAGATGATTGTGGAGTTTTAGGGTATGTTCACAAGCATTAAATATTACAGGAGATCAAAATAATCCTTTAAATCAAATCTTGGATAGGATAGATCATATACTGTATGTTGCTGTTACTGTAAACTGTATGTATGACAAGGGCTGGCCCAAATAATTTGAATACTCAAGCATTCATCCATTACATTGGTGTTTTTTTTCTGTGTAATAGCTGGAAGCGTCGTCTTATTTTAAGCTACAGCAACTGTAGTCTAAAATAGTGTTTCAGTCCACAGAAATTTAACTAAAATGTGTTCTTTTCCATTGAACAGGTGGTATTTTATAATATTGTTTTGGTGGGTGAATTTGAGAACAAATGTTCAGAGCCTGTAAAGTGCTGTTAGGGCCAGGTGTATGTAGAACAAAGACAAAGTTCCAAATCACAGTCCCTGAGGCAGAGCTGGTAACAGTCATTTTATAATTCTGTTTTATGCTCCAGTTTTGTTACTGATAGAATGTAATGACAGTATTAAATATTCACAGTGTAACTGAAGTCTCTGAGAGACTCATCAGAAACAATAGGTACAAGTGAATGTATGCAGGAAGGACCAGCCTACACTGAGAGAACCACACCTGGCCATGATAACTCCATTAGATCCTTAAAGACCTCCATGACAGGTATTTATGCAATGACTATTGTGGAAGTGTGAAATTATGGAATGCCAAATCCTCAAATTCCCATTCAGTTGTCTACATGCCACATACAATTTAATCAGTTTGACTTGATTCCACTACATTTTTGAAGATCAGCTGAAATCAGCTCAAATGAATTGATGTGCTGGTGAGACCTGTTTCATTCATGAAGGATCCTACTCCCAGTATAATAAACTTGACTAATAAAGTATAAACAAAATATGGAAGTACAGAAATGCAGACAGCACATAACAAAAAAGTGTTTTACATTAGAACTGCAAGTGAGCTTATTGGTTAAGTGGGCTTAAGAAAGAACATTTATCAGTGCAGAATCTTTTTTTAATATTTGAAGTGTTAAAACTAGTCTAACACACTTCCTAAACCATGGATAAAACAAAGCATATATAACTGGATTAATAGTGGAGTTTAAATAAACAAGGATCAGAACTTTTTGAAATGATGCTACTTCAACTTCAATTACCCTACCTAATAAACTGTAAATAAAGTATGGAAAGTAACAAGCCAAAAACACAAACACAACGATTCCAAGTACTTTAGCTGCTTTCCTCTCTGATTTCATTGAAATATCCTTCTTTGATGTCTGAGTACTCGTCTGAATATTAAGGTCTCTGATAGCAGTGGCATGTTTCTTTGCAATAACAAACACTTGAACATACAGTATGACTATAACAGCAAATGGAAAAACAAAAATAAACACAAGATCAACCAGATACCAGACCTCACCGAAGACAAGAAAGCAGTCTCCAGGACACATTACTAAACCTTTGAGGTCTCTGTTGAAATAGTGAACCGCTAGATTATAAAAGAACATAATAAACCAGTCACACAAGATCACAAAGCACATTGTGCTCACAGAGACCGCTCTAGTGTAGAGAAATGGATTAGAGAGAGCAAAATATCGATCAACAGCGATCAGAGCAACATTAAATATAGATGTGCTTTTAAGGAAATAGTTTGTTAATACAAAACTTATACAGAAACCTCTATTAAAAATCCAACATGATTCAATGATCCATATTAATGCTATAGGGATCACAAGAGCTCCAACCAGAAAGTCTGACACAGCCAGAGAGAGGATGAGCATGTTAGTCGGTGTGTGGAGCTGCTTGAAGTGACAAACAGAGATGATAACAAGCAGGTTTTCACACACTGTCAGCAGAGCTACAGCAGCTGCAGACACATACAGCAACACATAAACACTAGATACTGATCTGTCACGGCAATAAAAATGTAAGCAGTGATCAGTTTGATTAAGCTCTGAATAATTCATGGATTCAGCAGTTGAAGTACTTCAGCAGTTGAAATAAGTCAGGTCATGGGTTCTTCTGAGAGATTCTCCTGGTAAAGCAGCAATAGTCCATCTCCATGAAAAAGAAGTTGCAGGATGAACAACAAGCAGCTCTGATATTTATATGTTTGAGAGGTTGGCCATGTTAATTTGTTTGACTTGCAGCGTGATGCATATTCAGTAATGGGTGGAGCAGGGGAACATTTTTCCCAGTACCTTTTAATGTCAAGGGCCATGGATTATATCCTTTCAAATGAAACTGATATTTTTGACAATTTAATCTGTAGCTTTGCTGCAGATTTTAAACAGTGACCTTGCTGGACATGTTTGTTCAATGTTTGCAGAATCACAAATAAAGTGGAAACAAAGTTTTAGATCCTGAAAGGCTTTCTTAGCTGCTGGACACCAAGTTAACTTTTTAGACGCTCCCTTAAGAACAGCTGTGATTTGCTCGCTTTAATTTAGTGAAAATCGGGCTCCACAAAGTTGCTCGAGTGCTACAGGGATAAGTGGCAAGGGATAGGTGAATTTTTGGTGATGTCATTGAGAGCTCGATAGTCAGTACAAGCCCTAAGATCTCCATCCTTTTTTTTTTTTAACAAAGAATAACCCTGAAGCAGCTGGGAAAGTGGACGGACGGATAAACCCCTGAGCTAATGCTCGTCAATGTACTCCCCATGGCTTTCTCCTCTTCTTGCTTTTGCAGATACACATGGGATTAAGGCAATGGGGCACTTTCTAGGATATCTATCAAGCAGTCATAAGGACAGTGAGGGGGAAGCTTAGTGGCGTTCTTTTTGTTGAAAACTTCGAGTAGGCTGGAATATTCAGGGGGAATTTGTGTAATGTAAGTGGTTTTGGGACATTCAATGGTGGTAGAACTGACTCAGTTGAGTACAGGAAATGTGAGACAATTAGAGTAACAATAGTCTGATGAAACTGTTATTTCGCGGGAGGACCATGAGATATGTGGTCGATAAACCAAAGCTGAAAGTCGAAAACCAGAACACAAACACAGAACAAAAGGGTACAGCAAGAATCAAGGTCATGAACAGAAAACAGATCATACACAGGGAAGCAGTCAGAAACATTGGAGAAATGCTCAGTGCGCACATAGGTGGCAATATTTCGCAAATAACTTATTCTAAAGCCAGGGCTTAAATACTAAACTAACCAACAAAGGAAATAAGGAACAGGTGTGAGAGTAATCAGTAGTCTGGAGATGAGAAGTGCTGATAGGTGGATTGGTGAGTGTCCATTGTCATGTGCATGGAGTTCTGGGAATTGAAATCCTGGGCAGCCCCATTTGCTGTAGTTTCAGCCAGGCTGGAAGAAGGCGTGACAGTATATAAGTTAAGAACATGTTTAGTGTCTTATCAAGAGTTTCCCCTGGCTGGTTGCATAAAGACAGAATCAATTTGTCCAGCATTCAGTATCCATGGGTAAGTATTGAGTAAGTATTAAGAATAAGGTCATTCAAGCGATGTGTCTTATGTCTGTTGATTTACTCTGTATACATGGTTCTCAAGCATATGCAATTTCTAATTATCAAATATTGTAGCATTGGCGAAGAAGAAGCCACAAAAAACATTGCGCATACAGGCTAATGCTCTTTTTTAACAGGCAGTTCGACAGTGAGTCATTACGAAGACCAGAAATGCCCAGCCCAGTGCTTCCCCAACACAAAGAGGAGACACTGTTTACCCACAAAGTCCATCCTCCTTGGACACAATTACTCTGTTAAATGCATCTACACACCAAAGGTACCAGTACAACAAGAGCTGTGTTTTTAATTGGGAGTGTGGTGCGCCCTGAGCGCCAGTTTGCAGGGCCACACCTGCTAATTTCCCCACGCAGTGTGGAGCTCACTGTGCATGCCAGACAGCCTCTCTCAAGGGTCAGTTGTCCCAGCGACCCACACAGCCCAAACAAAGTCCCTGGGGTGTGCAAGCATGTATCACTCATACCGTGGCCTCACTGCAGTTGGAGCCCGGGCTTGTCCACCATCTAGGACAGCACAAATGCCTCGGGGTGCCTGCTCCTTCACAGGGGGTATCCCCAGTTCTCTCTCGGTGCTGTGTCCTTGGCACTGCGGCACCAAACTAGGCTGACGGATTATATTAATACAGTGGCAGGGGTCCTCCTTGGCACGGCTAAACTCCTCGTACCTCGCAGTGTGAAGTCCAGTGCTACTGGGAGAGATGACAGCTGCAGTTTCACTCCTGTTAGCTGTCTTCTGTTTTCTCAACCATTCACTATGTCATCAGTGCTGACAGGGGTGCTGTTCGTGTGTGCTGCCCATGGAACTCTGGGATCTACCACTAGCCACGTCAAGCAGCTTCACTTGTCCCTTCTTGAAGCTCCCTCCTAATGTTGAGCATGGCCCCAGCCGCTTTGAGGAAATGCAGCCTGAGCATGCACGCATCCTGTATAGGTGGTAGTCAGAATTTGTACGCTTGGCTCAGGCTCCCTGCTATGACCAGGAGAAACTTCCTCCCTCTAATGCAGTTACTCTTCCTAGTTGGCTTCCATTTTCCTGCCGGCTCATGTTCATGGCATTGACAGGCATGGTGTTCCCTCTTACTGCACCACCCGCACACCAGTTGCTTCTGCGCCACTCTGTCTGGGCCTCCTCGACACATCGTCTTCTCCTCGAGCTTCTCTGTCTGCTTAACACTGTGTTAATCTGCGAGTTTCACGTGCTGTCTCAAGTCCTCTGACAGCTGCGCATTTAGGAAGGGTTCCAACTCTTCCTGCGCAGTCTTCTTGGAAGCTGAGTATGCCTGTTGAACCATTGTGCTGAGCTCTGCTGCCAGCATGCTGATCCATTCTCCCTTTAGCCTGTGCCTCTTCAGTAGCAGCTGTCTAACCGACTCGTCAAAGCGTCACTGGAAGGCTGTGGTCAGTATCGCTAGGTGATCATGTTCAGGTAGCGGATCTACAAGCACCTGTCATGCTTTCCTCTCCAGTGCCAAACACAGCTGCATCACAGTGACGGCTGCTGTCCAGCAGTAATGCCAAGTGACCACTTGTTGCTGTGCGGAATATGATTCCCTGGGGCTCTCACCAGTGATGTTGATGTAGCTTTAGTTTACGTTGTGTATGTATGTTATTTGTGTTATTTTGTGCCAGTGTACAGGTGTAGTTAGTGTGTTTGGTGTTGGGGATTGATCCACTGTGAGGGTGAAGCCTTTGGCTAATAGTGACCTCCCCTCTGGGTTTGGGCTTCTGCATGGCCTTTCTGTCCTGGTGTTTAATAAAGAGCACTTCTTGTGGAAATCACGGCCTCCTCTGTGTCTTACACTATGCTGACGCCACAATGTGTTTGACGCCTCATGAACTGGTTTAGTGACTTAGTATGTTAATAGGTACGAATGGGGATAGTGGATTAAGCTGAATGGTGTATGTAATCTCAACACTTTCGTTTTGAATGTAAATAAAACAAAGGAGATGATTGTGGAGTTTTAGGGTATGTTCACAAGCATTAAATATTACAAGGGATCAAAACCACCCTTTAAATCAAATCTTTACCCCATGCTTTCGGATAAGTCATATATTATATGTTACTGTGTTGTAAACTGTATGTAGGACTAAGGCTGGCCCAAATAATTTGAATACTCAAGCATTCATCCATTACATTGGTGTTTTTTTCTGTTTAATAGCTTTTTTCGGTTTAAAAGCCTTGTCTTTTTTTAAGCCACAAAAGTTGTAGTCTAAAATAAATGTATGTTTTTCTATCAGACAGATGTTAATTTTTTTATAGTATTATTGTTTTGTTGGGTGAATTTGAGAACAAACCTGTAAAGTGCTGTTAGGGCCAGGTGTATGTAGAACAGAAACAAAGTTCCAAAACACAGTCCCCGAGGCAGAGCTGGTAACAGTCATTTTATAATTCTGTTTAATGCTCCAGTTTTGTTACTGATAGAATGTAATGGCAGTATTAAATATTCACAATGTAACTGAAGTCTCTGTGAGACTCATCAGAAACAATAGGTACAAGTGAATGTATGCAGGAAGGACCAGCCTACACTGAGAGAACCACACCTGGCCATGGTAACTCCACTAGTCATTATGCAGTGACTACTGTGCTTTTTTACTGTGGAGGTGTGAAATTATGAAATGCCAAATCCTCCAAAATTCCTATACATGCCACATAAACAAACAAACAAAATAACAATTCAGTCAATTTGTCTTGACTCTTCTACATTTTGAAGATCTGGTTAAATGAACTAACGTGATAGTGAGACCCGTTTCATCCATGAGCAATTCATCTATCAGTATAATAAACTTGCCTAATAACGAATAAACAAAATAAACAGTAAGTAAATCAAATTTACAGACAGCAAATGGCAAAAGGTTTTTCACATTAAAACTGCACGTGAGCTTATTGGTTAAGTGGGCTTAAGAAAGAACATTTATGAGCGCAGAATCTTTTTTTAATATTTGAAGTGTTAAAACTAGTCTAATGCACTTTCTAAACCATGGATAAAACAAGGCATATATAACTGGATTAATAGTGGAGTTTAAATAAACAAGGATCAGAACTTTTTGAAATGACTGAATTTCAATTTCAATTACCCTACCTAATAAACTGTAAATAAAGTATGGAAAGTAACAAGCCAAAAACACAAACACAACGATTCCAAGTACTTTAGCTGCTTTCCTCTCTGATTTCATTGAAATATCCTTCTTTGATGTCTGAGTACTCGTCTGAATATTAAGGTCTCTGATAGCAGTGGCATGTTTCTTTGCAATAACAAACACTTGAACATACAGTATGACTATAACAGCAAATGGAAAAACAAAAATAAACACAAGATCAACCAGATACCAGACCTCACCGAAGACAAGAAAGCAGTCTCCAGGACACATTACTAAACCTTTGAGGTCTCTGTTGAAATAGTGAACCGCCAGATTATAAAAGAACATAATAAACCAGTCACACAAGATCACAAAGCACATTGTGCTCACAGAGACCGCTCTAGTGTAGAGAAATGGATTAGAGAGAGCAAAATATCGATCAACAGCGATCAGAGCAACATTAAATATAGATGTGCTTTTAAGAAAAAAGGCTGTTAATACAAAACTTATACAGAAACCTCTATTAAAAATCCAACATGATTCAATGATCCATATTAATGCTATAGGGATCACAAGAGCTCCAACCAGAAAGTCTGACACAGCCAGAGAGAGGATGAGCATGTTAGTTGGTGTGTGGAGCTGCTTGAAGTGGCAGACAGAGATGATAACAAGCAGGTTTTCACACACTGTCAGCAGAGCTACAGCAGCTGCAGACACATACAGAAACACATAAACAGTGGATAAAGATCTCTCCGCACAGTAAAAATGTAAGCAGTGATCAGTTTGGTTAAGCTCTGAATAATTCATGGATTCAGCAGTTGAAGTACTTCAGCAGTTGAAATAAGTCAGGTCATGGGTTCTTCTGAGAGATTCTCCTGGTAAAGCAGCAATAGTCCATCTCCATGAAAAAGAAGTTGCAGGATGAACAACAAGCAGCTCTGATATTTATATGTTTGAGAAGTTGGCCATGTTAATTTGTTTGACTTGCAGCGTGATGCATATTCAGTAATGGGTGGAGCAGGGGAACATTTTTCCCAGTACCTTTCAATGTTAATGGCCATGGATTATATCCTTTCAGATATGTATCACAATTTAATCTGTAGCTTTGCTGCAGATTTAACACAGTGAACTTGCTGGACATGTAAGTTTAATCACATATATTATGATGATCCATTGTGGTCCCTGAAATTCAGCCTATTTAAATCATGTCAAGTTGATTTCATGCATTTAATTTATTTAAGCTCCAGTCTAAATTCTTCTTGTTACATCCTGGCAGTACCACAGCATCATTTTACAAGAAACTAAGTAAATCATTCACTGAATGCAGTATTTCTTTAGTCCATTGAAACATTTTAAAATTGCAGTAGGCTTGTGGACCTAATGGACTCCCAGCGGGAAATAAAATGAATACACATGTACAGCTTGGAGGTGTTTTGCAGATAAATAAATCTGTCTTTAGAAACCTGAATAGTACCTAAATGTTTAATGCTGTATTTACATGTTCTCTTTTTTTTAAATGCTGTATTTACATGTTGTCTTTTTTTCACAGCATGAAACAACAGCATGAAACTATGTAAACATTGCCATGGTGACAGCATAACTGTTTACTGCTCATGTGTGGGGCGATGGTGTTAGCCACTATTTCATACTAAAATGTTTTGGAGACACACTAACGTTTCTAATCATTTGTTTTTGTTGAAGTTCAGGAGTTTTTGTGTATGAAATGATATGCCTGGATTTCAACTATGAGCACTTTCCACAAACATCAACATCTGCTTCATTCCCCCACTCAGCTGAGAGCACAACTTATGAGTTGAGCTGTTATTGACTGTAGTTCTGCTTTTAATACAATCATATGGGAGTGGACAGATCAAAATGTTTCCATTAAAACTAACAAGGTGGCAGGTCCATCTGTCTCGAGGATCGCCTGCAGCTTCATCACTATGGCCAGTGGGTGCAGCTGCAGCAGCGTACGTCATAGGGCAGAGGGCAGATGAGTGACCTTGAGCCCTACAATCAGCACAAACCAGCATGCAGTGGCCGCCAAAGTGGTGAACCATCAATTCAGTGTCTGTGACAGACCAGTCCAATCTGGAGTCGAAGAGAGAAATGTACGAGGCACACTTAGCCGAAAACAAATCGGAGATCTGGGGCAGTCGGGGCCTGAGAAACCGGAGGCGGGGAGCATCGAAGGTGGGAAAGCAGATGAGCAAGAGACCCACAGGACCTCTTTGCCCAGCGAGGAGAGAAAGACTTCGAACACTTCCTTCCAGCTTTCGCGGGTTGTGCAGGCGCCATGGAAACAGCTGGAGCAATGCTGTCAATAGGAAAGGTAAGGCAGCCCAAAATATGAGCAGCCAGGAGGGGAGATCATTCCTTAACAAATTGCTGTCACCCAGCACCTTCGAAATCCTCTCGGACAGCCAAGAAGACCAGGGAGCTTCCTGGACGTGAATATGAGCACTCCTGCGCGTAGATGGCGGTGGAGACACACCTCAGAATCTCAAAGTGAGATATGTCGGCAATGTGAATAAGAAGGACAAAACATCAGCATTTGAAAGCAGCAAAGCAGATGTGTGATGTGTAAATCGAGTCATTTTAAAGACAGGTGGAAGCTTGTGACTGATCAGAGCAATGAGTGACATAGCATTGAAGTCTCCCTGGCAGAACTTGCACTAAAGCATTCATATATTATTTAGTTATGTCACAAAATATTAAATTTAAAAGACAAAAGAAGAAAGAAAAAAAGAATATACTGGCAGTCAGCCAACTGGTAGCATCATTTCCAGTTTTTATTGAAGTTGGATTCTCACTTTATCCTGGTGTGCCATGAAAACAGCAAACTCAGCGAAGCTTTGATCCAATTAAATGTCTTGGTGTGTGTAGCTTGGTTAGTACAGCTTCCAGGTTTTGTGTGTTTGTACGTATCCAATATTTTTTTAAAAGAAAAAGTCATGACGTGAACATCAGAAGGCCTCAAAGGGATTACCTGCTTGTTGTTACTGTATGTTTAACACTGTGAGCGCATTGTTGCCCAAAAGTTAGATGAATTGAAATGATGTCTGTATGACCCCTTATCAATTGCTGAATATGTTTTTAATATTTAAAGTGTTAAGACTAGTTTAACTTAGGCAAAGAGTTATTTTCTTCAAACATGACTCATCAGAAGTGTGACATCCAGAAATCTCATCTGGGAAACAGCACACTGTTAAATAAAGCACAACTTCAGATGTCTGTGTTGCTCTCTGCAAAAGTCTGTTGTTAGACTCTAGTGAATAAATGAAAGCCGCAGTGCATCACAAGGCCAGTTTAGTGTAAGTGCCTTACAAATAATAAAATACAAAGTCATTTAAACTGTAAAGGAGACTAGAAGAACGTGAAGGACAATATAAATTAGAAAGGTGATTAAAACATGATTGAAATAGTAGATTTTCAGAGGGAAGAATCAATGAATTAAAAATCAAATTAAAAATTAATTAGGATAAGTAAAAATCAAAATAAAATTTAAATTAGAATAACATAGTGCTCTTACAGGAGAGGAGTGCAGAGGAGCTTACAGTGTTTTAAACTGAGATGAAAGCTGCTCAAATAGGAACGTTTTCAGGCCAGGTTTCAAAGTGTGTAATGGGGCTTTTCTAATGTTCTGTCATCTGGTTGCATTCAGAGCAGCATAGTAGCTAAATGTTGCTTCTTCATATTTAGTCTTAAACTTCAGCAGGACTAACTGACTAGTACATAATAATTTCAGCAGATCAGATAAATACACTGCTCCTGCACCATTAAAGCATTTATGGAGCAGTAACGGCACCTTAAACTCTGTACTGTAACAGACTGACGGCCAGTATAAGGATTTAAGAAGAGGGGGGTGTGGGGGGGTGATGTGTTCCCTTCTTTTACTCCCAGTGAGACTCTGGCAGCTGTATTTTGAATCAACTGAAGCTGTTTGATTTTAAAGCTGTAGAACCAAGAGCATGTATTCCTGGAGTTCATAGAACGCTGTTTGGTGTTCTAGAGTATGATGGAGTCCAAGTACCTTTTCTGAACACAGAACTAATGTATAAATGCAGTGCCCACAAATGTGCAGTACTGTGCCAACAGTAATACCCATTTCATTCATTAAAGAACATTCATCAGTGCGGAATCTGTGTTGAATATTTGAAGAGTCAAAGTGAGTTTAACACACTTCCTAAACCACGGATAAAACAAAGCATAAATAACTGGATTAATGGTGGAATTCAAATAAACAAGGATCAGCACTTTCTGAAATGATTCTGCTTCAATTTCAATGGCTTTGCCTAATAAACTGTAAATAAAATATGGAAACAAACAAGCCAGAAACACAGACACAACAATTCCAAGTACTTTAGCTGCTTTTCTTTCTGATTTCATTGCGATATCATTCTTTGGTGTCTGAACCGTGGTATGGACATTAAGGTCTCTGATAGCGGTGGCATGTTTCTTTGCAATAACAAAAACTAGGACATACAATATGATTATAACAGAACATGGAAAAACGAAAATAAGCAGAAGATCAACCAAAGACCAAACCTCATCCAAGGCAACAAAGTCTTCAGGACACTTTACTGCACTTTTGAAGTTACTGTCGAAATGATGAAGTGCTAGATTATAAGAGAACAATATACACCAGTCACATAAAACCACCAAGCATATTGTGTTCACAGAGACCGCTCTAGCATAGAGAAATGGATTAGAGAGAGCAAAATATCGATCAGCTGCGATCAGAGCAACGTTATGTATAGATGTGCCTGTGAGAAAATAAGTGGTTATTACATAACATATACAAAATATTCTGTTAAAGATCCAGCATGATTCAGTGATCCATATTAATGCTGTTGGCATCACAAGAGCTCCAACCAGAAAGTCTGACACAGCCAGAGAGAGGATGAGCATGTTAGTCGGTGTGTGGAGCTGCTTGAAGTGACAAACAGAGATTATAACAAGGAGGTTTCCAAACACCGTTAGCAGAACTACAGCAGCTGCAGACACATACAGCAACACATAAACAGTAGATACAGATCTCTCTGGACAGGAAAGCGGCAGGAAGTGACCGGATTGATTAGCCTCTGTATGATTCATGGACTCAGCAATTTAAGTGCACTCAAGAATTAAGATCTTGAATTCTCTTTAGAGAATCTCCTGGTAAGGCAGCAGCAGTCTCCATCAACAAAAGAAACTGCAGATAAAGAGCCAGCAGCTCTGACATTTATATGGTTAAGAGGTTGCATACAAAATTTATCTGGGAGGAGCATGGGAAAGAACTTTTTTTTCACTCTTTATGCAAGAGTTGTTGGCCTAAGACCATGTCCTTTTAAGTGAAATAAATATTTATGACTTGGATAAAAGCTTATCAAATTTAAGCTTTGTTGCAGACATAAATTGGCCAATATGCTAGAAATGTATATGTAATGTTTGCAGTATTGCCCACATTATGTTGATCCATAGTGGTATTAACAGTGCTTTCAATGTGTATGTGTAAAGGGTCAGCCTGTGCTACTGGTTGCCAGCAGAGGGCGATGGCAAAGCACTGTTACTCCAGGAGACTCAAAATCCCAGAATACCAAGGGGTAAACAGTGCCAACCGAGCGCACCTGTTGATACCGGCTTTTAAGGTTGTGGCAGACAGCTCACCCTTGTCACACCTTTGTAGAGGGGTGACCGGTATGGTACTTAGCCCAAGTGGGTATAAATACAAAAGCAAAGTAAGAAAAGAAGAAAGAAGGGTAAAAGAGAAAACAAACAAAGAGCAGAAAACAGAGCACTGCTCTAAGCTAGTCAATTGAGAAGAAAAGAGAAAAGGTAGGACAAAGAAACATTGTTTTGATTTTAGATAAGAAGAAATTTCAAAAAGAGAGAAAAAAAAAGCAGAGGCTGAAATAGAGGGGTATAATTCTGCTTGCCCCTTGTGCTCCCCAGTGGTGCAGTAGTAGGGTGCTGGGCTTATGAGGCAAGGGTCGCTGGTTTCAATCCGGCTGGGAGTTACTCTTCTCTAACAGTACACAACACACTCACTTTCCCCACATCATTATTTATTACAATCCGTCACGCTAGAGAGCTACCAAGAAGGCATGCTGCAGGCCTGGGGACTTCTGGGGCCGTCCCTGGGAGAGGAGGTCCTGTAAAGGGTCAGTCTGTTAGGCTGGTTGCAGGCAGAGGTTGACAGCGGCGAGGCAGTGTTACTCTCAGAGACTCAAAATCCCAGAATACCAAGGGGTAATGAGTTTTACTGTATACATGGGGAGAAGTGCTGATATAGCACACAGACAGCAACGTGAGCTCAAGTTTTATCTCATCTCAAGTTCAGAATAAGTTTACATCCTAACGCACTTGTAACGATTTTAGAGGGGTGGGAGGAGTGAGGACATCGGGAGCAGGGTGTGGAGACACAATTTTATTCTGAATATCATGAAAAAAGCTCACATATAAATTAAAGAGCACATCCTCTGGGACCTTTCAGTCTCATCTTTTCTTTTTTTCTTTTCTTTGCTTCGCTTGTGTCACTACAGGTCTCCTTCTCTCTCAAGGCACAGGTGAATATCATCAGCTACTTAGCCTGCTGGTTCAGCCTGACTGGCTCTCCGTTTTGAGTGGGCAGCGACATAAGCACAGTGTGGGCGGAGGATTTTGTCCATGAGCTGCCGAAACATCGCTGGTGCTCCGACCAACCCGTGCGGGAGAGTGGTGAAATGATGTAACCCAAACGGCATGGAAAAAGCTTCTCAGGATACTGGAGTCAAGGGGATCTGCCATTAGCCCTTGGTCAAGTCCTGTGTTGAGTAAAAATGTGCAGCACCTAACCGATGGAGCAGTTCATACGCGGCATTGGGTATGCATCAAATTTAGACACCGTGTTGACTTTTCTGTAGTCCTCACAGAACCAAACGGTCCCTTTGGGCTTGGTGACAAGCACCACGGGGCTGCTCCAGTCACTCTGAGACTCCTCGATTACCCCCATATCAAGCATAGCATGGATTTTATCCTGAACAACCATCTTTTTGTGTTCAGGCAATAAAAATTGAGAAGGCCGGCTGCATACAACCATGCCAGGAGGAGTTTCTGTGTGGTGTTCTGTGAGGTCAGTATGGCCATGCGTAGGCGAAAACGCGACTCTGACGTTCTTGAGCCTGGAGCAAATTCTCCTAAGTTGAGTGCCCCGGTGCTTGGAGTTTTGCTCTCAGGTGAAGAACATATTGGATTACATTTTTACTGTTTGAAGGTCCCTCCTCCCATCCTCCTTCCCAAGGGAAAACCCAGAAGGGGCTTGTGTGACCTCTCGCACTGCAAACAACAGTGGTTCTAGCCACTTATCCCAGTTTTTACCGTCGTCGTGAATGAACTTCCAAATCATATTTTTTAGGGTTTGGTTAAAGCATTCGACCAGTCCATCCGTTCAGAGGTGGTAAACACTGGTATGAATCGATTTAATTGCCCAACAATTTGTATAGTTCATATAAAGTGCGTGACATAAATGTAGTGTCCTGATCAGTCAGGATCTCTTTTGGTATCCTGAGGCACCGCCCACGAATGTCCGGCCAATAGAATGGACCATTAGATGATTGAGTGTTTTTTCCTGCCTCAGATGCCCTGCCATGGGATTATTTTGAGCCGCATGCAATAATATTTCCCTATGGCTTTTTGGTACCAACAGCTGGTTTAAAACCATGTCAGCGAGTCTGGCTGTCCACTAAGACCTCCCTCTCTGGGTGAAATCCAAAAAGTTGGCGCCATGGCTCTAAGCTAAGCAATTAAAACGAAAAAAGGAAAAGAAGGAGAAAGAAACATTGTTTTGATTGTAGACGAGAACAAAAAAAGAGAGAGAGAAAGAAAAGTAGAGGCTGAAATATAGTCAGCTGCCCATCTCTCCTTTGAGAGGTGTTTTTGGTTTGGTCATTAGTTTTTTTTTTTAATTTATCCTTTGTTTGTGTTACACCATGCTCTCATTTTTTCCCCACCATTCAGTGGGGTGTAATTCCGCTCATCACCTCTGCTTCCCGGTGTCGCAGTGGTAGGGTGCTGGGCTTGTAAGGCCAGGGGTGCTGGTTCGAGTCCAGCTGGGAGAATGTTTAGAATATTCATGGAACACATTTTTTGTCATTTGTTTCACAAATTCCAGAGTACTTGTGTCAGGCAGGAATGCGTAAGATTAATCATACTAGCTATCAAGGACAACCCCCAATTACTTTGCAAAAGCAAGAATGAAAATCACTTTTTTGGTCAGTTCTCTTCAATGATTGAAGGATTCATCAAATACAATGGAATGTTTAAACTAATATTGTGTTTCAGAAGAATTTAAAGATTGGATATTTTGGAAAAGAAGCAAATCCAGAATAGAACTCAGTCTTTATTTGGACACTATCAACCGACACACTATCAAAGAGGAAAACCTGAGTTCAGGTAGACTGTAATAAATTGATAATTGCTAAATATGCTTGAAACAGAGCTCACTTGACAACATTACAACACATTTGCCTTAGCTCAGCAAAGTTAAAATACACTAAAGTAAATTTGGTTTACATTCATTAGCTGACCTCAGAGACTCTAGAGCTTGTTTCCATGTCATAACGGACCATTCTTACACTTCAAACATGATTTTTAGTTCAAAATTCTATGGTTTTATGGTCCTGTTTGGTAAAGGCTCTTGTTTCCGTTTTGTGTAAGTATGAAGGCGATGGTCTGTTAGATGGGAGTGGATGGACTGTACACATCAGTCCACTACAATGGTCCATGGCAGTGGAGTCAATTACATAATTAATAAGATTTTTACTCTTTTTTTATTCACTTTTTTTTACACACATGGTTGTGATGGTGTTTTCCCTCCCTCAGCTTTTTCTTTTCCCCTCTTTCCTTATCTTTTTTTAATCTGCTATCTGGAGTTTTTTCTGTGCTGTACTTTCTCTCTTGAAGTTTTGTGATATGCTAAATCTGCACATCAAAGAAAACACTTTGGAGGGAAGAAAGAGGGTCATGGATATAGGACAGCTGAAAATGTATGGATATTGCATGACTTCTGTTTATTACTATTACTGTGACTTATGTTTTTTACTATTATGAACCGTACAGTTTTGTCATTTATATCATACATTCATATCGTATACATACATACTTATACAATTGTATAAGCTGCAGAAATAAACGTCATAAATTTATTGTAGATTAGGTTAATGTGTTCAGTTATATTTGACACCCTTAAATAGATTTTTATAGTCAATGCAGTGCAAATGCAAAAGCTTTCAAATCAAAGATAACATAACCAGTGATTGATTTAATGTTTTAATTCAGTTTTCTGATGTCCCAAGCTAAAATAGTAGTAACTATGCCAAAGTCCAGGTACTTACAGTTTGCAGTGTATTTGTTTTTTTTTTTGAGTAACACGCCTAAACTATGGGTTAAACAAAGCATAAATAAATGGTTCATATAAAGCAGGATGAGTCAAGACTTTTCCATGTGATTCTGCTTCCAACCTAAAAAACTTGCCTAATAAATCGTAAACAAATTCTGAAAGTAAACAAATCAAATATATATATATATATATATATATATATGCATCAAATGACAAAAAAAGCTTCACATTAAAGCTTCAAGTAAGCTTATAGGGCAAGTGAGCTTATTAGGGGGCTTTCCCCTATTTGTTCAAAAACATCATGTGCAGCTACAATTATTAAATACATATAAATTAATTAAAGAACATTTATCAGTGAAGAATCTGTGTTGAATATCTGGAGAGTTAAAGTGAGTTTAACACACTTCCTAAACCACGGATAAAACAAAGCATAAATAACTGGATTGACAGTTGAGTTAAGACACACCAACATCAGAACTTTTTGATATGATTCTACTTCAGTTTCTATTACATTACCCAAGACGGTATAAATGAAATATGGAAACAAAAAAGCTAAAAACACAGACACCAAAATGCCAAGGACTTTAGCTGCTTTTCTCTCCGATTTCATTGACTCTGCCGCATTATTTGAAGCTTGGGTTCTAGTATGAATATTAAGGTCTCTGATAGCAGCGGCATGTTTCCTTGCAATAACAAAAACTAGAGCATAAAGTGTGGTTATAACAGCAAGTGGGACAACAAATGTCACCAAAAGATCAACCAGAGACCAGACCTCATCTAACAAGAAATAACAGTCTCCAGGACACATGATCAGACTTGTGAAAGGTAAATTGAAGAACAGGACTCCTAAATTATATGCCAACAATAAACACCAGTCACATAAAACTGCAATGCACATTGTGTTTACAGACACTGCTTTAGTGTAGAGGAACGGATTAGAGAGAGCAAAATACCGATCAACCGCAATGAGAGCAACACTATATATAGACATGCTTGAGAGAAAATAAGCACTACACAGAAAATACATACAGTAAATTCTCTTAAAAACCCAACATGACTCGATCAGCCATATTAATGCTGTCGGCATCACAAGAACTCCAACCAGAAAGTCTGACACAGCCAGAGAGAGGATGAGCATGTTAGTTGGTGTGTGGAGCTGCTTGAAGTGACAAACAGAGATGATGACCAGCAGATTTCCACACACTGTTAGCAGAACAGCAGCAGCTGCACACACATACAGAAACACATACACTGCAGTAGAAACAGATCTCTCTGGACAGGTATAAGGGAGACAGTTGTCACTTTTGTTAGCCTCAGTAAAATTCATGGATCCAGCATTTAAAACAGATTCAGATGTCTGATTCAGATCTTCTGTAGGTCCGCAGCGGCAGTGTCCAGCTTCATGACTGTTGTGGGTAAAACATCCAGTAGCCCTGAGATTTATATAGTTTAGAAACTATTTTTCACTCCCTTGTGCAATCTTTTCACACGTATTGCGTAAGGAAGTGTCATTCTGCAGTGTGTGATAAACACTCTCTGATCTGCTGCAATAATATTCCCTTTCATCTTGTTTATCTATAATTTTGTTATTTTTGTTTTCCCTCGGTTCTCTAGAATAGACTTCACATGGGACATGCGTGTACCAGTAGCATGAAAAACATTAATTTTTTTCCTTCCTTTCTTTTTGTGCCAGTAGCACCTTAATGTGACATACCAATCCAATGAATGACTATAAAATCCAGCTCCCTTCATTGATCCAAAAAAAAAAACAGTGGTGAATTATATAAACAGGAGTGTTGTACTCAAATCATTATATTAATCATCATATTAACCGTTATATTAACCATTGTATTATTCATATGCCCAGATTGGAACCTTATTAAACGACGTGAAAGTGAAAAAAATTTTTTTTTGAAGTTTCTCAGATGTCCATAAGGTTCTCATTGTCGAGCTCCTCTGTGACGGGACAGTGTGGGTCAGCCCATGCTGCCCAGTACTTGAGGCAGGGGGACAGGGTTTTCATTCTGCCTTGAACAGGGGTCAGCAACCCAAAGGTTAAGAAGAGCCATTTTGTCAAGTTTTAACGCCCATTTTATTGAAGTAACATTTTACCATCTTGGCTGAAAATATGTCTCAGTATGTGTTAACGTCATAGAATAAGCTAAAAAATACACTATAAACGAAAACACTTGCTTTGTTCTGCTTTAAGCTTCAGCTCAGCTATAGCTGCTTTTCTTGCATCTCTGGCAGGAAACTTTTCTGCAATAGTGGAAATATTTGACTTTTTTACAAGGCTAAATCAGCTTCTCCTTCACCAGCTTCTTGTTCGAATTTTCCCATTCCACCTTAAATGGTGCCTGAGGTGCTAGAATGTAGCTTACTATGTAGCTAACTGTTGCACCATTTAAGGTGGAACGAGAAAATTCAAACAGGAAGCTAGCAAGCGAGAAGCTGACTTCAGCTTTGTGAGTTTTTAGAGTTTGACAGTTTCTCGTTGCAGTCAATGTTCATCTTAAATCTTTCTTTTTAGCCGTTTCGTTAGCTGCTAGCTAAGCGAGACTGTCTGCAATGCTATAGTGACCAGCAGTCTGCATGCCAACCTTCAAGGTTAAAGGGTGAATTATCAGTTATACATTAAATCCTGCATTTAAGACGTTTTATTATTAAAACTGTGAGTGGTGTTTTTACTTTGATTATTTTATTTTTACCTAAAAATCTAATTCTGCTGTGGAGCCACAATGGGGCTCCACAGCAGAGCCATGTGGAGCCATGGAGAGCCATGTGTTGCTGACCCCTGGCCCAAACCTGACAAGCATCTTTCAGATAAATTCTGTCACATTAACGTACCGAGGGGGTGTCAGCCCCTTTCAGATTTTTGTGAGCTCCCTGCCAGGAACCCCACCCAGTATAGGAAAGAATGTCAAGGTGCCAAAATGAGCTGTGCTCATGGATCAGTTCATAAACTGTTCTCCATCAATCTTAGCCATGTGCATATTGTAAAACATGAGGCTGTTGGGTGTTGTGCTACACTTCACTCAGGTTTGCCCCCATCAGTTTGAAACACAAAACTGTCAGGGTTTTACTTCACAGGGTTTTACTGCCTGGCCAACAAAACGAAGCATTCCTTTTTACTGTTAGTGAGCTACTAATGTTTCTTGCCACATTGGCTTCTTCCTAGGAAAAATTCCACCAAACTCCCTCTGCTTTAAGTTACCGTTTATTAATCTCACAAAAGGGAAATTCACCTCTGCATTTAACCCAACTGTGCAATGAAACACCCACATACACATTAGTGAATGCACACACAATAGGGGGCAGTGAGCCCACTTGCCCAGAGTGGGACGGTACCCATGCTGCTGAAGCCAAAACAGTGTAAGCTGGCTCTCAAGGACAGCGTGAGCACCTGGGCCAAGAGAAGGAGAAAACTCACTGCTCCACCTCCCCATCACTGCCCCTGCTCTGTAGCTCTCCCACTTTTTCTCATGGCTTTTTTGGCCTTTGCATTTTCTTGCAGCTGGCGTCCTTGTCCTGCCTTTTCTCATTGCTGGTGTCCTCGTAGCGTCATCTTTCTGGGCTGTTCTTCTCTTGTCGGCATGCCAGGTTTGGGCACTGGTTTCCTGCCACCTCTCGTGGTTGCTGGGGGTCAGGCGCCTTTCACAGTCGGCTTCTAGCAGCTGTCTCAGCTCAGTCTTGATAACATTGTGGGGGGCAAGCGGGATGCAATGAATGACTGGGACAACCAGTGGGTTGAGGAGAGGCCGGTGAGCGATGGCAGAGAAGCAGCCCAACCCCTTAAACACGAACGTGTAGCAAATGGCCATTTGAATGCCGTTAGCTCTGAGTTCAAATTGCGGATTGCAGTGAGTTTTTGGTCATTGGTTGTGCTGATGAGGAAATCCAGTAGTGTTGTGTTACGGCTTTATGGATTTTAAACAGACCTTTTAAAAAGCACCTATGGAGGTGTTCCCTAACAAACTCTAAACCATTTAACCTGTTCTTAGGAATCCAGAGGCCTTGCCCATCAGATGTGTAGTGGAGGAGCTCTGCTGTTATCTTAAGGGTGGGCTTTTCACTCTTGTTACAGATTCATTGCAGCAGATGGCCAGGGCTACAGACACAGATACCTGTGCTTTCTAGTGTACTTTGTGGCCAGCTAGTCTGTGGCCAGAGTTTGGAGTAACCCTGAGCCAGGATTTAATGAGGATAGACAGTGTTTTATTACTGTTAGTCATCCAGTTGTATAGCGCTTTTTTAACATTAAGCTGTGCTTTGGTGTAGATTTTTTTGTAAAATATTATAGATATTTAGTTCATTTGAACTGAGCTGTGATAGGCTCTAGTCAGTAATCCAGAGGGGTGCTTTACAAATTGTAACCATACCCATGTGACAGTTGTAATCCACTGTCATGGTGCTACATCTGTTCTCACCGCTGTGGGTCAGTAGGGGCCTCTTTGAGAAGAAGAGAGAGTTACCAAAAAAAGATTGTTTATAATGTTTTGTAACAGCAAACAGTTCTGATTTTCACCTTGTTGAGGAGTGATCCTGCTCTTACGCTGAATGTAGGTTTGCTCAGTTTTATGTGTTTTATGTGGTGGTCGTAGTAGTTTAGTAGCCACTTCAGTAGTAATGCTAGAAGCTTTATTGATATTTGCATTTGTATTTTATTTATGTCTGGGACCATACTCCCACTGGAAGTGTTACCAGCAAAGTATGTGCTTGGACAAGTAAACAAGGAGGTGAAGTTTGCATAGAGGTTGTTTGCTGACTTCAGGGGGGCCTCTTACTTGTTGTCTGCAAACTGGATTGCCTCTCTAAGGACTCTAAAGACTTCTGTCTGTAACCAACATTTGGTATCTGTAAAGACTGTAAAGGAAAATATCTAAAGAAGGGACTTTAAACAAAGGAAATGAAAGTAATGAAGCTGTGTTATTGGAGGCTTTGTAAATAAACCTAGGTGTTGCCTATAGGTGTGCTGACTGGTGAATTCCCATTTATTGTGGTCTGTCCTTGAATGAAATCTACATATACCCAGGACCAACTATCTAGCTAACATAAATGTAATCATAATCTTATTGCAGCTAATTGTGGTGGCAACAAATAATACAGTGACACAGCTAATCTGTTAACAGTGAAAGTAATGCATCTGATGGTTCAGTGACATTAGTAAGGTTTGCATTCTGTCACCAGATAAGCCGCATGGTAGCAATTTGAATTATTGTCTGTCTAACGTTTTTCACATTGCTATGTCATGGTACACTTTTTTTATTTTTTTTTTTACTGTTCAGACAATATTTTTCATTCCTTTTTTTAAAGGACAATATTAACATTACATATTTATCCTAATGGTATCATTTGGTTTTGAAAGTTTATGTGCAATAGTTATTAGCAGCCTTGGTAAAGATAAGTAAATATGCCATAATAAAATACTGCTTCTCATAATTTAAACTCATTAGATAGTATGCTTACCACTGGCTCGTATGACAGACCCATTGTTCCTAACTAAATTAACAACCTAATAAATTTTCTACCATGTAGCTTATCTGGTGATAAGATAAGTTAGTCTTACACAGAAAATATGACAGAAGTCCAGCCTTTAACAAAACAAAAACAGTTTGATGATTTTATTACTATACTCTACTATATTGAGATTTGGAGTTAAGCAAAACATGCGGAACCTTCAGCTAGGCCCTAAAGACTGAGTGACAAACACTGTTGTAGGACTAGGCATGTCTGACATAGCTGATGAGGGGGCTGTTTTTTGTGGTTGGTAATATCAGATTTGATGACATGGTATTTCTAACCACACAATCTGTTTAATTTGTCTTTGCTTCAGAAAAATAATTTGAATAGTATATAATAAGTTCTAGAGTCAATCTACTGTCATAGAAGAAATTCGATTGCCATGCAAGTTTGTTTCAAATGTTCATTTAGTATTTATGCATCGTTCACGCAGAGTAAAATAACATTTTCATTAGCAGTGCAGAGGTTCTGATGTTATCTCCTGGATAAAAGTGCTTTTGTTTATTTGTAAATATGACTTAGACTACAGGCCGAGTGTTTTTTTAAAACATCCTTGTAAGTTTAATTTGTTTAATAAGAGTGTATAATGTGGAATATAATTGCTAACAGTACACGCACTTTGTCTTTTCTAGTTTAATCATTGAACCGAAATGCTAATTCACTGATCAATCAGTTATGCAAATAATCATTACTTAACAGCCTTAATATACAGATCATCCAAAAGAAATATATTCTACTGAGAGAGTTCTTAATAATGTAAACATGATTGGTTACCACAAATCATTTCATGTGCATGTTTTATTCATATAAATATAATTTACAGAGAGAAATGAATAAACATTTATAACTAACTTGCATACCTTGATGCAAACCCTTCTTATTAATATCTGTGCTGTCCACAGCTTTGCTGCAAATGTCAGACCTTGACAAGGGAGATGCAGCAAGATAATCCAGCACCTTAATGACTTTTCAAATTATGTGGAATATATTGTTATTACTCATATCACACTAGTTTTACATGACATTCTGACATGAAAATGACAGTGTACTTTTTACAATCCTGCCTGCTAGAGGTGATATATGAAATAAGAATCCCTCACTACAAATTATTTTCTCTCACCTGTTTTAAATCTTTCATTTAGTATAGAAAATACTTCTGAATATAAGCCTGTTCATCCCCCTGTAGTCAGTCTCTAAAGGATTTTGAAGGTTAAAACAGACAAAAAGGTCTGGACTCCAGTATCCAGAGTATAATGCAGTCTGAGTATTTGGGTTTGCTGTCAATTATTATAATTATAAATGCACTCAGTGTCCACAAACCTGAAATACTCTGCCAACTCTAATTCATTTAATTCATTAAAGAACATTCAACAGTGCAGAATCTGTGTTGAATATCTGTAGAGTTAAAGTGAGTTTAACGCACCTCCTAAACCACGGATAAAACAAAGCATAAATAACTGGATTAATGGTGGAATTAAGATAAACCAATAACAAGACTTTTTTTAAATACTCCTACATCAGTTTCTACTGCATTACCTAACACAGTATAAATAAAGTATGGAAATAAACAAGCTAAAAACACAGACACCAGAATGCCAAGTACTTTAGCTGCTTTTCTCTCTGACTTCATAGAGTCTGTTGTGTTCTTTAAGGTCTCAGTCTGAGTATGAATTTTAAGATCTCTGATAGCTGTGGCGTGTCTCTTGGCTATAATAAAAACTAGAGTATACAGTATAATTATAACAGCACATGGGAAAACAAATGTCAACAGAAGATCAACCAGAGACCAGACCTCATCCAAGGCCACGAAGCCCTGCCCAGGACACAGACCTGAGAAGAATCCACAGAAGTACTGAAGAGCTGTATTATAAAACAGCAATACAAACCAGTTCGATAAAACTACAATGTACATTGCACACAGTGCGAGGCAGGTAACGTGTATCTCAATCCCTCTTCATACAAACCATGATTTGAAAAAAGGTGTGTATACATATTCAACATTTAACGTTCAAACAAAATACAAAATTTATAGAAGAAAACTATTTACAGTGCCATTTTTTGTGTGCATATGTGTTTTTGTTTGTTTTTTACAGTTTTGAGGCTGCCTTTTTTAGTTAACACCCTGCATCTATGGCAGTAAGTGACAAAGGCTCAGCAGAGTGATTAACTGCTAAAAAAAACCCTTGTAAAACTGATTTTTACGGTCATTGTTTCCTTTGCAGCTAGTTTTGTTTTAGTTCAGCAAACAGAATAAACAACATTGGCTGAAGAAACGAGACGCATGGATAAATTATACTTAATTACGCTATATGCTGTAAATTCTAATTCAAGGCAAAACACATTGCATACACTGAAGCAAATCAAAGTATTTTACACAAAGAGAAAATAAAAGCATTAGATAATAATACAGCTTATTCCTGAGATTTAGCACCTATACAACAGTGATTTTACTTGCGTCATGCACACAATAATGTACACAGATTTGCTCGTACATTTGTATAGGGTTATTGTTTGCAAAAGTAATTTTTTGTGTGTGTGTTTGCCCTCGAAAATTCACTGAAAATGGAGTTAATATTTTTGTATTTCCTGACTGTCAGGTCCGGTACGGAACATGTAAAGAAACATGAGAAAAGCTCTACCGGGGGTGGGAGTTAAAATCATTCCGAACAAGTGCCTCTGACAGTCGTTCCCAGCACACCCTCACTATTAGCTTGGGCTTACCGGGTCTTCCCTGCCATCTGATCCAACTCACCACCAGATGGTGATAAGTTGACAGCTCAACACCCTCTTCACCCAAGTGTCCAGAACATATGGATTGTGTTCCCCGAGATGTCTTGTGGGAGGTCCTCCGGGGGTATGGGATGCTGTGGCTATTACTCTGGGCCATTCAATCTCTGTATTCCTGGTGTGAGAGTTATGTTTGTATACTTGGTATAAGGTCAAGCTCGTTCAGTGTTAGTGTTGGACTCTGCCAAGGTTGTGCCTTGTCTCCACTCCTGTTTGTGATATTCATGGACGGGGTGTCAAGGCGTAGCCGAGGTCAGGAGGGTATTATGTGTGGAGGCCGGACGGTGGCATCTCTGCTATTTGCAGATGATGTCTACTTGGCTGGATCGCATGGATGCCTCCAGCGCTCACTGGAGTGTGAAACGGTTAGTATGTGGATCAGCACCTCCAAGTCTGAGTCCATGGTCTTAGCTTGGAAAGGATGGCATGCCCACTCCAGGTAAGGGGAAAGGACTTGCCCCAGGTGGAGGAGTTTAAGTATCTCGGGGTCTTGTTCACAAGTAATGGGAAGAGGGATTGTGAGATCGGCCGCAGGCTGGGACAGGCGGCAGCAGTAATGCGGTTGCTGTACTGGACTGTAGTGGTGAAGAGGGAGCTGAGCCATAAGGCAAAGTTCTCTGTTTACCGGTCGGTCTACATCCCGACCCTCTCCTGTGGTCATGAGCTGTGGATAATGACCGAAAGAACGAGATCACGAATACAAGCGGCGGAAATGAGCTTTCTTCACAGGGTGGCGAGCTACACTCTACTTGATAGGGTAAGGAGCTTGGTCGTCTGGGAGGAGCTTGAGTGGGGCTGCTAATCCTCCGCATTGAGAGGAGCCAGTTAAGGTGGTTCGGGCATCTGATCAGGATGCCCCCTGGACGCCTCCCGGTGGGGGTTTACCAGGCCCGGCCGACTGGGACGAGACCCCAGGGTTGTAGGAGGAATTATATCTCCAAGTTGGCCTGGGAGCGGCTTGGGGTCCCCCAGAATGAGCAGGAGGAAGTTGCGGGGGACAGGGTCATCTGGGATTTTCTGCCCTCCCAACTGCTACTGCAGCCCTATCTGAATTAAGCGGTTAAAGATAATGAATGAATAATGAATAAATGAAACACTAATTAAAATGTATGCTTTTCCATCAAACAGATGTTATTCTCTTTTATAGTATTATTGTTTTGAGAACAGAGACAAAGTTCCACAACACAGTCCCCGAGGCAGAGCGGGTAACAGTCATTTTATAATTCTGTTTAATGCTCCTGTTTTTGTTGCTGCTAGAATGCAATGGCAATATTAAATATTCACAATGTAACTGAAGTCTCTGAGAGACAATGACAGGCATTTTTTGCAATGAATATTGTGCTTTTTTACTGTGGAAGTGTGAAATTATGGAATGCCAAATCCTCCAAAATTCCTAATCAGTTGTATACATGCCATATTAAAAAAAAAAAAAAAAAAATTAAATCAATTTGTCTTGACTCCACTACACATTTGAAGATCAGGTTAAATGAATTGACGTTATGGTGAAACCTGTTTCATCCATGAAAGATTCTACTTCCAGTGGGTTCTTCTGAGAAATTGCTGCACATCTATGCTGGACAGATGTTTAATGTTTGCAAAATCACAAATATTATGATGATCCATTGTAGTCCCTGAAATTCAAACTAGATAAATGATGTCAGGCTGGGAACATGCATTTCATTTCTTAAAGTTACAATCTAAATTTTTCTGGTTACATCGTGGAAGCATCACAGCACCATCTCACAAGCTACTAATTAAATTGTTCAGTGGGTTGAAAGCAGTTAATCAAGTTTCAAGTTTCATCAAGTTATATTGTGCTGGGTTTTTTTTTGTTTTTTTTTACTTTTCCCACACAGAATACATTACTCATACATGCCTGGAGATACCCATCCATGCCTCCAAAGGTTGCTGTTCCCCCAATACTAAACTGTTTACTTCGCACCTGCAACCAAATATTGTTAATCAGTGGGTTTTATATAGTCTTACTGGTCAGTCTTTTATTGTGAAGTCTTATATGTTTATTCGTAACTGAATCATTTAGGCTTTGTGGCTGACCGTGTGTTTGTGTTTTTACATCATCATTTAATTTGACTCTTTACCTTTACTTGAGTTTGAATCAGTGTTGGCCTTAATTATTTAATGTCTAGACTCACTCACTTCTCTGCTTACCATACATTCAGCGAACATGCAGTCTCTATACAACATCCTTGATGAGCTTTGTGGTTGTATTCAGTTACAGCTTGACCAGAGAAACTGCTGTGCGTTCTCCCTAGCAGAAATCTAAGTTCATCAGCAGGTATGAAAAGAGCATCCTGATGTGGTTACTTGCGCATTGTAAATTGGTGCATTCAGTGCAAAGAATCTTTTACCCAAATTTTTATCAACAAGTGCAAAACAAGTGGTTTGGACATGCTTAATCACATACAGTTAAGCATCTTGGAGTGTGTAGCCTGGCCTGGTTGGGATAACAGTTACAACACGTGTCTGTTTGTAAACATACAATTTTTTAGAGAAAAAGTCATCAGCTGAACATCAGAAGGACTGAAAAAAGCAATTACCTGCTTGTTATTGCTGTACATTTAACATTGTGAACAAATTACCCAAGAGTAGATGATGTGATAATTGTAAGGCCCTTCATCAGTGCAGACTCTGTTTTTAATATTTGAAGTGTTAAAACTAGTTTAACTTGGTTAGAGTTATGTTCTTTAAACATGACTCACAGTGTCACAAAGTGTGACTTCCAGAAATCTGGGAAACAGTGAACTTTATAATAATGCACAGCTTAAGAGGCCTGTTGCTGAAATGAAAGCCTCGTAATAGGCCATTTTAAAGGCCGAGTCTACAAAGGCATCTACTTTTGAAGTTTAGAGGATGCTGTGTGGTGTTCCAGAGTATGGTACAATCCAAGTACACTTTCTTGTCATAGAACTAATGTGTAAATGCAATCAACTAAGTGCCTACAACTCTGAAGTAGTGTGCCAAACTGTAATACCCATTTCATTCATTAAAGAACATTCATCAGTGCAGAATCAGTGTCAAATATTTGAAAAGTCAAAGTGAGTTTAACACACTTCCTAAACCACGGATAAAACAAAGCATAAATAACTGGATTAATGGTGGAATTCAGATAAACCAGCATTAAGGCTTTTTGAAATGATCCCACTTCAAGTTCTATTACATTAACTAATATGCTACAAACAAAATATGGAAATAAACAAGCTAAAAACACTGAAACCAGAATGCCAAGTACTTTAGCTGCTTTTCTCTCTGATTTCATTGAGTCTGTTGTGTTCTTTGTTTGAGTATGAATGTTAAGGTTTCTGATTGCAGTGGCATGTTTCCTTGCAATAACAAAAACTAGAGTATACAGTATGATTATAATAGAACATGGGAAAACAAATGTCAACAAAAGATCAACCAGAGACCAGACCTCATCCAAGACCAGAAAGCTCTGGCCAAGGCACATTACCTGACCTGCGTAAAATCCATTGAAGTACTGAAGTGCTGTATTGTAAAACAGCAACACAAACCAGTTTGATAAAACTACAATGCACATTATTTTCACAGAGACTGTTTCAGTGTAGAGGAACGGATTAGAGAGAGCAAAATACCGATCGACTGCGATTAGAGCCACATTGTATATTGATGTGGTTGTGAGAAACAAGGAGATCGATATGTAGCATAAGCAGTAAACTATACTGAAAATCCAACATGATTCGATCATCCATATTAATGCTGCTGGCATCACAAGAGCTCCGACCAGAAAGTCTGACACAGCCAGAGAGAGGATGAGCATGTTAGTTGGTGTGTGGAGCTGCTTGAAGTGACAAACAGAGATGATGATCAGCAGATTTCCACACACTGTTAGCAGAACAGCAGCAGCTGCACACACATACAGAAACACATACACTGCAGTAGAAACAGATCTCTCTGGACAGGTATAAGGGGGACACTCATCAGTTTCATTAACCCCAGTAAAATTCATGGATCCAATACTTAAAATGTCAAATATTTAAACCAGATATTCTGTGAGGCTACATGCAGCAGTGTCCAGCTACATGACTTATGGAAGTGAGGGCAGGAAGTCAGCAGTGCTGAATTTATATAGTTTGGAAGCTCACGCCCACGTGTAATAGTTTCATGTTTATGAGCAACAGTGTGATTACTCTGACCTGATGCAGCCACATTTTCTCCTTTTGTGCTTCAACACAGACTAACAGACTACATACTCAGTTGGTGAAATTAAAACCAAATGTAGATGTTAGCAAATTTTCTTTTGACTTGTATTAAATGGAAAACAGTACAAAAACGTAATATTGGATGTTACTTTATGATATGTATATATACACTCATTCCAAATTTGATCCTATAACACATCCCAGAAAAACTAGGACAGGAGCATGTTTACCACTGTGTTACATCACCTTTCCTTTTAACAGCACTTAATAATTATTTCGGGACTGAAGACACCAATTGATACAGTTTTTATAAGCAGAATTTTTGCAATTCTTCAATTACACAACTCTTCAGCTGTGCAACATATACATGGTTTTGTTGACGTATTTTGCACTTGATAATGCATCACAAATTTTTAGCCGGAGACTGACAGGCCTGTCTAGCACCTGCACACTGATTATGCAGCAGAATACTTCTTCGCGTTGTTATGTGGAGCATGGACATCCCTGAAAAAGATTCTAGAAGGCTTCATATGTTCCTCCAAAATATGTATATATTTTTCAGCGCTAATATTGCTTTCACAGATGTGCAAATTATGCCATTGGCACTAATACACCCCCATGCCATGACAGTCGCTGGCTTTTGAAGTTTACACTGGTAACAGACTGGATCGTCCTTTACTTCTTTGGCCCTTAGAACACAATGTCCATTATTTCCATCAACAGTCTGAAGGGTTGACTCGTCAGACCACAATACATTTCCACTGTGGATCAGTCCATTTCGGATGAGTACAAGCCCAGAGATGTCAGAGGCGTTTCTCCATGTTGTTAACGTAAGGCTTCCACTGTGCATAGCACCGTCTTGCATTTGTGAATGCAGCGGTTTATTGACAATGGTTTGAAAGTATTGTCAATATTGTCAGTATTCTCAAACTCATGTGGTGCTATCCATCACAGAAGCATGCACGTTTTTAATGTAGTGCCTTCTGAGGGATCAAAGGTTACAGGAATTCAGTTGTGGTTTTTGGCCTTGCTTTTTACACACAGAGATTTTTCTAGATTCTTTGAATCTGTTGATGATATTCTGAACTGTAGAGGGTGAAATACCCCAAATCCTTGCAAATGACTGATTAGGAACATTGTTCTTAAACAGCAGGACTAGTTGCTGATGACTTTTTTGGCAAAGTGGCGAGCCTCAACCCATCCTTGCTCATAAAGGACTGGGCATTTCCTGGACGCTCCTTTTGTATCCAAGCATGATCACATCAGTTACATATTTTATGAACATTAAACACAATTCTTAGCCTTAAGTAGCTTTAATGTAGAATGTCCCAGCTTTTTTGGAATGTGTTTCAGGCATCCCATTTCAGAGTGAGCATATATTTACAAAAAACAATGAAACTGATAAAACTTTAACTATCTTGTTTTTGTATTGCTTTCGTATAAATACAGATCACAGTGGAATTACAAATGACTGTTTTCTGTTTTTATTTGCATTTCACATACTGTCTCAACTTTTTTGGAATTAGGTTTATACATTTCCATTAAAAAACCCAAGGTGCTTAAACTTGTTGTTATTTCAGTTAAATATCTAATTGGGCCGCTCTGCATTTACATTGCTGCCGTATTTCAAAAGTATTTGAAACATTCTGATTCGCTCGATACATTTTAATACATTTGATTCAATTTTTTAACACATTTAGTGAACAAAAAACACAAAAATGGAAAACACAAAGCACTCTGCACCACACACATAAAAAGGTTGTACTCACACTGCAGACATGACACTGCAGGCTAATTTTTGAAGTAGTAATTTTTCCTCTTTTTGGACTCCAGTCCACAAGAAAACTGTGTTTTAGGTCACTGAAAATTGAACTTTTGGAAAATAATCTCTAGGGTGGAAATTTTTAAATATCAGTTTTCTGTACATTCATGTAAATAGATGTTTTTGAAAACACTGACATCATGCATATAGTTATTGTTGTTTCACATATAGTAAGCATGCTTTAGGACAGTGTTTCTCAGCCTAGTCCTTGGGGCCCACCAGACAGTTCCAAGGTTTTGTTATTTTTGTTTTTTGTTGTTTTATGTTGGGATCTGGGATTAAGCACATTTGTGAAACCATCAGGTAGTTGAGTTGAGAAACACTGCTTTAGGACTCTGCATGTCTGACATAGCTGATGAGCGGGCTGTTTTTGTGTGGCTGGTAATATTAGATATGTTTACAAAATATTATCGATCACACACACTGTTTCTCTTATCTTTGCTACAGAGAAATAATTGGAATACTAAAGCAAAGTTCCAGAGTTAACCTAGCTCCATAAGAGAACTTTGTTTGCCATGCAAGTGTGGTTCTTTTGTTACTTGTGCACTTTTCACACTGAGTAAAATAACATTTTCAGTAGCGATGCAGAAGATCTGATGTCATGCCTTGGCTAAAAGTGCTTTTATTTATTTGCACATATGATTTAGAAGACAGGGTGGGTGCTGTATTTTTCAAAGCACAAAGTGTGAAAAGGACAGTAATTTTTAATACATACATACATACATCATCTAAACCGCTTATCCTTCTGGGTCACGGTGGGGTGCTGGAGCCTATCCCAGCTGTCATTGGGCAGAAGGCAGGATACACCCTGGACAGGTCGCCAGTCCATCGCAGGGCAGACAGACAGACATACATACATACATATACAATCACACACTCACACCTAGGGGCAATTCAGCACGTCCAATCAGCCTGACTGCATGTCTTTGGACTGTGGGAGGAAACCGGAGTACCCGGAGGAAACCCACGCAGACACAGGGAGAACAGACAAACTCCACACAGAAAGGACCCTGGTCGCCCGGCCGGGAATCAACCCCAGGCCCTTCTTGCTGTGAGGCGACAGCGCTACCCACTGCGCCACCGTTAAGTTTAAGTTTAATTTGTTTATGAGACCATTTGTGTATAACGTGAAACATAACTACTGACAGATAAATACAAGCACTTCTTTTCAAGATTAATCAATTAACCAAAAGCATAATTAACTGATTAATAAATTATGCAAATAGTCAATGGTTAAAGAACTCATATGCAGTTCAACCAACAGAAATATATCCTTTTGAGATAGTTCTTAATTATATAAATACAACTGGTTACCACAAATCATTAAAATCACGTTTCATTCATTTAAATATAATTGTTTGACCAAGAGAGAAATAAGAGAATAAACGTTTTACAGAGAAGCTAACTTACATATCTACTGACACGTCTTTAAATCTAAAAACTACTTAAAAAGACTAAGTCAGTGTTTGATGCAAACACTTCTTATTAATATCTGTGCTGTCCACAGCTTTGCTGCAAATGTCAGACTTTGACAAGGGAGATGCAGCAAGATAATCCAGTACCTTACTACCTTACCTGACTTTTCAAATTATGTTTAGGGACGTACTAAAGGTGTTTCATTTAGTATAGAAAATACTCAAGCCTGTTCATCCCCCTGTAGTCAGTCTCTAAATGATTTTGAAGGTTAAAACAGACAAAAAGGTCTGGACTCCAGTATCCAGAGTATAATGCAGAGTATTTCAGTTGCTGCCAATTACTATAATTATAAATGCACTCAGTGTCCACAAACCTGAAATACTCTGTCAACTGTAATTCATTTAATTCATTAAAGAACATTCATCAGTGAAGAATCTGGGTTGAATATCTGTAGAGTTAAAGTGAGTTTAACACACCTCCTAAACCACGGATAAAACAAAGCATAAATAACTGGATTAATGGTGGAATTAAAATAAACCAACAACAAAACGTTTTGAAATACTCCTGCATCAGTTTCTACTGCATTACCTAACACAGTATAAATAAAGTATGGAAATAAACAAGCTAAAAACACAGACACCAGAATGCCAAGTACTTTAGCTGCCTTTCTCTCTGACTTCATAGAGTCTGTTGTGTTCTTTAAGGTCTCAGTCTGAGTATGAATTTTAAGATCTCTGATGGCTGTGGCGTGTCTCTTGGCTATAATAAAAACTAGAGTATACAGTATAATTATAACAGCACATGGGAAAACAAATGTCAACAGAAGATCAACCAGAGACCAGACCTCATCCAAGGCCATGAAGCCCTGCCCAGGACACAGACCTGAGAAGAATCCACAGAAGTACTGAAGAGCTATATTATAAAACAGCAATACAAACCAGTTGGATAAAACTACAATGTACATTGTTTTCACAGAGACTGTTTCAGTGTAGAGGAATGGATTAGAGAGAGCAAAATACCGATCAACTGCGATTAGAGCCACATTGTATATTGATGTGGTTGTGAGAAACATGGAGATCGATATGTAGCATAAGCAGAAAACCAAACTGAAAATCCAACATGATTCGATCATCCATATTAATGCTGCTGGCATCACAAGAGCTCCAACCAGAAAGTCTGACACAGCCAGAGAGAGGATGAGCATGTTAGTCGGTGTGTGGAGCTGCTTGAAGTGACAAACAGAGATGATGATGAGCAGATTTCCACACACTGTTAGCAGAACAGCAGCAGCTGCACACACATACAGAAACACATACACTGCAGTAGAAACAGATCTCTCTGGACAGGTATAAGGGGGACAATCATCAGTTTCATTAACCCCAGTAAAATTCATGGGTCCACTATCTCCAGTATTAGTAATATACTTAAATATTTAATTCAGATCTTCTGCTGTGTGGCTGCATCCAGCAGTGTCCAGCTTCGTGACATAAAGAAGTGAGGGTGGCAGTCAGCAACTCTCAGATTTATGTGGCTTAGAAGCTCACTCCCATGTGTAATAGTTTCATGTTTATGAATGATGCAGCATGTGCTACTTAAAACAAATAACAACTCTGACCTGATGTAATCACACTGTTCCTCAATGTACATTATTTATTTGTGTATTTTTTTCTTCTGTACTCCAGCACCAACTGACAAGCTGCACTACATTTAAAAAAAAATTGTTGGTGCTTGGGCCCATCTGTATTTACACTGACACCCTACACTTCATAGCCTTATAACTCCAGATGTGAGTCACGTATGTATATCTCATGATAAGGGTGACTCTCTACAGATTCAGGAAACGTTTGAAACGTTTATTTGCACTGTATTATCACTGTATTGTGGGTCCCATAGGGTTAAATACATTTAATTAAAAACCTTCTCAGACGAAAGTAATATACAAAAGCTAACACACTGTAAATCTGAGCCATGTTTTTAGAGTTGCTAGTTTCCTGATCTTCCTAGTTTCCCCATTATTTTGCCCTTAGTTCCTCGTGTTTGTTTATTAAGATGTTGTCCGATTTTGATGCTGTCTTTGTTAGTTAACACACTGCATGCAGGTAAATGGCAGTAAATGACAAAGGCTCAAAATTTAGCAGTGAATAACCGCTAAAAAAAACTTAGTAAAGCTGTTTAAAGGTTTTACAATACTGTTTGATTTTCAGCTAGTTTTGTTTTAGTTCAGCAAACAGAATAAACATATTGGCTGACATGAGGTGCATGAATAAATTATATTTAATTAGGCTATGTGCTATAAATTGTGTGTTAATGCAAGGCAGTTTCATACACAGTGGCAGGTCAAAGTGCTTTACACAAAGAGCAAATAAAAACAATAGATAATTATACAGCTCATAACATTCCTGAGGTCTAGCACAAAGGGTTTTGCAAGGATTGTGACAAAAATGTAAGAAGTGCCTAATTAAGAATTACAACGGTGATTTTACTTGAGTCATGCACTCGGTAATGTACAGAGATTTGTTTATCCACTTGTATATGGATTTTATTTGAAAAAGTATTTTGTGTGTGTGTGTTTTGCCCCCTGTACACATGATAATTTAGTCACTGAAAATGGAATTCATATGTTGTATTTCCTGAAGGTCAGATGCGGTACTTGCTGAGTGGATATTTCCTTTCGTTCACAGCTTCAGGCCAAAGGATGTATACCAAATGAGTTACGATGTGACCCCTGCATGTGAAGTCACTGTGGCTATATTATCCCATGACTCACTGCGAGTTTCTCCTTTCTCTTCTCACTGTCAGACCAGTTGTGCAGCCCCATGACATCATTTCATAGTGTCAGAACCTCAAAACTCTTTTAGTCCTATATGGGCTGTTGTCAACGACTCCTTGCCCAGCCACAACTGAGCATCTCAGTGCGGGCTCAGACCACCAAGGATTGCAACTCTCCTCTAACCTTAAGTGAGCTCGATGTTGGGGAAAGAGCTTAGCCACCAGACTGGCGGTGCCTTCAGGTAGCTTAGGCTCCAGAAGCCCCAACTCCCACCTTGGAACTGGAAGCTCTTCGCACTTCAGCAAGTTGTGAGTGTGCTATTGCTAACATGGTGCTGGGAGTTTGTACCTTACGATGGCCGCAACTTATGCCCATTGTGCCTCGGGTTAGACCACCTCTACGAAGCACTGGTTAACCCATGCATAAATTGTGCAATCATGCCCTTAGCTCACCGCCAAGAGAGGCTAGTGGGTCTTGAAGCCCAGAGCGAAGCCCTGCTGCCAGCACTGCTGTGCACTGCGAAGAAAGCAGCTAAGCAGCCCTCAGATGGAGCAGTGGAGACGTTGCATAAGAAAAATGCTTCCTTGTGCTAACTTAACAAATGGACTTATGAGGACTAAGAACCCTTTTTGTATTACTTGTATTACAAGCTTAGCGCTCAGCCAGAGGCTAAACCAGAGCCACCGAAAATGAGTATGTTCTTCATGCGTGCAACCCCCATGGATAGCTCCTGTGTTCCCGCTGGGGGGGGCGGATTTTGCCGCTAAATTCGCAGCGAAGTTTCACTCAAGCTTGCTATGGAATCGAACAAGCTCGGTGGAACCGGCACTGGCGTCCGTGGTGGACGTGGTGGCTTTCCATGGGCTCTCTTCAACGTCAGTGGTGGATGCTTGTGCCGCTTCTAAGGCAGTGTTGCCAGATAAAGCATGGCACCCTGACCGACATTTACCCCAGTGCAAAAAGTAGATGCACGGGTGAACTTTTCTCCCAGGATACATAACACTGTTACCAGGATGGCCAGGATTGTTCATTTTCTCTCTTTTGTTTTTGGCCCTGCATTCTTCTCTACAAGGTCGTAACACCAAAGAAGTAACCAGCAAACTCTTAAATGCTGCCCCTTGGCTATCTGGCTTGGGGTAATGGCAGAATAGTGGCTAATTTGGTTCATAGCCGCCACCAAGTGTAGGTGGCACAGTTTACATTTTTAGATGCATGTAAGGCAATGATTCGCCCTCTGCCTTTAGTTTGCCATGTCTTTGGCCCCACAGTAAGGGATGCTCTTCTTTCTCAGAGTTGTCTAGGCTGGAGACCCCAAAAGTACTGCACTGCTTTTCTACTAATTTCTAAAGGTTTTACCCTTTCGCGTGCTTCACACTACTGTTGTTTTTCACATTGTTCGCAAAGGAGAGTGGTTTATTTCAGTGGCCTCCTGACACCCCTCTAAAGAGCAAGCACTCACAGATACTCAAAGGCTGTTGAACCACGCTTTAGCACTGGGCCTGTCTGTATACTGCAGACTGTCTCCAACACAGTTTTTTGGAATGGTGCTGAACCCTCAAACAATGGTAGACTCACTGCCTATGGACCGAGCCCAGCAGTTCTGCTACTCATTGGCCACCTGAGGCTGGGAGCAAGAGTGCAGTACTAAACACTGCTACAGCTTCAAGGATCCGTACAATTCCTCATGTCCAGGATGATGATGGGTCACCTACAGCTACTGTACGCAAAGAGGTAGTGACAACAGATGCATGTACCACAGGATAGGGTGCACAGTTCGGCAACACAGGTGGATTCAGGGTGAGTGGTCAGCAGACACTGGCCAGAAACACATCAAACATCTCAAGCTGTGAGTGGTGAAACTTGTCTTAGAGTATTCACATGCTGAGCCCAGGCCACTGGAAACTTCACCAAGACCTAGTCAGTATAATTGGGGCAAGTACAGGTGAACGTGGACATGCTCGCCTCGTCAGACACGACTTGCTCTTGGCTGTGATTCTTTAAACGGGACCAAGACAGTCCATTGGGATAGGACACCCTGGCCCATGACTGGCCGAGGGAGCTGCTGTATGTGTTTAACCCACTGCTTCTCATTCCAGCTGTCCTAGAGTCCAGAGAGAAAAACATTGGGTTCTTATGGTAGCACCACGGTGACAGCAGAGATACACAGAGACTGTGGCGGGGGATACAGACCATCACAGACTGCAAGCCCCCCCCGCAGACCTGTGACAGCTCCACCTCTCTGCTGAATGAGCTTAACAACTTCTTTGCCCGGTTGAGACAGACAACAACATGCCTGCACAGAAGATCCCACGCCCTCCTGGAGACCAAGTGCTGACGCTGTGCCCAGTCAATGTGAGGAGATCATTCAGCAGGATCAGCGCTCGGAAAGCTTCTGGTCCTGACAACATACCCGTTAGTGTGCTGAGGGACTGTGCTGTGGAGCTCACAGATGTCTTTACAGATATCTTTAACATCTTGCTGAGTCAGGCTGTTGTCCCCACATGCCTGAAAGCCACCACCATCATCCCTGTCCCGAAGAAAGCGGCACCCTCCTGTTTCAATGACTACTGTCCGGTTGCACTCACTTCCATCCTCATGAAGTGCTTCGAACGGCTGGTCATGCAACGCATCAAGTCTGTCCTTCCCCCTTTCCCTGGACCCGTTCCAGTTTGCATATCGGTCTAATCGCTCAGTTGATGATGCCATCTCCACTGCCTTCTACTCACCCCTTACACATCTAGACAAAAATCAAATCAAATCAAATCAAATCAGATTTATTGTCACATCACAAGAGTACAGGGACACAGGTGAGTGAAAAACTTGAGTGCGAGTTCCACAAATTATGCAGAGAACAGTATTTACACATAGATAAACAAAACTATAGATAGGATAGAAGAATAGATAAAACCAATTTAACTAAAATATATACATATAATCTTACACAATAACTTAAAAATAATAATATTGCACCGAGACATATAATATTGCACTGGGAATGTAGGGTGGGTGTAATCAACTATATACTATATATAGTAATGGATATTACAATGCTATGTGGATGTGCAAATAATCACACTAGGTGTGGAGGTAGAAGATGGTACAGTAGGTGGCAGAGTATTTAGTAAAGTGCAAGGTACAGGAAGTTAAGTGGAAGCGCAAGGGGGAGAGTATTGTCTTTGGATAGGTATTCAAAGTCCAGCTATGCAAGTAAAGTGCGGGAGTACAGTGGGTGCACGTACGTGTAATGGGAAGGGTTGGGCTGGGCAGAGCAGTGATTACTGGCTGTTCAATAGCCTGGTTGCATGGGGGAAGAAGCTGTCTTTGAGCCGACTGGTTCTGGCTTTTAAGCTTCTGAGCCTCCTACCACTCGGCAGCTGAGAGAACAGACAGTGACTAGGATGGGAGGGGTCCTTCATAATCCTTCTGGATTTCCTCAGGCAACGACTGGTGTATAAATCCAATAGGTTAGGGAGCTGAACCCCGGTGATGGACTGTGCTGTCCGCACCACCCTCTGCAGAGATTTCCTCTCACGAACAGTACAGTTCCCGTACCAGGTGGTGATGCTGCCCGTCAGGATGCTTTCCACAGTGCAGGTGTAGAAGGTCTTAAGGATGCTGGGGTTCAGGCCAAACCTCCTCAGCCTTCTGAGGAAGTAGAGGCGCTGGTGGGCCTTCTTCACCACCTGTGAGGTGTGCACTGCCCATGTCAGGTCCTCGCTGATGTGAACACCGAGAAACTTAAAGCTGCTGACCCTCTCTACCGCAGTCCCATTGATGGAAATCGATGGGTGTACTCTCTCCTGCTTCCTGAAGTCCACGATCAGCTCCTTGGTCTTACTGACGTTTAGAGAGAGGTTATTCTCCTGGCACCAGTTTTCCAGGATTTTAACCTCCTCTCTGTAGGCCGATTCATCACTGTTGGAGATCAGGCCCACAACTGTTGTGTCGTCAGCAAACTTTATGATGACGTTGGAGCTGTGTCTAGCAGTGCAGTCATGGGTGTACAGGGAGTACAGGAGCGGGCTGAGCACACAACCCTGGGGGGCTCCGATGTTGAGGGTCAAAGAGGAGGATGTGATACTTCCCATCCTTACCACCTGCCGTCGGTCCGTCAGGAAGTTCAGGATCCAGCTGCACAGTGTGCTGTTCAGACCCAGATCCCGGAGCTTGCAGTCGAGCCTCGAAGGAACGATTGTGTTGAATGCTGAACTGTAGTCTACAAACAGCATTCTCACATACGTGTCCTTCTTTTCCAGGTGGGAGAGGGCAGTGTGCAGGGTCAGGGCGATTGCATCGTCGGTGGATCTATTCCGCCTATATGCAAATTGCAGTGGGTCCAGGGTGGCAGGCAGTGAGGAACAGATGATATCCCTGACCAGCCTCTCAAAGCATTTGCTTACGATGGAGGTCAGGGCAACAGGTCGCCAGTCGTTCAGACAGGTAATACTAGCTGTCTTTGGAACTGGCACAACGGTGGCTAGTTTGAAACTAGCTGGCACGACCGAGAGAGACAGTGAGGTGTTATAGATGTCTGCAAAAACTCCTGCTAGTTCCCTGTAGCAGGCTTTAAGCACTCTCCTGGGAATGCCATCTGGTCCTGCTGACTTGCGTGGGTTCACCCTCTTGAAGGCTTTGCACACATCAGCTACGGAGACGGAGGGGGGGTTGGGATCAGCGGTGGGCGGGGCGCTCTCCAGTGGTGCTGCGGGAATTCCGTCGAAGCGAGCGTAGAAGTTATTAAGCTCGTCCGGCAGATCAGCGCTGGTACTGGGCAGAGTGCGAGAGGCAGTTTTATAGTCAGAGATTGTATTTAACCCCTGCCATAAGATTCGTGTGTTGGCTGTGTTGAACTGTGCTTCCACTTTCATTCTGTACGCACGTTTAGCTGCTCTGATGGATTTACGGAGAGCGTAGTTGGATTGCTTGTACTCCTCCGTATTTCCCGCTCTGAATGCAGCGCTGCGTGCGCTGAGGGCGGAGCGAACCTCACAGTTCAGCCAGGGCTTCTGATTGGGGTAAACGCGGACTTGTCTGCAGGGCACTACGTCATCCACACACTTGCGTATGAAGGCGGTGACTGTGTCTGCGTACTCGTCCACGCTGCCCGACGAATCACGGAACATTTCCCAGTCCACATGATCAAAACAATCCTGCAGCATAGCATCTGATTGGTCAGACCAGCGGCGCACCTCCCTGGTAGTGACCGGCCCCCGTTTCAGCTTCTGCCTATAGGTGGGCAGGAGCAGGATGGAGGAGTGATCTGATTTGCCGAACGGGGGTCGGGGGAGGGATTTGTAACAGTTCCGGATGCTGGAGTAAACATGGTCTAAAATCCTGTCTTTCCGAGTGAAACATGTTACGTGCTGGAATAATGTCGGACAGTAGGTTCGCAGGTTATTCCGATTAAAGTCCCCCGCAACAATAAGTGCAGCCTCCGGGCGTGCGGTCATCTGCTTGCTGATAGCCTCGTGTAGCTTCCCGAGCGCAAGGTCCGAGTCCGCCTGCGGGGGGATGTACACCGCGGCCAGACAGAGTCCCATTATCTCACGGGGCAGCCACGCCGGCCGGCAAAACACGATGAGAAATTCCAAATCCGGCGAGCAGAAAGACTCGATGAAATGTACATTCCTCCGATCACACCAAGCGTTATTGATCAGAAAACATACACCTCCTCCTTTGCTTTTCCCGGAGAGCTGCTTGGTTCTATCGGCGCGGTGCAGAGAGAACCCGGCGGGTTCGATGGCATTATCAGGGACCTCATCGGATAACCACGTTTCTGTGAGGCAGATAACGCTGCAGTCCCGGATCTCTCGCTGGAAGGCGACCCGTGCATGAAGCTCACACAACTTGTTTTCCAAGGACTGCACGTTAGCCAGTAATATGGTGGGAAGAGGCGGCCGATGGGCACGTCGTCTGAGTCTGACGAGCACGCCGGCTCTCTTGCCTCTTTTCCGGCGTCTTCGACGGGTGCGTGGCCGGGCGGCCCAGATGAGTGGCGCCTCTCCAGTGTTAGCAAACAAAGGATCGGCGTTATGGAACTCAAAGTCCGGTTTCCGGTGAGTGATCGACGATCTGATTTCCAGAAGTGTTTGTCGGTCGTAGGTGATAAAACCAGTAACATTTAGTGCAAAAAGAGTTAAAAACAAACACAAAAACAACAAAAAACTGCAAAAGTAAGCGGGAGCTCGCAACACGGCAGCCATACTCGGCGCCATCTTGGAATGATGCGCCATCTTGGAAAGACTCTTATGTCAGAATGCTATTTATAGATTTCAGCTCTGCATTTAACACCATCATCCCCCAGCAGCTCATTCTCAAACTGGACAGGCTGGGGCTGAACACTTCACTGTGCAACAGACTGTTAGACTTCCTGACTGGGAGACCACAGGCAGTATGGGCCGGCAACAACACATCCCGCACCATCACACTGAACACGGGGGCCCCCCAAGGATGTGTACTGAACATTGAGAAGACGAAGGAGAGGCCTGCACCGCGTCCTGCCGCAAGACACTCCAGTGCATCGTGAGAGCAGCTGAGAAGATCGTTGGCACCTCCCTCCCCTCCCTCCAAGAGATATACAGCTCCCGTCTTACCCGAAAAGCCCTCTGCATGGCAGGTGATCCCACTCACCCACTACACAGCTTCTTCAGCCTGCTGCCATCAGGGAGGAGACTGCAGAGTCTCCAGGCCAGGACCAGCAGACTGGGGGACAGCTTCATCCACCAGGCTGTCAGGATGCTCAACTCTCTCCCTACTTTGCTCCTTCTGCCCCCCCACACACAAGGTTCGGACCCAAACACAGGTTCCTGACCCCCACACCCCAATACTGAACTCTGACATTCACAGTGACTGTTACACACTCATCACTTTAACTGCTCCTTTAAAAGCTCATTCCAATTTACACTAATGTTTATATTCGCACTATTTGTACCCACAGACCTTAATCTGTATGTGCCTGATCACTTTAGTGTTAATTTCAGGACCTTCTTATATTTATATTATTTATATATATACTTTTATTTATTATTATTCTATTTTTCTATAATTAGTGTTTATTTTGTTTACAATTAGTGTTTAGTGTTTTTTTGTGTGTCTATTTAAATTCATACTTTTCCTGTTTACTGTCTATTTAATGTTATTGCTACACCATGGGGTCTGAGAGTAACGCAGTTTCAATACTCTGTATGTCCTGTACATATTGTAGTATTGACAATAAAGCTGACTTGACTTCACTTGACTTGACTCTCCAGCTGTCTGGCACTGACTGAAGGCCTATCTCTGGGCTCCCACAAGCTGATTGCGGCCTTCTTGAAAGGGGCACAAAGACTTCGCTTGCCCTGCTCAACCCGTCCACCATCCTGGGAGCTCCCCATGGTGCTGGACTACCTGAGCGTTTGAACCCTTTGTGCAAACTGTTCTCAAAGCTGAGTCTTTCACACTGGCCAGTGAAGGTGATTGAGCTGGCTTTTGCAGCTGCCAACCACCATTACTTGCACCTTCTACTGGCCACTCCATCAGGTGAGTCTCCACTTTTACTCAGTTTTGTAATGTCAATGTTGCAGCATCATTGGACCTGACGCTGGCAATCCTGACCCATGCCACAGGCTGTGTCTGATGCATTTCTCATGACTGCGTGGGCGTAAGTCACCCACTCATTAAGTACCTCCCCTGGCAGTCAAGAAATATGAAACAACGCTAGTTACAAATGTCACTGTGGTTATGCGAATAGTAGATAGCCACCAGGGTTCCTGGTCACAAGATCCAGGTCCCTAAGGAAGCTTGCAGTGAGTAATGGGATGATATAGCCTCAGTGACATCACATGCAGGGGTCACATGATAACCCACTAGGTATACATCCCTCGGTCTGAAACTGCAAATGCAGGGAAATATCCACTCAGCAAGTACAGCCCCTGTCTGTCATCCCCTACTCCCAGGACCAGGTTTTAAAGAACTTGGACTGCCATTCAAGTTTGGTCCATGTGTTGTTCTTTTATTATTTGTACACCTTTCACACATAAAATAACGTTTTCATTAGCAATGCAGAAGATCTGTTATTATGTCCTTGATAAAAGTGTTTTTGTTTATTTACAAATATGATTCAGAAGGTAGGATAGGTTCTTTATTTTTTATAGCACATTGCAAACGGGGCAGTGATCCTTGTAAGTTTAATTTGTTTAATGAAATGTTCTAAATAAGATAAAATATAAATATTGACAGGTAAATACAAGCATCTTTTCTTTTCAAAATTCATCAATCAACTGAAATTATAATGGACTAATTAATTAATTATGCCAGTAGTCTATACTTACAACTCTGATGTACAGTTTATCCAATGGATATACATCCTATTAAGATATTTCTTAATTGTGTAAACATGATTGGTTGCCACAAATTATTTGTACATGTACATATTTAATTCATTTAAATATAATTGTTTGACATAGATAGAAATGTGTGAAGATGTTTTATAGAGAAGCTAACTTACATAACGTCTGGCATCTTTAAATCTAAAAATGTTTAAAAGGTTCAGCGTTTGATGCAAACACTTTTTTGGGTTGTGAACAACTTTTCTGCCAACTTCACACTTTGGCAAGGGAGACGCAGCAAGATAATGTAGTATCTGACTTTTCAAATGATGTTCAGTATTATATTAGGAAAGTACTAATAGGATCTCAATATTACTCAAATGACAATAGCTTTGGCATCACATTCTGACATGAAAATGATGGTGCATAACTTGCAGTTATATTCATAATCCAGCCTGCGAGAGGGGAATTATGAGATAAGACCCTCACTATGAGTGCATTTCTCTCACCTGTTTTAAATTTTGATGTAACATGTATAGAAAATGCTTGTAAATAAAAATGTGTCCTTTCCTCTGTAGTCAGTGTGTTTAAAGGCATTTTTATGGTTAAGACCACAAAAATGTCTAGACTCCAGTATCCAGAGTTTGATACAGATAATTGTAAATGCAGTCAGTGTCCACAAATCTGAAGAAGTGCGCCAACTGTAATACCATTTTATTAATCAAAGAACATTTATCAGAGCAGAATCTGTGTTAAATATCTGTAGAGTTAAAGTGAGTTTAACACACCTCCTAAACCACGGATAAAACAAAGCATAAATAACTGGATTAATGGTAGAATTAAGGTAAACCAGCATCAAGACTTTTTGAAATGATCCCATTTCGATTTCTATTACATTACCTAACACAGTATAAATAAAGTATGGAAATAAACATCCCAAAAACACAGACACCAGAATGCCAAGTACTTTAGCTGCTTTTCTCTCTGACTTCATAGAGTATGCTACATTCTTTGATGTCCTAGTTTGAGCATTAAGCTCTCTGATTGCAGTGGCATGTTTCCTTGCAATAACAAAAACTAGAACATATAATATGATTATAACAGCGCATGGCAAAGCAAATGCCAACAGAAGATCAACCAAAGACCAGACCTCATCTAGGACAAAAAAACAGTCTCCGGGACACATTACTACACTTACAAAGTGTCCATTGAAGTACTGAAGTGCTACATTATAAGCTAACAATATAAACCAGTTTGATAAAACTATAATGCACATTTTGCTCACAGAGACTGTTTTAGTGTAGAGAAATGGATTAGAGAGAGCAAAATACCGATCAACTGCAATCAGAGCAACATTAAATATGGATGTAGTTGTGAGAAAATAGGAGGTCAGTATAGAGTATATACAGTAAACTGCACTAAAAATCCAACATGATTCGATCATCCATATTAATGATACAGGAATCACAAAGACTCCGACCAGAAAGTCTGACACAGCCAGAGAGAGGATGAGCATGTTAGTTGGTGTGTGGAGCTGCTTGAAGTGACAAACAGAGATGATGATGAGCAGATTTCCACACACTGTTAGCAGAACAGCAGCAGCTGCACACACATACAGAAACACATACACTGCAGTAGAAACAGATCTCTCTGGACAGGAAAACCTGAGGCATTGATCAGTTTGGTTAACCTCCATAAGATTAATAAATCCAGATTCAGGTTCTGATTTTTATAAATTTATGGTAAAATGATAAGACTGCAGGTACAGGGTCAAAAACATTATGGCTTGATGTAGTAGGTGTCCTATTTGTATGATTTTAGAACTGCTCACACCCCCTAGTTTGAATGACAGCTTGATACATGATGTCATAGATTTTTGTTTGGGTAGCAAGAAAACAACGGGGTGCAAACTGATTTATCCCAAGAGTGTTTACTGGACACAGAGAGGCTTATTTTATATAGAGTAACAGTCTTATGTGATGTGATTATGGCTGATATTAAACAGAATGTCAAAATGTATAAATATTTAATAGCAACATTTTTAACTAGACAGAAACAACTTGTATGATTTTTTCATATTTCTGATTAAGGCTATATTAGTAGTACTGAATTGGGGTAATTAAAAAACCTTCACAATGCACTATAGTTTGTTCCTGGTACATTCTCAAAAAAAAAAATGTACTAAGTACTAAGCATTAGCTGGCTTTCATTATTTGCTGTGCAAGCACATAAACTGAGAGGGAAAGAGAATTTGCTACTCTGCCTCCCCGTCACTGCCCCTATTCTGCAGCTCAGCCACCAGGATCAAACATCAGGCGTAGTACAGTGACCTTGTTGCAGAACAGGGGCGGGGTTTGAGAGGTGGGGCCGTGGCACAGGTACCGTCCTCACACCTCTTGCAGATTTTGTCATCCTCTCATCGTTTCTTATGGCTGTCGATCTACTCCTGCCATTTCTCTTGGCTGTCCACTTTCTCCTGCTGTCTCTCATCATGGCTGTTGTCAGCATGTGAGGTTCAAACTGGGAAGGGAGAAGGAAAATGTGACCTTGGCGGTGGTTCGGGAGCACCCCCTCGCCGTCAAGGTGCAGGGATGTGAGGACAGAGACTGAGCTCTGGGCTTTCTTGGAGCTGGGATGGGAGAACATGCAGCTCCCACCAGCTGGCCAGATGCAGGTGGATGAGGGTCTGGATGCCTTTGCTCACTGGTGTGTAGACTCCTCAGTGTGAAAGACTCCTCAGGAGAAAGAAGGATGCTGGAGGAAGGAGAGTCGGTCGAAGGTTTTATTTTACTCACAAACATGAATGCAACCAAACCAAACCAAAAACTTTTCAGTGGCTTTCAGCTAGACTTTTCAATCCCTTTTTTTCAAGATGAGCTTCATCAGTCCTTTTTACTGCTGCTCGTCCATCTTCCCTCTTGTCAATCTTTTCTCTCTTCACTCTCTGCTCTCTGCCCACGCTGCTAAAACCAAATTATATATTAATAAAACCTTGTTGAGGGCAGTATAAGTAACAGAGCTGAGAGAAAAAGAGAGTTTGCTGCCCCTACTTTCCCATTACTGCCCCCGCTCTGCAGCTTGGCCACCAGGATCAAACATCAAGCATAGTACAGTAGCTTTGCTCCAGAACAGGAGGCAGCAGTTCAGGAAGCAGGCTTGTGGCATAGGCATTGTCCACACGCCACTCTCCTGGCTGTCGATCTCCTCCTGCTGTTTCTCACAGCTGTCAACTTCCTCCCGCCATCTCTTGCAGCTGTCGTCAGCATGTGGGGTTCGAGCACCACCTTCCCACCCTCTCTCATGGCTGTCATTGGTGCCTGTGGGAAAGTGGATGTAGTATAATTTTAAATTCATTTAACATACACAATTGGACATTAAGAACCATTTTTAGGTACATTTACATTGTTTGTACCTCGGGAGATAAAATTGTACCTGTACAGCAGCATTTTTCTGAAAGTGTAGTCCTGACAGTTTCTTGTCAGTTGATGATGTGTAAAACAAATGCACCAAGTATAAAAGTGAGAGCCTTGTTGTCTCAAAAACAGATGTTCTACAGTTGTGCAATGGCTTACAGAGGTTGAATGAGGTCTTAGAGCTTGACAGTTACCCGTACCTCAAGTGGAGGACCTCATCAAGCAGCTTGGAAGGTTTTGGTGTGTTTACAGTTTGGATCTCATCCAAGGTTACAGCCAGGTGCCCTGACAGCCAAAACCTACCTAAAGACTTTCACTACCCCTAGTGGCCTCTGGCAGTATCAGGTCCTACCTTGGTGCCACATGGACATGGGGCTCCAGCCCCGTTAACAGTATGCCTAAGCATATCTGATTGATTGATGCAGTTGTCCATTTGAAGAGCAGGGCAGAGCACCTTGTGAAGCTCTAGAAGCTTTTATAGCTGACCAAGGTGCTCTACGGATATGATTAGTTTTACATTAGTTTTCTTTTGGAAGAATGGTGTTCCATCCCCCTAGTATAGTTCTAGAGACTTGCAGAGTGTATGCCAAGGGACATTGATATGTCATATTCAGGGGTGATGACACACCTCCAAAAGTGGTGGAACAAAACATACTATCTCTTAAAAAAAATAATGTGTGCTAGTGCAACCGTGGCTGAGTGACTGGCAAAACAACTAGGTCACTGACTGATGAAAACTTTCAGCACTATATGTAGCGTATGTTATGGTTATAAGAACATGTCCAAATTAACCTATTCCTAAATAGGTTCTTTGTTTGTTTATACGCTACATACTTCACTGCATACAGCTCAAACTTTGCTAGCTAACATGTCTGAAGAATCTCACATCTTAGTTTAGTGCAGTAACAGTGCGGTAACATAAACTGTAACCAAATGCACTAGTTTGTGTACCACAGTACAACATTTTTACTGGATTAGTGAGCTGCAAATTCTCTCACAGAACACAAAATTACAAAGGTTTTTCTGTTTTGATGAATGATTTCCCAGTGAAACCACTAACTTTCTATTAACTAAATATGATTTATACCATTCTGAAACTGTGCCTGAGAAGCCTAGCCAGTATTTAAGACAGGGTTAGAATCTTATGATCAACAGTATCAAAAAACTGCTTCTATCCAAAAAGATCCAATAAGACCAGAATAGAAGGATTTTGTGCATCAGCACTGAGCCTGAGGTCATTCACAACATGAATCAATGCTATCTCAGTACTATGGTGAAAGCCTGACTGAAATTTCACATATAACTTGTTTGCTATTAGATAAATTAAAATTAAAGCAAGTTTTTTAAGGACTTTACTTAAAAAAGGAAGGTTTGAAACTGGTCTAAATTATTTAGTATGGAAGGATCCCTGCTATTCTTTTTTAGCAGACGCTTCACCAGGGCAGTTTTAAAAGCATCTGAAAAAGCACCTGTTGACAGTTGACAATAGTTAAAACATTACTTTGAACATAATCAAGCACCACCTTAAGGAGAGAAGTAGGGACAGGTCAAGGTCGCATGCGGACAAACTTAATTTGTTTATAACATTTGTAAGCTCCCTATAATTGATAGCAGAGAAAGATGATGTAGGTGGCTTATCAGTCATAAGCTATGCTCTCTTATCAAGCTGCAAATGAAATTGCAAACTTTTTGCAAATTTTAGAAGATAAATCACTGAGACACACTAGCAGAAAAGCTAGGGTTCATTAGTCAGTCTGTGGTGAAAAAAAAACTTTGGTAGTAATTGATCAAAGAACATTTATCAGTGCAGAGTCTGTTCTAAATATTTGAAGAGTAAATATTAGTTTAACACATCTCCTAAACCACGGATAAAACAATGCATAAATAACTGGATTAATGGCAGAATTAAGATAAAGCAGGATCAAAATAGGCTGAATTGACTCAAGTTCTATTTCAACAACATTGCCTAATACTGTGTAAACAAAATAGGGAAGTAAACATGCTAGAAAGACAGAAACTAAAATAGTAACAACCTTTGCTGCTTTTCTCTCTGATTTTGCTTCTGTTATGTTCTTTGATGTCTTAGTCCTAGTTTGAGCAATAAGGTCTCTGATAGCAGTGACATGTTTTTTGGCAATAATAAAAATTAAAGCATGTGTTATGATTATAACCGCAAATGGTAAAACAAATGTAAACAAAAGATCAACCAGAGACCAGACCTCATCTAACAATAGAAAACAGTCTCCGGGGCACATTATTAAATTTATGAAGGGTAAATTAAAGTACAGGAGTGCTAAATTGTAAGACAGCAATACAAACCAGTCACATAAAACCACAATGCACATTGTTTTCACAGACACTGTTTTAGTGTAGAGAAATGGATTAGAGAGAGCAAAATACCGATCAACTGCGATTAGAGCAATGTTGTATATAGATGAGCTTGTAAGAAAATAAGAACTCAACTGAAAACATAAGCAGAAAACCCTCCTAAAAATCCAGCATGATTCAATGAACCAGATTAATGCTACTGGCAACACTGAAGCTCCAACCAGAAAGTATGACACAGCCAGAGAGAGGATGAGCATGTTAGTCGGTGTGTGGAGCTGCTTGAAGTGACAAACAGAGATGATGATGAGCAGATTTCCACACACTGTTAGCAGAACTACAGCAGCTGCAGATAAATATAATAATACATATGCTGCAGTAGATACGGATCTCTCTGGACAGGTGTATGAGAGACAGTCATCAGTTTGGTTAATCCTAGTAAAATTCATGGTTCCAGCATGTCAAGTGCACTTAAATGTCTAATTCAGATCTTCTTTGGAGAGGCTATAACGACAGTGTCCTGATTCATGGGTTGAGCAGTCAGCAGCTCTTGAGATTGAGATTTATATGTTTTAGAAACTGTTTACGCCTACTTTCAATGTGTATGGTGTGATGTCACACTTTGGTGTGACGACTACCTGATGCAGCCAGATGTCTCTTTATATACATTATTTGTTTTTAATGGGGGAAATGACCCCCTATTAAGGATAATCTCCATTCACTGTAAAGCTAAACTGTATATGTGCCTTAGAGTTAATGATAGATAAGTGAAACTTCAGTGAACTTTATTGTAGAAGTCGAACTAAATAATAATTCAGAGGAGATTTTACTCTTTGTCTGTTGGCATTTCTTGGCCCAAAAGTGTACATTTTTATTTTCACTTAAAAAAAAAATGCACAGTGTAGCATTTTAAATATTGTATGCATGTTTTTTTTTGAGTAATTTTTCTACAGCAGTTATTCATTGGGTTTTTCTATAAGGACTCTTGTTGCGAAGGCAGGACATGGCGGTGTTCTTTGTAG